>NC_140276.1:3477927-3667927 GCF_964030765.1 Micromesistius poutassou | reverse complement strand
CAAGGCTGCCATGCTGGGCTCAATGGTGGGTAGAGAGAGGTAGACCGAGAGGAAGGAGAGAGAGAGCGAGAGCAAGAGAGAGAGGGAGAGGCAGAGAGAGCGAGAGAGAGAGAGAGCGAGAGGCAGAGAGAGCGAGAGTAAGAGCGAGGGAGAGCGAGAGAGAGAGAGAGCGAGAGGCAGAGAGAGAGCGAGAGCAAGAGGCAGAGAGCGAGAGAGAGCGAGAGCAAGAAGAGAGAAAGACAGAGGGGGAGAGGAGGGAGAAAGGCGATGGAGGGGGAGAAGGAGAGAGGTGGATTGAGAGAAAGGAGAGCAAGAGAAACAGAGAGTGAAATGAGGGGTGAATGAGTTGAAGGCGTCTGTTATATGCGGATATATTGGGATTGTGACAAAAAGATAAAAGAAGGACAGGGATGATGAAGGACAGTAAGAGGGAGAGGGGGGGTTAAGAGGAGACGGGTAAGTGGAGCAGAAATTGATGTTAAGTGAGCAGAATTTTAAAAAAGGTGATAGAAAAGGTGATGATGACCCGGGAACACATAAGAGAAAACGGGGATCCTTTGTGACAAATACCTTTCCTGGGTTTCTTAGTCGCATTAATAGCGAAATGCTGATCAGCTGTGACATCCTGTGTGGGTCTTCAATCCACAGAGACTAGTATCTGTACTGGGTGCCCAATGAACGACAAAAAAAAAACAGCCAAAACTCTCACAATCCTTTTGCTTTCACCTGCAACAACACACAAAGAACAGAATTCCCTCCCTGAAAAGATTATAGCCATTATAGATATTTGGAACATTGGGTTTCAGAGATATATTTTGCCTGGTCGGACCTGATTTTTATTCATCAAACTGATTACTCAATGAGTCAGGCACTCACGCAAACAAGGGGAAATAATGGGTTTGAGCCCCAGCCACCAAAATTTGAAAAATATCACCCATCTGCACGTTGTGATTTGCTGCAGCTAAGTGTGTACGCTAACACCCTGGCTGGCTAATTGAGTTTGGTTCATAATGCTTGAAGCCCACAGTGAAATTTATGCAACCCATCTGCCACATAAACAAACAGCGTTGACAGAGATGGAATGGCCCAGTCAGAAGTTAACAGTTTGGGTATTGGAAAAATGTAATAAAGGGTTTTGAACTCCATTTGATGTTTTGCATATTGTTACAGCTCAGCGTTTAACCCCCTCTTTCACTTCCTTCAGCTTTCCTTTGGAACGGTTCAGTTGACATTTGTATCGAACCAGAGGGGCTGTGGAAACATGCTGTCGTACAAAGGTTATGACTCTGACTAAATGGTATTAAAAATAAAAAACAGGTTGAATTTGGCTCAAACCATTGGGTCTTCAAAGGCATCCCATTTGTTTTTTTTTGTTTTTTGTTTATTCAAGGTTATGAAGGCTGATAAACAAAGGCATTTCCAAAGGATAACACCGCTCTTATATATATATATATATATATATATATATATAAAAGCTCTTTATATGATGATAGGGGCTTTGAATAAACTCTGGGGTCAGAATAGAGAGTGAGTAAAAAGACATTACTCATCTAAGTGGGGACTTTCACAAGGTTAAGTACTGGGGATAACATATGCAAAGGAATGCGTACAGCACCATCAACCAAGGGTTGCATGCCCCAACCTTAACGTTTCTCAAAAAATAACAAATAAAATGCACAAAAAATGGCAGTTTACTGCATCTCATCTTATCTCAAACAGAAAAACGCAGTGTAAATAAAATGAGAGCAAAAGTAAAATTACCCTCTTCCAATATTTCTGCAAGGAAGGTTCAACGAAAATATGCCTCTCCCATCTGTGAAATCACTCTTAACCAGTCGAATACACAGCCTGCAAAAATAAAATATCAAAAGTTGCGTGTAAATGCCCGTAAAGCTATTTCGAAGCTCAGTTGACAATTACCAAAGGCAAAAAGGCTCAGTGAAGCAGAACCTATGTACTCAGGCAAAGATTCTGCATGGCTACAATCTAAAGAACATATATGGAACAGAAGGGCTACAAATCCCTGCATAAGAGACACACATGACAGATGTATGAACATGAACCCCCCACATTGTGATTATATCCTATTCTCCTATAGGAGAACGATACTCCTATTCAAACCCTGCACTATTTTGGAAGGCTGTGAACTATAATAAAAACAGTTCTAGCACAGTTCCCATTCAGATAAAAATAAATTATCACACTCTAAATGATCAGAAAGAGATTGGTTTAGCTTTTAATAAACATTTTGTAGCTGCTGGACAACTCTTTCAGAATGGAGGATGTACGCCTTCTACAACCAGTAATTACATACCGCCTGTCTCTCAAACTCCTCTATTCACACTTGATCGTGTTCCAACAAGTGTTGTTGTAGATGCGCTCCTCACCATCAACCCCAAGAAGTACACGGGAGAGGACAATTTGGACCTGTTTTCAATCAAGCTCTCTGCACTTATATCAAAATAAATAACCCATATTTTTAATCTTTCCATCTCCTCCTGTATAGTTCCTAAATTTTGGAAAAAAAGCTCATGTAATTCCTTTACATAAAGGTGGTGACAAAAATAATCTTAATAATTACAGGCCAATATCCAAACTCCCATGCCTGGCAAAAATCCTAGAATCCCTTATTAATAATCAGTTAAAAACTTTCCTCTCCAGTGCTTCCATTTTGAGCCCTTTCCAATCTGGTTTTAGGGCAGGCCACAGTATACTGTCTCTGCTGTCACTCTGGTTGTAAACAACATTGTTACAGCATTAGACAAAAAAAAACTGTGCAGCACTTTTTATTGATCTTTCAAAGGCATTTGACACTGTTGACCACCATTTGCTCTTACAGAGGCTGCATGATATTGGTTTTGGTCATTCTGCATGTAGGTGGTTTGGCAATTATCTGTCTGATAGACAGCAATCAGTTAAACTGGGAAGCTACCAATCTGAGTTTTTAACAGTTACAAATGGGTCTTGGGTCCAGTTCTATTCACAATTTATATCAATAACATTGTTTCATTGCTACAAAACTGTCACGCCCATTTGTTCACTCTGCTCTGAGGTTCATCACAGGAGATGCCTATGGCACACACCATTGTGTCTTATATGGAAAGGTTGGGTGGTCCTCTCTAAAAGATAGACGTGACACACATTGGCGCATTTTTATTTATAAAGCCCTGTCCGGGAAACTTACCCATTATTTGTCTGAAATGCTGCAAAGTTCAGATGGGCTTTTTCAAACACGCTCCACTGACATGCTTATGCTTCATGTTCCTCATGTCAGGTCTGAGCTTGGAAAGACAGCTTTTAGCTTCAGTGCCCCTGACTCCTGGAACAACTTACAGCAACAAATTAAAACCTTAATATCCTTTAACCAATTTAGACATATTATTATAAATCTGCCAAACTCTACCTGCAACTGTTTTAATTAAGCTATATTTTATTTTATTTTAATTCCAGCCATTCATATATACATCATACATACGTATCATGTTCGTATCATGTCATTTCAACATGATTACATCTATTTGTATCTTGTGTCGTTATCAGACACCTAAGTAATACACCGAGTATTATGCATGGGCGTGACATGGAGTGTGTCAAAGGGGTTCCCACTATAATTCCTATAATTTCACACCAAGTTAGTGGCATTTAGAATATTTTTCTGAACAGAATGAAAGCCCCAGCAGTCTCTTTCTGCCTTGCGGACACCTGACCTTTCATTTACTTTATTTATTTCCTATATGCTATGACTGCAGAACTGCTTCAGAAGTCGTTGATGTCAACTTAAGCCTGGAAAGGTCAAAGTTCAGGCGAGGATGGCAATTACGATTAGATATTACGGAGGCCAAATGAAGGGAAGGTTTCTAAACTTTCTAGGTAGACAAAGACGATTATATATTTTTATTATTAATGCTAAAGAGGGAATAAGATCTCAGGACGAAGGAATGAAAATCGCCGAAGAATAAAAGATTTAACTGTGTGAGTATAACAGCTCATTAACTAATATAGGATGAGTGGGGAATAAAATAACCCTAGTTTCAGTGTGGCTTTTTCTTTGGCGCGCTTTCAGACTTTCAGTTTTACTGGCATCTGATAATGTTTTACGCCTTACACTTAAATAAACATTGCATCGTTTCAACAGCCGCCGTTTTACGGTGCTTCAGTTAAAAATACTCTCAAGATAGAAATGATTTCTGGTCCAGTCGAATGCAACTCCTAACATGTTTAACAGAGGGTCTACTTTCTATGTCTCACATCATATTACTGCCATGATAAGCACCACAAGAGCTCTCTTCTGGGGGCCCTGGTACAACATCGTGGCCCTAATGGGCTGCTATCAGGGGCCAAGTATACCCCAATCAGTTGCCGTTCTGCCCTGCTGCCTCAATTGACTTTCTCTCACAAGGCCAAGGAAAATGTTGAAATGGGATTTTTTTTCTGAATTAGAATATTAATATAATATCATCACAATATGTCATATATTTATATAAGATATATAATCAGGTATATTTCTATCATGCATTTGCAGTTCCTTATTCTTACATAATTAATCTTGAATTTTGTGTTTTTTTGGTCTATGTATTTTGTATCACTGGTTCTTATTGTTGGATTAACAAAAAGTCTGACACTTATTCACAACATATTAATGGGAAAGGAAAGTGAAAAGTGTGTCATTGTTTTTAAAGGTATTAAATATCCACGGTGTAGATTATACTACAGAACTCCTGAAGGAAATATTGGATTGTGTAAGGTTGAATACACATTTGTTGTACCACCTGGCTGTGGGCTTTTTACAACCGATGCAATTACTGATTAGACTGCACTGATAAATTGTCACCCATTTTACACTAATTTAGATGGATTAGAAAATAGTTTGCACAATGTGTTGTTCAATAAAACGGTCATTGATTTGTTGTTGTTTCATATATCACTGACTTACAAGCACTTCTAAATTAAAAAAAAAAAAGTTATTTGATTTAGCAATCATGCGTTTGTATCGGGTTGAATTTGGAAAACCCCAGTCTAAAATTCGATAAATACATGTAAATAATTACACAATTTGTTATTATCGTATTACAAACATATGGGGTTTGACTTAGAAGCCTTTTTTTCAGTCAGAAAAAAGGCTGGCCTCAGTTAGTCTTCATTTATATACAGTGGAAATCTACACACAGACACTTTTGCACTCATGCAGTCATTTTGTTTGCTTGTTTTGCAGACCTACCTTGACAAAACAGCACTTCTAAAGCCTAGCTTTCCTGTAAAGCTGGGCTTTATTATTGGTAGAAATGGCTTGAAATCTACGTACCTAATCGGTGGGGAATACAACTCCACATGGACTGCATGATTTGTTTTGAAAGTCTTTTAAATGATTACCGAAAACATTGTATGGATGCACATGCCTTTATATAACAACTCAAAGGAAACAAACATCTACCTTTCAATGGGAAACATTAAAAGATGATGTAATAATGATAACAATGACATTAATGTGTTGGCACAAAGAATTTGATCCGAAAGACTTCAAATTACTGTAAAAGCAATACATGAAAGAGGATTGGAATGGGATCATATAAATCCCAAAGATTAGAACGAGTCTGAGTAAAACTAATATTAAAAGTTCATTACGTATTTATTGATTCATCTGAAGTCGTATTCCATATCGTCCGCGCATTCTGGCAATATGACTGCCACCATAAAATCAAAACCACTGCCTCGGCAAGACAACAGGCAGAATATATTACAGGATATGAACTACACACAAACACATTTTAGATTTGTGGTGTAATAAAACTGTGTACAATATGGAGGACGTTGGCCTTGCCCACATGATTTTATCAGAATATTACCACTCTTGGTCTTGTGAGGAACAGAAAAAAGCTTTGTAGTGGAGCTCTGCTTGTTCTCTCTTTGTACAATGAGACTTCAAATAAGCTGTACTCATCATAGTGGGGCGAGGGGATCAATAGAAGGTCTCTCTGCGTTGAAGGAAATCTCAATTTCATGCATTTCTGAAGAACGGGAATGGGGGAAGGAGGGGGAAGGAGGGGGGGGGGGGAGGAGGAGAAGGAGGAAGGTGGATGAGGACGGGGAGGAGGAGGGGGTAGAGAGAAGGAAGAGATAGGAGGAGGGGGGATAAGGAGGGGGGAGAAGAATAAGGACGAGGGCGGGAGGTGGTTTAAAAGGAGAAGGAGGGAGGAGGAGGAGGAGGATGCATTGGTTAGTATGGTTTTAAGGGACTTATCATATTTGGGCTGGGGTAGCTGCATGTCTCCCTGCAGGCTCTGCTGTGTTGGGAAGTCAGAGCTGTCCCGGCTCAATATCTCCACAGGAAATTAAGAATGGATATTTAATGAACTGGTCAGGCCTCAGCATATAACTTTAACCATGTGCACAGCACATGTGTGGAGTAAAGAAGGAATGCATCGACTGCTGGTGTAGAATCCTGCTCTGTTCATTATAGCATAGGTTTGCATAATCTAATCTCCCAGCCTGATACAAAGAGCAGCATTAATAGTACTGCATTTGCAGGGTTACAAATATAAACCTCTGTAAACACAGTTATGTACATATTATAAACATGTTTATTTATATTTTAATTGAATATCTTCCACTTATTAAATTCAATCTTATGTCTCAAATCCAGGTTTGATAAGTTAATTGGTTCAATTTGTGCTGAACCAGATGATCAGCAAACAAAGTTATGAGTGTCTTGAGTGTCTGAAAATCTCTTATATTTAGCATATGATTCCAGACAACTGTTGTCTTTCATCTGGAATATAAACACAACTTTAAGGATAAGATATTACAGATGTAAATCCAACAAAATAAAAATAACATAAATAACAAATAGCCTTTCTCAAACTGGCAGTGTAACTGTATCACTGATTCTCCATTCGGATGATATTGTCAATGCATATTTCAAAGTCTCTCATTCCCAACATCAAATATTGAGGGAAAACCCTAAATTCAAGCCATAAAACATGTTCTTTGACACTGATTACCACATGCAGCATTTCAAGGGATGGCATGTTGTGACTGGGATGTATATAAGTCTGAATATTAAGCCCAGCGGCTGGTGTTGAACTCAATCTGGACATGCAAATACTGGAAAACGAATTTGAGTACTTGGTTGAGCCCTCTTCAAGTGGCTTTATGGCCTGACCATGAGGGAATATTGCGATGAACAATAACGCCATGGATATCTACCACGCTCCACAAGACATCCTTGTTCCCAGGGGACATCGCTTGGCTGCCTATAGTCCGCCTGCACACGGTTCCCCTTTTCTTGTATTCTTCTTTCTGATGGCAACGGTTTGATAGAAAATGAAATATCAAAGACAGACAGAGTCGCTCAGCGGATTCTACCCACGCTGTGAAGTATACCCGCTCCCAATCTTCTTGTGGCTGAACGGAAATGTTTTTGATCTTAAACCTTGGGTTTCCGCGATCAGACGACAAAGAATATTGCATGGCGTTGGCCTTTCAAGGCAGTGTATCATCATCCCCGTCCCCAGCACCCCCACCACCATCATGGTCTTCATCACCCTCCTCTTCCCCTTTGACTCCATGGATGATGCCATGGTTTCATTAGGAACCGACCTCCCCCCCGTCATAAGCAGCAGGTGCTGTTCTCTCTCTCTCTCTCTCTCTCTCTCTCTCTCTCTCTCTCTCTCTCTCTCTCTCTCTCTCTCTCTCTCTCTCTCTCTCTCTCTCTCTCTCTCTCTCTCTCTCTCTCTCTCTCTCTCTCTCTCTCTCTCTCTCTCTCTCTCAATTATCAGGGCTGACAGAGGCTTCCGTGTGCCATTGTTGTCATATTTAGAGCTCTCTCGATTTGGAAATCTCCGTGTTTCTTTCTCTGTGCATTTTGCCAAGGCAATCAGTTCCGGTACAATGCGGTAGGTGGAACACTATTAAACACTATTGCGCAGCCATACAAATAAGGGCTATATTTAACCCATTGATTAAACAATGAATCAAATTGTAAACTGTCAGCATCTGGTTTTGGTTAAATACGGATGCAGTACACTCAGAAGTGGGCTGTTTGCCAGTTTTGCCAGTCAAATCATAGACTAATTCCAATGATAACTCCCAAAAATATAACGTTCTCCTGATGCAACGCATTATTCTCCAGTCAGAAGAGAGCGAAGAAGGAGCAGAAACAATGTGGGTACTGAGCACTAAATAATAGGCACTTTGTGTTTTCCATGTAAGACGTGTTTACTTCATCGAGTGAGTGGTCCTTGTGTGTTCTGCAATAAGGAGGCTGAGGCTGTGCCATGTTTTACTGGACGCCTGCTTACCTTCTCAATTCAAAATGGCTGTCAGTACCAACTAATCAAACATAATGCATGGATTCTTTTGTGAATCCTCACCTGGGCTACAGGGTACTTTATGATGCAAATGTGCCGGCGATTCCTCAAGCGCTAATGGAGCGCTTTTATAAAACCGCCACAGCAACTTGATGGTGTCTGCCGCTGTCGCAGGTTCCTCATTATTTTCATCAGCTCTCCATTAGGTATGCCTTAATCACAGATCATAGCGGCTTATCCACCTGGGAGCGAGATGGACTTAATAAGACTGCTGGCACAGAGACGGGTTCTCCAGCTGTTTGCTGCTTCCCAAAGCTGTCAGCCCTCGTTTCAGCCAATTGCCCTGTGGAACTCAATAATCAGACCTGTAATAACCTCACACTACCTCCAACACACCTCCCCCTGGTTCACCCATGAGAGTCTCTCTCTCTCTCTCTCTCTCTCTCTCTCTCTCTCTCTCTCTCTCACAAACACACACATGGTTCATGTGTGTCAACATGACAATCTAAGAATGATTCATTTCCTTTTCCACTAATTGGGCCTGGCTCTATAGCAGAAGGGGAAGTGTGTTTTCCCTGACTCACATCACATGACTTGGCCTGATGATTTAATGTATGGAGCCGTTCCTTCCTTGCGCTAAAGTAGCACATAAAACAGAGGTCAGAGCAAATCAATTATATTATTTTATAATAACGACCAGGAAAAGTGAAGCCTAAATTGTTATCTTGTTACAAGCTGGGAGAAGCCTCAAGTTAGCCGGCTAATTTTATAAATTCCACGCTGGCTGCTCGTATTATGAGAATTTGAAATTTGTTAATAAAGGGGTTTTTAATCGAGGAAGGGAGAGTCTTTATGAATATGGTTTTAAATATGTGAAACGCTTTGGTCTCAAAACAATAATCATAATTGTTTCGTCTTGCAAACAATATTACAATGTTTATTGGATTCAGCAGATAGCATTTTAAACTTTTGTTATACAATTATCATTCACTCACTGCAACTTTATTCCAACAATTAAGTGTCCAGTTATGAGATTGCCATGTGACTCTCAACATCAACAATATACTGGGGAACAGTAATTACTATAACATTTAACTATTTAAAGCACTTCATCCATCATTTCTGTATCTACTAAACCTCAGACACAGTGCAGAAGATATGCAGCCAGTAAAATAAATGAAAGAATACCAGTGTGGACCCCATCCACCTTTACACTGCCTGTCAAAATAATATGTGCAACTTGTCTTCGGAGAAACAAACAGCTCTTTAATTAGCAGCTTGCCTTCACGGCCAGACCTCAAGATCCACCGAACTCTGCACTTTGCTGTTGTGCTGCGAACAGCGCGTGCGTCTACATTATTTATAGCCAAATTAAAACGTCACATAAAGTCTCGACTATGATCGATTTAGGGGAAGCCACTAATGGTGATCTGGAGTGAAAAAATGTGAGACGCAACACCCGTTCTCTCTTTCTCTCCTCTCGTAAGCGATGCATTAGGGTAATTGACCTTTGAATGCCGATGTTGATTCTCTGCATTTTTCTCCACCACGCAGACACTCCTCACACGACTAGGTTATACCGGTGAAAAACAGGTCCAAAGTTACGTCTTTCCTAGCATAGAAACTTTCAAAACAAACGCAACGACTATGAATCTCATCTATTTCTATGCATCTTGTTTTGTTGGCCTCTGTCATGAGGCTTGCAGTGAAACTTTCTTGGACACTGTCTTCTTCTTCCACTTTGCCTAACAAGCCCAGTTATTCCCCATGG
Source organism: Micromesistius poutassou (assembly GCF_964030765.1). NCBI lineage: Eukaryota > Metazoa > Chordata > Actinopteri > Gadiformes > Gadidae > Micromesistius > Micromesistius poutassou. Next base: position 3,657,850 of record NC_140276.1, on the reverse strand, counting down.
GAGCTTTCAGAAACATTTTGGTTTCCATGGCATCAAAGGTACCAGAGCGTAGGAAGGTAAGTTGTCAGAAAATATGTCAGTGTACCGAGGATCAAAGCCATATGCAGAGAGAACACACACATCAAACACGCCTGTGCAATGCGCTACCTAGCAACCCTAGCAACCCGCGTGGCAGAGTGGTAGGAAATATTAAACCACATGTTGTTTGGATGGAAATCGATAGGGCTGTGGATGCCGGCTGCATTCTAGCAGAGCGGTGCAGAGGAAGCCTTTCATCCTCTGTTCTGAACACCATTACAATCTGGGTAAGGATCTCTCATAAGGAAGGAGACAAAATAAACTGTGGTGGTGGCGGTGGTGGTGCTGGTGGTGATGGTGGTGGTGGTGGTGGTGGCGGGGGTGGTGCTAGTGGGGGTGGTGGTGATGGTGCTAGTGTGGGTGGTGGTGGTGGTGGTGGGGGTGGTGGCTTATTGGGATGGGGGTGGTGGTGGTGGTGGTGGTGGGGCTGATAGTGGTGGTGTTGGTGGTGGTGTTGATGGTCGGGGTGATTGTGGTGGGGGTGGTGGTTGGGTGATGGTGGTGCTGGTGGTGATGGGGGTAGGGGTAGTGGCGGGGATGAGGGCACAGATCATCTCATTCCCCACCCTGATATTACATCACCCCTTTATGAATACCTACATATATAAACACACACACACAGTGTCACAGACACAGACACAGACACAAACAACTCCCCCCCAGGAACACACACACACACACACTACAAAGATAGCATCCACAACAGGGGAGCTGGCATGTCAGGATGGTGAAACGATGAGTGGATGGTGGAGAGAGAGAGAGAGCGACAGAGAGAGACAGAGAGATAAACAGAGAGAGAGAGACGGCGAGAGAGAGAGACAGAGAAAGACAGAGAGAGAGAGACAAACAGAGAGTAAGACAGACAGAGAGAGAGAGATAAACAGACAGAGAGAGACAGAGAGAGAGAGACGGAGAAAGAGAGACGGGGAGAGAGAGAGACAGAGAGAGACAGCGAGAGAGACAAACTGAGAGTGAGACAGACAGAGAGAGAAACAGAGAGAGAGACAGAGAGAGAGAGAGAGAGAGAGAGAGAGAGAGACACAGACAGACAGACAGACAGACAGACAGACAGAGAGAGAGACAGAGACAGAGAGAGCGACAGAGAGAGAGAGAGCTTCTCCTGCTGCTTCTCAGGTGAGAAGCAGACCTCGTGATCCCAACCCAGCTGTCATATATTAGCAGAAAATGACACAGCGCCACTGAAGCCCTCCAAGTCATCAGGCTGAGCTGAGGACCATTGTGCCCCAACCAGTGGCACTGTGCTGGGTTAAACACCACCAACCAACCCCCCCCCCTCTCTCTCTCTCTCCTCAGCGGTACAAGCATAATAGAATGACTCTGCTGTCGATTGCCAGTTGTTCAGTCTCCTCCCTATTAGAGCTGAGATGAGGTTGGAGGCCTTCCCGACAAATACAACATGTGGGTTCTCCCTAGGTCGACTTGTCCGTATCCTGCCAGCTTTGGGAGGGTGGAAGAGGGATGTGGCACCTCGGCCCTCCCAGGGTGCCCCGTCTCACCTGGCAGAAACAGGTGTACGCAGGGGGGAAGCACGCGAGGAATCGGCTCTTCAGCACCAGTGACTGACTGCTCTTATTCAGGCTGGAGACAGCTCCCCTGGCAGCGACCCAGCGAGCACGCACTGTGCAGTGGCTCACATGAACACGCAAGGCGCACGCAAGCGCACACAAGCGGAAGCAAGCGCACACAGACTCTCACACATACACACACACACACGCAAACACCATTACATGAACACGCACACACGAGTCAATATTTCCTCAATGCTATCAGCACAATATAATATCCAATTATGAGCCACTGTGAAGATAAAGACTTCCATCCATGGAAGATACGGCCTTGCTTGATAGTATCTGTTGATGGGCCGAGTCCTAAGCCACCACCACCCCCATCCACACCATCCCCCGCAGCCCGCCTCCCCGTCAGCAGCAGCAGCAGCAGCAGCCCCGTTGCAGGCCACTATGTCAGGGCGCCCTCTGTCCTGATTGTGGCTCCTACGCTCGGCTAGGCGAGAACATTGAGCGAGACGGCGCCGCCGGTCTAGCCTCCCAACCAAGCCAGCGCAATCAAGGCCAGGGGACGGAAATAGGTCTCAGACGAGGAGAGGATGTGGAGGATGTGACGTGAGCGTTTGCGTGCGTGCACGCTTGTTTTTTTTATTTTATTTTATTGTATTTTTCTGTTTTTAGGTATTTACATTTATGAATTGATTGTAAGATAAACAAACCTGAAGTAAACTGAAGGATTGCATTTGACAGCACAACGAAGGACACCACCACCACCACCACCACGTTTGCCACCACCACCAACACTACCCCCATCAACACTATCGCCACCGCCACTGCCACAGCCACAACCAGCACCACCACTATGCTACCATCATTACACCAACCCCCCACCAGCAAGGGTGAAAATGGGCAAGGGACAAAAGCTCAGGGAGGATCTGACGCCAGCAGGGGGATATAGAGGAGCAGGGCTTGCCACGGCTGTGCAAACATAGCTTTCATCTCTGAAGGGAAGGGAAGGGAAGAGGCAGAGTAATGCATATGCCTAACAACACTGCCCCTCCTACCACCCACACCCACACACACACAGAGACTCACTCATACAAACACATTGAGACTCACACACTAGCAAACACAAACATACACACACACTGAGACCCAACACCGCAGACGCACAGGCTCTCACACACACACACACACACACACACACACACACACACACACACACACACACACACACACACACACACACACACACACACACACACACACACACACACACACACACACACACACACACACCCTTATTGCTAGTGGCTTGTTATGATCATTTTCTCTGCCGATTCGGGATCCCCCTCCCTGCTCATCCTCCTCGAACTTTCAGCGGCTTTTGACACTGTCGACCACCATATCCTCCTAAGCCGCCTCCACACCGACATTGGTCTTCGTCACTCCACACTGGACTGGTTCACCTCGTACCTCGCTGACAGGACGGAGTACGTCAGCCTGGGATCTGCCATGCCCCAAACAGCCCCCGTCACTTGTGGTGTCCCCCAAGGATCTGTCCTAGGACCCCTGCTCTTAATTTTATACATGCTGCCACTGGGCCGTGTCATCAGCCGACACAGCATCTCTTTTCACTGCTATGCCGATGACACTCAGTTGTACCGGCGAACCGACCACAACCTATGCTCTACCCCGGTCCCTTCATCATCATCTGCTCCCTCTTCACCATCATCTCTAGCCCTCTCCAACTGCCTGAAGGAGATTGGGGCGTGGATGAGTCACAACTTCCTCCAGCTGAACAGCTCTAAAACTGAAGCCATACAAATTGGCACCCCTCATCAGGTCCAGTCATCACCCATAACCTCCATCTCCTTCTCCGGTGAAGACATCCCCCTCTCAACCACAGTTACAAACCTCGGTGTGAAGCTGGACCCACAACTTACCTTTGCAAACCACATCAAACATCTGTACAAAACCTGCTTTTTCCATATCAAGAACATTTCTATACTCCGCCCCTTCCTCACTTTCTCTGACGCAGAGAAACTTGTCCGCGCCTTAATCTCCTCCAGGCTTGATTACTGTAATAGCCTGCTCATCGGTATACCCAATAAACACCTTCAGAAACTTGGCTCTCTATAACCTCAATAATCCAATACAAGATCGCCCTCATCACCCACCTTTGCATCTACAGCAACGCCCCGAAATACCTCAAAGACGTCCTTACCACTCACTCATCCACCTGTAACCTCCGATCCCAAAGCACAAACCTCCTCCATCAGCCCCGCACAAGACTTCGCACCATGGGAGACCGAGCCTTCTGCTCCGCTAGCCCTCACATCTGGAACTCCCTCCCTGAACATCTACGAAAACCCCAGTCTGTGGACATTTTAAAAAAAGGGCTTAAAACTTTTTTGGTCGGGCAGGCGTTCTTAAGTTGTCCTTAGTTTTTTTTTCATAATTCAATCTGCACCTCCTCTTCTAGCTGTTTTTATGAATGTATTTTATCACTGGATTTTAATGTGTTATTGCCCTTAGTGTTTTGTTATTTTGTTTTTCGGTTTCTGTAGCACTTTGAGATTACTTTATGAAAAGTGCTTTACAAATAAAATGTATTATTATTATTATTAGGGTCTCTAGCCTTCCGGTGCCAAATGTATCTTTCTTTATATTTTCCTTTTTTCATCTCTTTCCCTTTGTGTTGGATGTTTGCGTTGCTCATGTTGCTGCGGCCCAGTGCTACATGCTAAATTAAAGCAACGCTAATACCGGCGGCAAAAGAAAAAGCAATTCACAGAGTATGTACAGAGGGCCGAAAGAGGGGGCACTCCGAGTTCATGAGTATTACCAGGAACAGAATAAGGTTTTCTGGGCAGAAGCGCCTGAGCTGTTGGTGGTGAGTGAATGACAGGGCTGATGTGAATGACAGAGTGTTATGTGAATGACAGGGTGTAAATGAGGGTCCCCCGGCGGTAGGGGAGCTGAAGGGTAGCCTCACAACTCCTCCTGCCACATGTCCCCAGGAAACCAATTACTTCTGTGTCCAAGGTAACCGCGGCGCCTAATATGGTTTAACTTTTATCTGTGCATGGCCCAGGGATTTTTATTTATATGCCCTCTTTTTTTCCTTGGAAAGTCGTGTTTCATTTCATAAAAAAAAAAAAGGAAAACGAATCGTCGCGTCATAAAATAAGTATTATGACGCTTTTTATGGATTTTATTTAGATGGAAATCGGGATGAAAACACAGTAGGAGGGCTGGGTGATTTAGGCGCCGTTGAATAATACTAATGTTTGGAAAGAGGTCTGTCAGGGTGGCATTGGCTTTAGGAAGAACTTGGCAAACCGCTTGCAAAGCTAAGCAACTTACGTCACGTGGTTAAGACACACAAAGATAATATTGCCATAAAGAGTTTAAACAGAAATGGAAGGTTTGTATGGCCTTCCGTTGAACCTAGTTTGGGATTCGGTTGAAGCAGTGAATTCTAAACGCTTTTCTTTGATATTGTAATGGAGTATGTTCTTAGTCAAGTCCCATTAAATGATACTAAAAAAAACACAAAAAGCATTAGTCTAAGTGGAGTATAAATGTTATCGTGCACTTTTGGTGTGAGGGAGTTTTTTAACCCTACTTTAGTCAAATACATACCCTATGATGGTCATCATACCATGTGATGGGTCATCAGCCTTGTGAGACCATCCAGGTGTTCAAGTATGTACGAATAGCCCATCAGTCTGGCCATGGCCGGGCAGCAGATCATTTCCACATGTGTGCCAAATGACATTGTTAAAAACCCTCCAAACTATCAGATTAAATAACTAAGTGACGCCGGGGGTGTTAATGGTAAGGTGTGTGCGCTGCCAAATGAAATGTGTTTATTATTCGGCTACACTTGTTTGGGGCTTTTTCAAATATCTCTTAGTAATGTAAATTTTTTAATGAAATCAGGGAAGGGAAAAACGACTAACCTGTATTTGACCCTCATCTTTTTATCCAATAACGGTGTGAGCCAGCCGTTTCCATGCCCAATGGCCAGGCAGATATTTAGACTGTTTACAGTAACCTTGGCAGACATAAGAAACACGGTTTAACCACTTTTGAAAGAATTTCCTCGGCGGAACAGGAGGCATTCAGGCATATATTTTTTTGTTTATGTAGGGAAATTTAAATGTGTTATTTGCTGGGTAAGGTGTTGTCGATTTAAGCCATAATAACCCGTCTACGTGTTCTTATTGTTTATAAGGTGTTGCTAATAGTTATATTCGATGTGTAGGCCATATTGCACTGAGCATGATTTTGAATTAAATAATACTTCTATAATAGTTGTACTTCCAAGAACAGTTGTCAAGGTTTTATGTTTGGATTTGTGTTTGTTTTTGAACAGTTTGTGATATCTGCTATATCTCCTCTTGGGGGACTTTACTTGATATTGTCGTGTGGTGTCAGAGTTGCTGTTGTAATCTCACCCTGTTGTCTTGTCGTGGTCTCTTGTTAAATTGAAGCTACTGGTAGCCATCCCTGAGCAAACTGCCTAACCCCTAGCTGCTCCTGAACAACATGTGTCTGAAACGCTCTGGTGAATCCCACCGCAAGCTACGGATACAAAGTTCCTCTCAACGAGTGAGGAGTAAAAGAGTAAGAGTTTCTAAAATTATTTTCTATCTATTTTACTATTTTTTTGTTGTTTTCTGTTACTTATCTCTTATTTTCTTTTATTGTAAGACAATGTTTATATGTGAAGTTCCTTTCAGATGTGGCTCAAATTTAAGTGAGCTGGCTCAAATTTATGTGAGCTGTGGCTCAAATTTAAGTGAGCTAAGTGGCATTTAGCTCTTAAGTACAACAAGTGAAAAGAATAGCCTTGGAAAAAGTACATCCATGAAGTCCAAGACAGCTCTCTTTGTAGTTTGGAGGTCAACCGCTTGTAGGATCCGGTTGGCGGCATTGATTTTTTGATTGCTTTGAATTTAAGTTGCATTGTAGCAAAAGGAATGCATGGACTTTTCTTTATAAACACCACTTTGCAAATATTGACCGATAAAAATACTGCAATAATAGATGACTTCAAGGAGTGGAGTGCTCTGAATGAAGAGTATCTACGTTTCTCTGTCTTTTCACTCTGTAAATTGGATGGCTAAAGTAAAGTCTTCTTCTGTGTGGAGGCTATAGCTTCAGATGGAGCTGGTAAGTGCCCCACATAATGACATGTTTTCACTGTGGCACTTTGCCGTTTGTTTTGGACTTAAAAGGTTGAAAGGAGAATGAAAAACAAAAAAATATCCATTCCACTGCTCAATATATCAACCTGCAAACCTTAATGTTAGATTGATTAATTATGTAATTGATTCATTCTTTGATTTATTCTTTCAATTTGAATAAATAAAAATGGTGTAAAGTTTGGTTTTTATAGTGGAAAATCCATGATTTCACATCATTAATTTTCATTAGTATGGCATTTGAATGCAATTTGTTGCATGCAAAAAAATGAAAGAAATATTGTACAAAAACGACTGAAAACCACCATAAACAAAACATTAGAAAAAACAATGCCGGAATTGATTGTCTACAAAGCCCACTAATTCTAAATATTCAGGCTTTGTTCCTCTGCCGGCTGGTCATCTGTATTTCTCTGCCTCTCTTGATCGAGGATGACAGAGTAATCTCTTTTGGATGCTAATGCTAATTATATACCGGTTGCCGTCACAAACTGATGAGAGCTTAGGGCACACAAAACACAATCAAAGCAGCAAAGCGGACGCATGGCTCCCCTAAAGCCAGGGTCCGGGTCCTGCGTTCTTCCGCTTGCACCCCGGCAACACCACACAAACCAAATGGCCACTTGTGGACGCGTAGCCGCATCATAGCCTGTCAACAATCTCGTCTGAATTATGCACAACGTGGGTAAACAACAGACTGAGGGACACAAATTGGCTGAACACCAGCTGTCTAATTAGCTTTGTGCTGCTCTTGAAAGCAAACAAACAGTGAAAATGGAACGTCTGAAAGCCGGCCATGATGCGAACCACTCTGACTGTCGTGTGTCACCCGCCCACCCCCTCCACCTCCTCCTCCTCCTCCTCCTCTCCCCCCCCCTTTACTCACCCCCAACTCACCCTCCCTCCGGGTGGGGATCCGGGGGAACTCTGGTGCTGTGTTGGCGGTGCGGAGGTGAAGTTTGAAACTGGAGAGCAAGATTAGATCACATGGCAGGTCCCCAGAAGGCTGCCACTTGGTTATTTTGGAAACACTGTAAAGACTCACAAGAGGCCGGGATAGAATTTACATTTTAATGAAGTCTTAGCTGATTGCTATTACGCAAAAGTCTCACACAGCTGCCTGGTGGAGGCTTATGAGGAACACACAAGGCAAGTGTACACTACACTACACACGGGTGCAGTCTCTCTCTATCACACACACACACACACACACACGCACATGGCAACACACATGCACTTGCGCACTCAAGCCTGCACTGCATGCATATACACAAAAATACACACACACACACACACACACACACACACACACACACACACCTAAGCACAGGAATGGGAAAGATTTCGCCTGCCAAGAGGTTTTCGCTGGCGCAAAAAAGACGCTGTCTCATACACACTGGAAGCTTGTTGACGCCACAGAGGGGACCCAGGGGTGGTTTACCTGACACACACGGCCCTATTTTGCCGTTGCGATGCTTCATTTATGCACACATTTCCTTATCAAGCGTGACGGAATAGTGGGTGGGGGAAAAAGTGGAAGCTAAAAATTTATCGAAACCATTTCTGTCTCTCAGCAACGTGGGGTGGGGACGACGACGACGACGACGACGACGAGAGAGGTGGGGGGGGGGGGTCGATGTGAAATTACGTGAAATCAGTTTCAAAGTAATCACAGCGGTGTCCCCCCCTTTAAAAGAGCGAACTGCGTTTGAATGCTTTTGTTGTCATCTTATTAGAAAAGACGGATAGTAGACAGGGAGGGCCCCCCCTCTTTCTCCGTTCGTCTCCGCCACGCTGACAGCCGAGCGGGAGCGTGACGCATTGTCGCGACGAATGTGTTCCTGATAACTCGCCGCCCGGGTGATAGACTACTCTGCTCGGGCTCGGCGTCAACACCGCCGACACACGCAGCCGTCCGTCACCGAGAAACCCTGTGCGTCACGGGGGGGGGGGGGGGGCAGAAACCCGACCAACAGCCCCGCCCCACACGTCGGTTGGTTATGAGTCGTAACCATCAATTACAGCACACACGCGGCCGGCGTTTAGAAAAGAGGCACCTGGTGACAGCAGCGACGCGCCGAAAGCTAGCATACCAGCTGTTAATTCGGTTGGACGTGGCGGCAGAGGGAGACTGAGGTGTAGCCGAAACGAGCAACCCCAACCTTTGACCCCCCCTCCCACCACCACCGCCGCCGCCGCCACCGCCGCCACCACCACCACCACCACCACCGCCGCCGCCACCACCACCGCCGCCGCCACCACCACCGCCGCTGCCCTTTTAGACAATGTTCATTTCCTCTCTTTGTGAAAAATGGCAGGTGCTCTTAGGCACCTCCCAAGCACCTTATCTCTCGCCGGAGTCTCCGGTGTGGCCCTTATCGCCCGGGCCCCCCGGTGGAGCTATTGCCAGGTATAGCGGCGGGGGTTCAGCATGCAAGTGCACAGGGAGGCAAAAGACCCCTCGCCTGCTTTTTGACACACAACTGGCACATTCCCATGTGATAGTGCATGACACAGCGGTATTACCCTCTCCTCCGATAGCAAACAAGGGAAATATGGAGCCCGGTGGGGATTATTATCTGCCTTAATGAAAAAGGGGATGATCCAGGATAAGCCGTGATATATATTTTTTCATTTTTTTTGGTCAAAATGCGGGCGGTTGGCTGGCTAGGTGTGTTGATGTTGTGGTTGTGGTTGTTGTTGTTGTTGTTGTTGTTGTCGAGGCCAATAAAGTCAGCCTCTTTTGTCCCCCTGCCCCTCGCTGCTCTGTGCTGGGTCTCTCCATTCATTCTCATTCTCTTACGGCCTGGCTTGTTTCTTTATGTTTGTCGATCTTTCATTTACGAGGGCTACAGTGTTCATTTACTTTATTGTCCTCTTAGACAAAAGAAAACGCTGAGGCCACAGTCCTGGGACAGGCTTTTCTCTCGGGAACAACACACACACACAGACAGAGACGCACACACGCGTACGTACGCACGCACGCACGCACACACAGACGCAGAGTCACAAATACACACAGATGTTGACACACACACAGCAGCCAAAATGGTAGGACAATGGCTTGCAAGACACACACAAACACACACCCACCCAAGAAAATGAGACAGAGAGAGAGACAGATAGGGAGTGAGACAAGGTGAGAGTGAGACAGACAGAGACAGACAGACAGACAGACAGACAGACAGACAGACAGACAGATCTAAGGCAGAATGAGAGGGAGAGTAAGAGGTACAGAAAGAGAGATTCTTGCTGCTGGTAAGAATTTGAGAAAGGCGAATATCCTGGACACAGCTGGAACACTTGAAATGCATTTTTACATGACAGCAAGATAGGTTACTCCTAACCCTACTTAGACATGATGATGACACACACCCTTTTACACTATATATTTAGGCTTCAAAGTGAGTATTTCTTTACAAGCTTGAGAAAAGAAAACCTTCCCAGTGGGGTTTAAAGAGATTCTATTACTGATAAGTGCTTAGGTGCTGCTGCTAGGTTGAAGTGAGAATGTGGCTCAGGTTTAGGTTAAGGTGAACCTCAGAGAACTGAATGCGTCACAGGGCAAAGGTCACTAGCGAAACCAATTCATTTCAATGTGTTTGTGGACTGTGTTGAGTTAGGGCCAATAAGTGGACCTTTTTATCACAGCATATTGTGACTTGAGTTCTCCTTCACCGGATAAAAACCTTGATATTTTCTCTCTCCCTTTTTACCTGGATTCCTTCTCCTCTCCTCCTCCTCCTCCTCCTCCTCCTCCTCCACTCGTTCCATCTGCTCTCTCCATTTAATTTCCTTTCTTCTTCCTTCCCCATTCTTGCGCTCGTTTGAGGTTATCTCAAAGACCCCATCGCCATGGCAACGGTTAGTCACGTCATCGGCGCCCACCACATTGCAAATCTGTGCTTTATTTTGTGTGGCTTTTTTTTTTCAATGCCGGTTTATCTAACCACCCATACCTTGTTACCTTGCTGGCAGGTAGCCATTTTACCTGTTGTGGTGAGGTGAGGGGGGGGGGGGGGGTGGGGAGTGTATTTTTTTTCTTCCAAGGGACAACATTACCATCTGTTGGATCAGTGTGTTTGCACAGAATGAAAGGGGAGGGGGATGACGGGGAGGAGGATGAGGGAGAGGGTGGGTAAGGCGGGGGTCGTTATTGAACAGCATCCGGCTTGGATGACTCATGACAAGGCAATCACATGCCAATAAAGAACTCAGTCGACCCCCCCCCCCCCCCCCCCCCCCCCGACTGGGTGTGTGAGGTCCAATCATATTTCAGCGCCTCTGTCTCAGCGCTAAGCTGTGTCAGACACATCCATCTCCCAGCCGTTAGCGGGCGATCGGAGCCATCGCCTGTCCTCAAATTGAATTAAAAAAACTCATCATCGGGAAAAGTGCGCTCCGCCAAATCGATTTAACAACTATCTGTGATGTACAAAACGGCAATATCGTCAGTCTGCTCATAATGGTTTGTGAAACAGCGCTTTAAACACAAAGCCTAGCAGCGAGGGGAGGGAGGGCGAGGTGTCGTACAAGTGGTTTAATTGCGATGTGGTTAATTAAACGAGAGTGAAAGGATTTCGGGCAAGCCACCAAGAAGCTGCGTTCGCCTCGGCTCCCGCCATACCGCGCCATACGTCTCAGGACGGAAACCACCACTTCCAGTGCCAGACGAGCGAGTTCCGACTAATGGGAGAGAGGAAATATTGGCTACGGAAAAGTGTTACCCTTCAAAACTTGGATCTGCCTTTGGCTCCCTGTGGCCCTGATGAAGTTTTGTTCTTAGTTGCTAGACTGTTTAAGTCGCCCGCCGCACCGTTTCGCCAGAATTCCCTCGTGTCGCACACCGATGATTTACATCATCGCCAAATAAGTATTTAGTGTTTTCCGAGGGGCCTCAGGTGTTATTGTTGTGATATGGACGTAGACAGTAAATAACCTTTTTTATAGTAAGATTATAATAACGTAGCGTTTTGTAATTTTCACAACAAAAATTGTCTCTGACAATTTTTTCTGAAATTGTTTTTTTCTGATTCCTCCTGCATCCTCCTGCATCTAATTAAATTAAATTAAAAACACAGTAATTGTTTTAACCACATGAATATTCGTCAGGCCATGAAATGCTTCCTAGCCCCACTCCTCCAGAACCAGGACTAGATTATCCTTCTGCTTATCACACTTCCATAAGTGTGGCACCTGGGTTTGAATGATGATGATACACAATCTCTAAATGAATACGTTTGGCCCCCTCCACCAGCATTACACTCATCTTGAGGTATTCTCCAGGCAGTCCCTGGCCCCTGAACATTACATTGCTTGCCAGAAACTAGAATATAGAAATAAACAATTGGTCTACAGTTGTCCGATATATATAGCCTTGAATGAAATGGGTTAGTCATCACTTCATGGCTTCTCTGTAGCTCTCTCATTGTTCTTCTCCCTCTCTCTGGCTCACTCCCTCTCTTTCCATCGCTCTGTCTCACTCTCTCACTCCCTCTTTCCATCGCTCTGATTCTCTCTCTCTCTCTCTCTCTCTATCTAGCTCTTCCTCCCGATTTCCATTGCTCCATTTCGCTCTCCCTCCCCCTGTCCATCGCTCTGTCTCTCTCCCTCTCTTTCCCTCTCCGTCCCTCTCTCTCTCTCTCTACTTCCCTCGCTCGTTCTTCCATTCTCTCTTTGTATTACATAGAATGTTATATAACAGTGTATTTTAAGATGAGTATGTACTGCCCGCCCGGATAGAAATACGACGAGTGACGGCTTCCAAAACAATCCATGGATTTAATATACAGTACTTCCGTGCATTGCTCCAGTCGCAGTACCATTAAATCTGCAGTGTGCATAGCAATCCACATGAGGGCTGATATCCTTCAGTGTAAATTGAACAGAAAAATGTTTCTTCTCTGTTTACACATTAGATTTGAGCTTTGGGCCTTCGCCAAACACCAGTAAAAAAGCAAGCACACCCTCTAAGGGATTCATTGAGTAGTACATGACATTTTCAAAGTTTCCCCAACAAAGTGCCACTATATTTGTAGCACCCTCTGTGGTTTCAATGATCCCACCTTAAAAAAACGAATACTACATATAAATAAATAACGGAAGTCTGAACTCTCGCATTTCCTGCATTTTATGCATAGCAAATTAACGAGCGTACTGCTTTTCCTTTCATCATGTATTCCGACTGAGCAAGGGAATTTCTGCAGAGCTCTGTGATGTTTCTTCTCCTTCAGCGAAGAGGTTCAGAGTTCAGGCTACATAGATGTAGCCAAAAGTAACACGGGAAAAAGTCCATAAAACACACATGTACGGTTATACGGCTCTGTGTCTGAACACCATGCGCGAATACCGCGTGCGACGCCTTTGCACCGACACTATCTCCAAGCTGTGGCTTTGTTAGTTAGCCTTTTTGTTTTTTGGTTTGTGTGCTCCTTTTCAATTACAGCACTGTGCCTTCCTGTGCGGCGGAACTCATCCGTTTTGCCAGAGATTTGCATCAAGTTTTATGGAGTTTGAACGGCACATAAACCGCACCGAATGCCGATTCTAGTCAACATTGTTGCACGACTCAGGGATCATATAAGCCCTCGCATCAGAAAAAAATCTCAGAATCACTCTTACAGGAACACAGAATATGATATTCCAGGACAAGGAACACATTTCAATTAATGTAGCTGGTTTAGAAGACCTCAGAGAATAGTGTTCATGTGATGCTCTTTATTGTTTCTGTATACTTTTCCCTTGTGTTGTACATAACAAGCCTATTTCTGCCTATTATTTCTTCAGCATCACAACCACCAGTACCACGCCTTTATTGTGTAACAAGCTTTTATTTTGAAATGAGCCGGGCAGTACCAGACGATCCTCTTAGTTCCACCTCTACATCCTCAATACTCCAATTGATCCTGTGGGCTCCATTAACTCATCCAGCAGTATGACCCCCCCCCGCACACACATACAGGAGGAAACCTCCACGTTATGACCACCACACACACACACATTATGCCCACCACACTCAGATTACGACCACCACACAGAGGTCATGGAGAGGAAGCCCCTAAATACTGCAGACGGAAGCAAATTCCCCTGCATTAATATGGATGAGTAGCGGTGGAGGGGGCGGGTGGGGAGCAGGGGGGGGTCTAGGTCCTGGCTAAATGTGTCCATCATTGCACGAAGATACCCCGGTTAGATTGGAGAGTAGAAATATCGGAATAGAGCAACATTTTAAAAGTAAACAACACAAAGAAACAACACCCTCCCTCTCTGCTCCCTCCCTCCCTCCCCAAGCCTCTCCCCCCATGGGAACGCGTCGCCTGTGATTGACAGGCAAGATGGATTCCCGGTAACAATCACGGAAGAGATGCCCTGATTGATCCGAAATTAACAGGGAGCGGTCTCAAATCGAAATTGTCTCATAAAGAGGCAGGCACAGTCCACTAGAAACTGATATTCTCACACCTCACATATTAGCTGATGGGTGACTATGGCATCATTTCTGACCAACAACACTCCAAAAATAGCCCTTTAATGTTACCTACGCCACCTTTAAGAGAGTGTGGCTTGGTGGCAAAAAGGGGCGGGGGGGCATCCCCGACCATTCACCTATGGCCAAGCCAGGGTGTAAGTATTGAAGGCCATGAGCGGTTTATGTGAAGGAGACCAGGTGTGTGTGTGTGTGTGTGTGTGTGTGTGAGAGAGAGGGGGGGGGGGGGGGGGGTCCATCCAGAAAGAGGGGGGCGCTGTAATTAAAGTGTAAGGCGGCGTGCAAATGGTGCCGGCGGGCTCCTTGCCACGTCTCCCGTTGACTTTCATCTCCACGGCAACGAAGGTCGCCGAAGGTGTTTAGAACAATCTCCGCAAATTGTTGGGACTGGGAGGCTTGATAATCTCCAAAGGTTTTAATGGATCCGGTATCTGTTTACCAAGTGGCTGCAGCACACAAAGTCATTTGGCAATTGTTTTACCCCCTAACACAATAATAGGACCGGGATTGGCTTTCTGATTAATGACATCAGTGGTTAAGTTGATATATTCAATAAGAACGCCAACCTTGAGCCCCGAGGAATTATTATGTGCGCTTGCACGCACGTGCGTGCGCTTGCCGCACGTGTGTGTGTGTTTGTCGTGTGCGTGTGCGCGCCTGTGTGTGTAAATATATATCGTCCAGAGGGGAAGAGAGAACGAGATGTGTGTGTGTGTGTGTGTGTGTGTGCTGGAAAACAAAATGCAGAACAACAAAGCGATTGTTCTGCAATCGCTTCTCCCCCTCTCTCCCCCCCCCCCCCCCCTCCACCACAGCACCCATCCCTTGGAAGTATTCGCAGACGTTTCCTTAGGATGCTGCATAATGGACGTGCAGACTCACAGCAGGTCTCCGGGCTGTAAACCTCCTCAGTGACTACTTTACTACTTTTTTTTCTTGCTGACTCAGGTAGGCGGGGGGTGGGGGGGGGCCGGGGTAAAGCGTTGCACGTGACAATGCAAACCGGCGAGCCAGAGAGCGACTGAACGGACGCTCCCTTTAAGAAGCTCCCGGCGGCAGTTATGTAGAGTTCCCTCTGCAGTGCACCCCGTCATGTGTGAGGAAGTCATTGGCACGGTCCCAGGGCAGCCTGGCCGAGCGACCGGTGCATTTTGGCCAGGGGGGGTGGGGTGGGGGGGGGGGGGAGAGGGGAGGGGGGAGGGGGGGGTGTGTGGGAGGGAGGGAGGGGAGGGGAGGGGCGCTGGGCTGCCGGCCTCACAGCAGATCCGCCGGCCTCACAGCAGATCTGAAGGGCTTTTTTAATGGGTCATCTGGTCAACTCTTTTCGGGGCGTTTATGCTTGAACGGATAGGGATGGACAAGCCCGCAGACTCCCCCCCCCCTCCCCTCTGGACGGGCTGCGGGGCAGAGCGTGACCGCCTGCATGTCAGCCCGGGTGGCACCGGCCCCCTGGCTCACACCGGCCCCCTGGCTCACACTGGCGCACGGCTCACACCCACTCAGACCGCAGCCCTTCCGCACGGGTCAGGTAGTTATCTCCATTAGCAGGACACAGGCCACCGCGGGAGACAGGCAGACTGGGCGACGGACAGACAGGCAGGCAGGCGGGCAGGCAGGCAGGCCCGACGGACAGGCCGATATATACTGAGAGACAGACAGACAGACAGACAGACCGAGATACTGAGAGACAGACAGACAGAGATACTGAGAGACAGACAGAGAGACAGACTGAGAGACAGACAGACAGACAGACAGACAGACAGACAGAGATACTGAGAGACAGACAGACAGACAGACAGACAGACAGAGATACTGAGACAGACAGAGAGCCAGACTGAGATACTGAGAGACAGACAGACAGACTGAGATACTGACAGACAGACAGACAGAGATACTGAGAGACAGACAGACAGACAGACAAACAGACAGACAGAGATACTGAGACAGACAGAGCCAGACTGAGATACTGAGAGACAGACAGACAGACAGAGATACTGAGAGACAGACAGAGATACTGAGACAGACAGAGCCAGACTGAGATACTGAGAGACAGACAGACAGACAGAGATACTGAGAGACAGACAGACAGACAGACAGACAGAGATACTGAGAGACAGACAGAGAGCCAGACAGAGATACTAAGAGACAGACAGACAGACTGAGATACTGAGAGACAGACAGACAGGCCGATATACTGAGAGACAGACACGCAGGCAGACAGATATATAGACAAACAGACTGACAGTGTGAGCGTGCTTGCTTCGAGAGAGAGCGATAGGGAGATCAAAAGTACATGGTACATGTGACAAGAGCGTTTAATATGAAGCATAGCGCTGGATACGAGTAGAAGCGAAAGTGAGCGGAAGACAATCATGTAAAGACGCAGATGGCCGTTGCCAAAATAATCTCTGCTTCCCTCCGTCTAGGGTGACACATTCCGGTGGAGCAGTCGAGGGTGAGGAAGGAAAGAATTAGCAATACGTTTTTCTCGCAAGTACTTAACAAGCCTAGCGTATGACTTGCTCTACCACATTGGAACTCTGATGCCATTTCCATATTCTCTCAGGAACTATTTAGGACAAGAACTCTTTTCTCCTCCATTTTTCTCTTTGCTTTGCAATCTTAATTTCATTTCCACGCGTCTATAATTGACTGTGATTTCCAAAGGCCTCTCATTGTATTTCCCAGGTGAAAGATTTCGTTGATTTTACCCCTCCCCCAACACCCTCCTCCAAGTTCTGTTAGTGTTCAGATTCACAGGCGAACACAATTACAAGACTTGGCTCTGAAACCTCCCCCTCAAAGGCCTTGGCACCAAAAAACCTGTACAAATTGCAGAAGATGGGAGTGCAAACTCATTAGCCTGCTAGCTTTTCAATCAGCCAGGGCATTTATACGCTGAGTGTCTGGGGCTGCACATCTCTCATCTGACGGTCGCCATTTCTACACCACTTCAAAGAAAACCACTGTTGCCGCCAAACCTTAAGGGCTGTTTATGGTTCCACGTTCAACGCAATGCAATGACCACGCAGACGCTTCGACGCAGTCGTGAACCTTTATGGTTCTGCATAGGGTTTTAGTGAGCGGACCAATCACAGCTGCGGCGCCGCGACGGAAGGTTACAGTTTTTGGGAGGCACACGTCAGGCCCTTGCGGTGGACGCAAGGAAGGGTCCGCAGGGACGTAAGGGGTCCGTAACCCCCTTGCGTTGAGTGAACGCAGGGCCATAATCAGCCCTTGAGCGTCGACTAGTTCCAACGTGGGGGTTTGTCAGGAGCACAGACGGTAGGAGAGGAGACACCTTGAATTTTGCAACCTCAACTCCCATCATCTGTTGACGAAATCCATCCCTTTACACTCTCACATTAGTCAGCACAGAAATAGAGGGGTACCTTATTATGCACGGTCATGGCTGCAGTTCCGAAGCTCTTGCTGTGGGGTTGGAAGTTTCTATTGGGTGCCGTCGCCCACCTCGAAGCCAAACTGAAAGTGAGAGGAGAGTCCATCTGTGGCCGTCCACCATCGAGCTAATGAACAGTCAGTGGGAGAATTCCCAAAAGGCAGCTAACACTGCAACGAGAGAAGCTACCACCTCTGCATCTTCTCAGGAGATCAGGGGGAAAACTGTGTGAGCGAGCTGGATGAGTCAGACAGTTCTCACCTCGTTGCAGAGGATTAACAAACAGCAAATTATTTTATGAGCTTTTCTAAAAATATTTAAAAAAATGGATGAATTCCTTTTTTGTTTACTTTGCTTTTGGTTTTTGGATGATTGGACGTTGGTTTGAGAGCACATACAAGGAAAAAAGGCCCGACGGACAGGCCGATATATACTGAGAGACAGACAGACACACAGATAGACAGACAGAGATACTGAGAGACAGACAGAGAGACAGACTGAGATACTGAGAGACAGACAGACAGACAGACAGAGATACTGAGAGACAGACAGACAGACAGACAGACCGAGATACTGAGAGACAGACAGACAGACAGACAGACAGACAGAGATACTGAGAGACAGACAGACAGACAGACAGACCGAGATACTGAGAGACAGACAGACAGACAGACAGACAGACAGACAGACAGAGATACTGAGACAGACAGAGAGCCAGACTGAGATACAGACAGACAGAGATACTGAGAGACAGACAGACAGACCGACAGACAGAGATACTGAGCGACAGACAGACAGACAGACATACAGACAGACAGATTATTTTTTCTAAAAATATTTTAAAAAATGGATGAATTCCTTTTTTGTTTACTTTACTTTTAGTTTTTGGATGATTGGACGTTGGTTTGAGAGCACATACAAGGAAAAAAAAATTACCTTGGACGAAGCACTTCATTTTGTTTTGCAAACGCAGTCGGCTATTAGCTGATTCATGGAAAACAACTTATTACGACCCTCCAATGTAAAGTTAGGCTATTTCTATTCCTTTCATAAACAATCTCGAAAGACAAAACCTTCTAAACCACCAAGGCTCTTCAACTCAAGCCTATAGTTTTGTTAATCAACGTGATTGGATTCGGCCGACATGCATATAAGCATGAATCTATCGCACCCCTGGGTGCACAGCACATAGCCACCGCACCCTGGGAGATGGCGTTCATTTGCAAGCCTATGCAATAATGGTTTATGTGAGATGTGACACTATTAACCTATTAAGGCTCATATCTCTGAATCCGCTGCCTTCATTTTCAGACACTCTTGTCATGTGCGTCGTCATCATCATCATCATCATGCACGTCATAGTGATCGTGGTTTGCGTCGTGGAGACGAGGCGCCGCTGCGTGATGCCGCAGTGCCACCTGGCGGTGAAGATAGGCACTGCGGCATCGCTCGCCTCAGCTGTGGTGGCTTTTACGGTCGATCAATTCCCTTACATGCAACCCCTTCTCTGTACTAGTGTTAGCGTATACCACATACACTGTGCAAACAGCAGCAGCCTGGATATAGAATGCTAGTGGCAGTGCATATAGAATGCTAGTGGCAGATTTTAGCTGCGCACATGCTGTATTTTTTGACGCAGACACTGACAGGGAAGTCAAGGAACACGCAAGCAGCACGTATTACATAATATTTATTAATTAAACCAGAAAACATTTGTATGGGCAGCCATCCAGATGAATTGTGTGCGAGTGTGTGTGTGTGTGTGTGTGTGTGTGTGTGTGTGTGTGTGTGTGTGTGTGTGTGTGTGTGTGTGTGTGTGTGTGTGTGTGTGTGTGCGTGCGTGCGTGCGTGCGTGTGTGTGTGTGTGGTGGGGGGGAGAGAGAGTGAGATGGAAAGAGAGTGAGAGAGACAATAAAGTCGATTTACAAGCTGTCACAGAAAGCAGGAGCGAAAGGGGTTCTCTCCCATAATAACCAGCCTTGTCCTCTGCTTCATTTGCCTTATTTTGGTGGTCTTGAGAGAGCTGAACAATTTGTGAGACATAACTGTAATATGGATTTCCATATACATAATGTGTTAATTCTGTGAAACATGGCCTTTGTTCCGGTGTAGTATATATAGCGAGCTATACTAGTCAAAGCGAATTAAGGAGGCAGGCAGGAAAAATATCGAACCTCCCTACAATAACTAGTGTGTTGAATCTGCATAATGCTTTTGATACTGATACATCCTTTATTATACCCAAACGACATTTCAGCTGCAAAAATTCCAGACTACGCAATATGTTATACATAATATAGTGTGTGTTGCGCTTCAAAAATTGCATTATGCAACAAACATGGTACAGCAGTATCCAGGCAAGATAAATTAACATATGTTATCAAAGGGGCTGGATATTTGATGAAGTCAATGTGTGTAAACAGGTTTTCATTGGGACTTACTACATGCATATACATAAATAGATAAACATTGAATCACATTTTTATTCCGAGCCTGATGAAGTGTGCATCCCAGCAGGTAATGGGAATCATGTGTGTAATCACAATCACAACATTGCAACAGTAGTAGAGTAGTAGTAGTCTTATAGTCTTTGCATTCCCCCTTCCTATTTCTCCTCATGCATATATACATACATTACGTCAAATCATGCATCTGCTTTGTACATAGTGCAAGTACAGTGTCGACTGTTTAGAAGTTGGCCTCACCCGTTTTTCTTAAACCCTCATGCATTATGCATTATGCTAATAAACTCCTATGCCAAAGCTGATGCTCAAACATTTGCATGAGCCTCTGATTGCAAGAAGGAGAGAAAAAACAAAATCCAGAAATTTCAGACGTTTGAAAGGGGGGGGGGGGGGCGGGGGGGCGGCAACAGATACACTGACAGACATACAGGGAGACAGACAGACAGGCAGACTGTGTGTGTGTGTGTGTGTGTGTGTGTGTGTGTGTGTGTGTGTGTGTGTGTGTGTGTGTGTGTGTGTGTGTGTGTGTGTGTGTGTGTGTGTGTGTGTGTGTGTGTGTGTGTGTGTGTGCGAAAGTCATTGGCGAGAAAAATGTCTTGGCATCTACCACAGCCATAAATTCAGCTGGAGCGCAGCCCCGGTCTACGTCAAGATTTTATAACCCGGATTGATTGAAATTTTATAACGCTTGCTATGATTGAATGATTGAATGACTCGACTCAACGAATTTGAAGTAAAACCATCCAGCAGAAGCTGAGGCCATTAAAAAGACGGATGACAGATATAGGTGTTGTTGTTGACCGGCGGTGCCTCCATCGACAACGACCAAATGAAACGCGTGGCATCGCAGTCTGTCTGGGCAGAACTACGCATCTGCCATAACGCCGATGATGGACGGAATCATAATGATAGAAAGCAGCACTGCTATCGAAATATGAAATGACTTCTAGACCCGTTTATGTCCACAAGTACCCTTGTATAATAGGTGGCCCCGCTGCTAGACATCTGTCCTCTAAGTACTGTGCTGCTTTTTTTGGCGCCTCCCATGGACATGATTGACGCACCGAGCGAGTTCAAAACGTTTAAAACCGTTTTAATGGCACCTCTGCGCTCCGCATTCATGCAAGATTGTTGAAAAAAGGCACTTAGCGTCTGAATGCTATTGTGGATACTTTGTAAGCATGCTGCCATGTACCAACACCCAAGGCTAAACAAGGAAGTACTATTATATTACTGTAAATAGGGTAATATTTCCCATTTTCATCAACTTTCAAGCAGCTAATGCATTTAATATACTTTGATACTACAATAAAAAATGGGGCAACAGATTTATATCGGGGATCCAGGTATAGAACAGTGTGCGTGTAGTCACAGAGGTCCAAGATGTTTCATTAGTCCAAATGGAAAACTGCTCCTCTGTAAGAGGCAGAGGGGTTCTGGGGAGTTGGACCGGGGGGTAAAGGGTCTCCCAAGGCCCTGCCATACCTGCGGGAACCATGTGGGGCCTGCTGCCTGCCATCTGGGGGGCGGTGCAGGCCAGATACAGCCCGGCACCAGGCTGAGGAGAGGTGGTGCCGGATTGGACCGAAGATGCAGATTATCTCCCTCCTCCTCCACGCCCGAGGGGCTGAAGGTCCTGAACTGGTTCCAACACACCTCACCCACAACACATTCCTGGGAGGAAACGGCCAAACAGCCGCTATCTCCTGCCACCACCAGTATCGGGAACGTGGAACGCGTTGTGGCGCACTTGGTGGTTTGTTCTTTGTTGTTGTTGATTGATGGTGTTTGTCGGTACCTTGGTGTCCTTGAGGGAGGACATTTCCTCTGCATGCCAATACAGTTGATCTTCTAGTGTTTGTTGTTGTCTTTAGCGTTGTTTGTTTGTTGTTGACTTTAGTGTTTGTTAGTTGTTTGTTGTTGTTGTTGTTGTTGTTGATTGTCATTCAATATCATTTTTGTTATTGGTTGTTCGTTGTTTGTTGTTTTTGTTGGTGGGCTGGGGGGTTTTAAGGTTATAGATCGGATTTTAGCCAACTGATATCGCAAATGTACAAATATAAAAGTGGTTGGACAGAGTCATTCGTTACTCACATATTCCGCACCTCACACACAGCCCCACACACCACAGTCCTCCTAGCCCTTCTCCTCCTCCCTGTATACATTATTAAAGCACTGCATTCAAGCAGGGAAGGATCAACAATGGTCTGCCAACCTCTGTTGTTTTGGCAGAACAATAGCTGCAATATCAGGTAAATGGGCCGTGCTTAGGGTGGAAAGGAAACCAAACGGGAAGTGAAGGTTAATGTACGTAGCTGCACTAGGGTACAGCCATAACCTGTTGTGGACAGTATAAACACTTAAACTCTAACAAGGAAATAGATCAGGAAGCTGCTGAGAAAAGTTGAAAGACTATAGAGAATAAAGACTTTTATTTAGAACTTTAACAAAGTAATACAAAAGCCTGGCCGGTCTGCAGAACACTTTCCTTTCCAACTTCGTAACACCATCCATATAGTCTCGCTATGTCATTCCTCTCAAAAGCTCCAAGGTGGTTGTCAAGCAATGCCCATACATGACTTCACCACAAACCAATTACCGTTGTTTCCGTTATTCTAGGACTTGTGCCACGTATTGTCACCTCTATTATCAAGGCCCTCATCTGAACAACGGTGCAGGCTCTTCACACCAGGGGCGGACTCTGTCCCTGAACATAGCGTGTCTATGCTTTGTCAATCTCAATAAACCTGGAGTCTCTCAGGGTGATACACTGCCCTTGGTCTCATTGATTCCCATGCCTGCCCACAGCCACAGAAACAATCCAGAACCAGAATCTGACGACAGATGGGTAAGAAGAGCACACGTTGTTCGTGGTCTTCAGGCAGAACTTGGTTTGCCACGTATTGGTGGTAAGCTTTTCACCTTGGTGGGTAGCCTCCGCGTTCCTTTCACAACATTCTCTCGCCATTAAGTTGTCTGGACCTTAACAGAAGAAATCCATTGTACAAGGATTGTCAGTACACACTGGCACAGAACGTATTAGGATATTTACAAGAGACGAGATTCTCTTCAGGAGACTCACCAACAACTCTGTGTTTTTCAACGCTTATCCCATTCTTATAGCATGTAAGGCAAGATAATGATTATAGTCCTTCTAAGGGTAGAGTCAAATTCTCCCACAAATCCTACAACCGCAACCACATACGTTGTCAACATTTAAGTAATGTTTATTTGGTTTGTTGGATTAACACACATCCTTGACAGAAATGGCCCAATATAGAAGCAGAGGTGTACTGCATTGCTCCCATGTTGGCTTATTGCAAAACAAGTGGACAGGAGAAAATTTCCATATCATATCAGGGTGAGTAAGTATGATTTGGTTTTAGCAGCTTTGAAAAAAAAAAAAATTGTAGTGAATTACCCTGATGTCATCAATGGTTCTCTCATTATGGACTCTAAACTTATATGGACAATAAAGCAAATCTGGAAGCAAATCTTATGCATTATCTTTCGTACTTTACCTTGTTTCCTAAATGGGCTTCAACGACAAGGTTTTGCTGCGAACATTGACGTTGTTCAAATGACTGAAGTTAAATTGTGCTTGGAATATAGGTTTAGGATTTGTTTGTTTTGGGAACATTTATATTTATACATATATCGATGCAATCCCCAAGTATTTGCATGTGTTCGCCTTGAAGCACAAAGTGCTAAGTGTTCAAAAGTCCACTATTGGGATGTCTTTGCATCATCAACAGACTGTAACAGACTCACCTGCGCCCTCTAGTGGGACTGAATGACTCTCCGCCTCGCAGCGGCAGGCAGCGGTCATCAGGCGCCCTGCTGTCGGCTGTTATGGAGCTAAGTGAGCGCGTCCCCATCGGGACTCCTGAGGGTGTTCTCTGAGTGCGGCGTGTCTCTGACCAGTGTGACAGTAATGAAGGGGAATGTGTTGTTATGCCTCCGTGTCTTTCTCCACTGGCATTGTGACATGGCAGGTGTGTGGGGGAGATTAAACTCTTTATGTGTTATCATCGCAGCCTCAGTAAGTGCGAAATTGTTCGGAGAGATGATTCAAATGATAGGCAGTGCTGCACTCATTTTATCTGGCGGAGGAGGAAGAGCGTCTCTCTATCCTGGAGCAGATGTGCAAGCAGGCTGTGACGGGCATGGAGGAGATGGTGTTGATATTGACAGGCTGGGGCCAAGAGAAAGACTGTGACGGTGCCTGTTCCTTAAGTGTCCACTAGATGTCGTATTTTATATAGATATAAGTATTTCATGTATTTGATGTACTTAGATGCAGATTCAGATTCAGATCTTATTATGTGTTTCCCCTGGGTTATTTGTATCAGTTTATTTGTTGTGCATTGTGTTACCCTGATGTCTCATTGTGTTATACACAGAGCAGATACTCTCAAGTTAGCTCTCCTAGCATTCATTAGATAGATTTGTTATTTCTCCAGTTATTGGGTCTGTTTTTTTTTTGTTTTTTTTAGATGGGCGTATATCATATGGAAAACCATGTTCACAATGCAGTGGGCATAACGAAATTAAAAAAAATAATGTTAGGCCCTTTGCATTTGCGTACTTCATTAGCATTTCTGTAATTCTATCTGGGAATTTCATTAATACAATGACCTATTTTGTTGTTGTTTTTTCCAAAAAACGTTCAGTTTAATAAATTATATCACATACGTGTTGTCATTCCCCTGAATGACCACGAGGGCGCAGTGTGGCTTTACAGATCCTAGGGGATGACGTATGGGCCCAGCTTGCCGTAAATCTCTTCCGCCGTACCTTTGCGCTAGCCACACACACACGATCAAAGCACAGCTGGTAATCTGTAAATAAGTAAATATTTGAACTATGCGAATTGTGAGTGCAATAGCCCAGGCTATTTAGCCTATTGAAGCTAATGTGGCGAGCACTACGCTGCGGCAGATGGTAACCATGGACAGCTCCTCCCGGTCTTTAATTCAGAACCATGGACATCTCCTCTCTGTCTTTAATTCAGAACCATGAACGGCTCCCATATTTCTTTAATTCAGAACCATGGACATCTCCTCTCTGTCTTTAATTCAGAACCATGGACAGCTCCCATATGTCATAATTCAGAACCATGGACAGTTCTGTTTATACACGCTGTGAGCTGGTATCGACAGAGGAAGGGGAGAATCACTTATTTAAATAACTTTCCAGCTTTATACATAAAAGTGGCAATAAGGCTATACAGTAGACGTGTAAAGGGATATACAGCATAATATCAAGTACAAAATAGATTATTGATCACTGTTCTTTCTTTGTAGTAAACCGTTTGTAATGAACCATGGGCAAAACCATGCACAGTGTGTTCTTCGTTAAATATAAACAAGCACAACCGATATGAGTAGGACTTTAACCTAAACTGATTTTATGTGGCGCTACAAAAAAGCCATTTAACTCACACAATAAACGTTGTGCAGCCATGCACGCCATACAAATGCACCGCAGTTAAAATGCAAATTGCAATCGTTGTCGAGCGTGTGTGTGTGTGTGTGTGTGTGTGTGTGTGTGTGTGTGTGTGTGTGTGTGTGTGTGTGTGTGTGTGTGTGTGTGTGTGTGTGTGTGTGTGACGGCGACGACTATGGGCTTTGGTTACTCGTATCGTGACAAGTTGATGAAGAGACAGAAAAACTAGAGGTTGCTTTGCTGGGAATTCCTCAAAGTGGGAGGAGGGGTAGGGCTGCCCTACGCACTCCTCCTCCCACACACGTCACGTCGTGGTCGACATGTCGTCAACCGACATAATAAGACGTATGCGATTCTGCCGTTCTAAAATAAATAATGGCTTTAGTCTTGACTTTAGAGGAACGGATTCAATGAGTGGGCTAATAGGCATAATCGTTTTTGTTGGAGATTCATATCTGAAGATTATAGGCATATATAGTGAAGTGCAGCCTGGTGTGGTTTAGGAATGCCCTGCATCCAACAAAACTAACAAATGTAAGCATCCTGCTAGATATTGAGCAATTAATGATGATAATATAAATGCCTGGCTCATCAGAAACATCAGCCTTTCCGTTTACTTGTATATGGCCGATTGGATAATTGTGTGTGACTAAAATAAATATAGCAGGTCAGTAGCCTGTTCATTAGGCATCAATGAGATCAAATACAGGACAATTCGTAAAGTGATGTTAGGCCAGTCAATTACATTGTTTTCAGATGCACTATAGGTCGATAGGCCTACATGAGTAAGAAAAATGCAAAGTGGATATCTGTCGTGTATTGGCCCTAAAAACGTGAATTGACTAGACTCAGACCAATAACTGTTTGACAAAAAAAACATGTGTTCCCTGTTTTTAAGTTTGAACGCTGTATCGGGTGCTTATACAGGCCAACGAAGTGCAGGAGCCTATGCCTATTTTGCATTCACCCTTTTCCACGTTGGCTCACCGTATGTAGTATGTATGTAGACCTACATTCTTCAGTCTACAGTATAAATAATACAGGGCAGAAATGAGTGGAAAAAAAACACGTTCTCCATCGTACCTTATGGCCATGCCCCGCTGTAGGAACCAGTGACAGCAGCTGAGCACTGGGCTGATCGATAGTGGTGGGAGGAGGGTGGGGGTCGTGACGTCATCCACGCGGCGTGCATGAGGCACGTCCCTATTGGTGGAGAGCAGCGAGCGCAAGGCCCACCTAGTGATCATTCCGAGACTGCTCTCCTTTCGACGAGATTTTTGAATCGAGTGTGCAATTGTAACTGCAAAGGGGACCAATCGAAAGCTGTTATTAGGTAAGAAATCATGATCGCATGCCTTTATTTTTAAGTAGGTTTCAAACTGCATCGCCCCGTTGAGGTGTCATGCGTCGTCGTGATGAAAAAAATAAAAAGGTTTAATCGTGCCTGAAATAAGATCGACATTAAAACGCTGCGATGCCCCACACGTTACACATGGTGTGAATTCAGATTGCTGCATGTTGTGTATTATATCATATTACATGCTTATTATTATAACATGAAGTATAGGCGATATTTTGACAGGTAAATCACGGATGTGTTGAAATAAAATATGGAATCACATATTGCATGTTGTATGTAGTAATTGCAGACGAACAGGCATACTATATGAGACTGTATTAAGTATTTTATCTGGGGGAAAAAAATAAAACAAATTAAAATATGAACATGGGATTCGGCCATAGAATACATCTGTGTGTAATATAATAGTTTCATTTATTTCCTATCGCTGGTGTGCATCACTGTAGGCTCCATATTCTCCCATCCCCCAGCAATATTGTCGAGCTCTTGTAGATTCCCCTCTATAATATATAGTATCTATGGTCCATTAAGGCCTATGTGCCATCTTGGAGAGCCATCGTGTGTCTGTCATTGAGAGCAGCATTACACGCGAGCAATAATTAATGAGATGCGTTGACAATCAACCATTTTATTGAAATCTCTTTTGAATAATCTCGTTGAATATTTCATGCGCTGGCAAAGATGAGTTAAAAACGGGGGGCTGGAAGCGTGACTCCAAAGCGGGTTTCACTACAAGTCCCCGAGCGTCACGGTTGAATTGCATGTATTACAACTCGCCATAGGAGGCGTTGTTTCCTCCACCGTGATAACCTATGGCCTAGTCACACACAGGTCTAAACCTCTCACTATGGACTCGTCAGAGGACAATCCACGTCGAGCACTGACATTGTGGCAGATGTGGACATCCAGAAAAAGCTACCAACTGTCTGTGGTAGGCTGAAATAATAATAATAAAGGACCGTCGTTTCTCCACAGAAACACTGCCAAGATGGATGTATTTATGAAGGGTTTGTCTAAAGCTAAGGAGGGGATGGCTGTGGCCGCAGAGAAGACCAAAGAAGGCGTAGCTGTTGCAGCTGAGAAGACCAAAGAAGGAGTCATGTTTGTAGGTAAGATGGAGTCCAAGCCATAATTTGACATCTTCAGATGATCAGTTTAAGGGTGGAGATGACCAATCAGCATTGAGATTGTTTGACGGTTTTTTTAAGATTCTAAATGACTACAGGTCTATAGGGGTTCTGATTCTTGATTGACTGCCGGTGTATGTAAAAAATGTTTATAGCTGTGGTTTGATCATGTATTGTAATCTAAGATATGTAATTTAACAACCCCTTAAATTGGTGAGATTATTTTCTACAGTCTCTTTGAGACCTGTATGGTATCAGATTACACATTATGCTGCAGAAGAGACCTGACACTATCATTTTACTCAGTCAATAGGTGGTGTGTCATTCAGCCACAGTTAGCCGTTCAGCGGCTCAATTCATCAATATGTGGGCTAGGCATGGAGGTCAAAATACTAGGCTGTTTTTAGAGCATCATGATGATAATGACCATATATGTAACTGATAGATAGGAATAACAGATGTGTGCATATATCCAATCAACTGAGGATGTGTAGGAGTCACATATGTGGTAGGTGGTGTACATCACGTCCATTTTTCTTAACCTTCATCTCGTCTCTCTCCCTCGCTCTCTCTCTCGCTTGCTCTCTTTCCGTCTCTTGCTCTATCTCTGTCTCTATCTCTCTCTCTCCACCCTCTCTCCCTCTCTTTCTCTCCCTCTATCTGTGTCTCTCTCTCTCCCCCTTCTCTCCCTCTCTTTCTGTCTCTCTCTCTCTCTGTCTCTCTCTTCCCCTTCTCTCCCCCTCTTTTTGTCTCTCCCTCTCTTTCCGTCTCTCTCTCTCTGTCTCTTTCACTCTCTCTCTCTCTCTCTCTCTTTCTCTCTCTCTCTCTCTCTCTGGGGAGAAGCAGTGAGGAAGGGAGGCAACAGAAGGTGTTGGTGGTGGTGGTGGGGGGGGGGGGGGGGACGGGACAGTGAGACACAGGGCTTGTGTGAGGAGGCAGCCTCTCTCCCAGTGTGTCAGTGAGCTGGGCAGCAGCAACAGATCGGGACGCTGAGACCCCAGCGGCCCCTAGGTCTCCCACAGATCGGAGATTAGGATGCGTCCATTCTGGCACCAGTCTACGCCAGCAGTGCTGCACATTAACCAAGAGACAGCTGCTAAACAGCAAGCAGTCCCCTCCGACGGGAGGCTCGTGGGCCCTTCTTCAGTGTTACTGCACTAAATGTTTTGGGTGGAATTGCAATATTTATACTATTTACTATTCACTATTTAGTCAATTATCCAAGGCCAGTGATTATGTATTGTTCACTGTGTATCATTAAGGTTGTTAGGCATAAATCCTTAAAACAAAGAACAAGTGATATCGTGTTTAAAATGCATGCAAGGGTAGGCGGCGGTGCACTTAGACGTTTCGTTTGTAGTTCTGGCCCATTAGCATTGAGTCACCAAGCCTTTTCAACGCACTCCTTTCCATCCTAACGCACATCTCTGAACAAGAGCATAGAAATATACACACACACACACACACACACAGGCACGCACACACAATGTATTTTCCATTGTGTGCGGCCGTGCTATCTATGATTGGTGTTCATTTCAACGCCGTCTAATTCCGTCCCAGCGGTCTCGGGAGGAACCTGGTGTCTTAGATCACCATCCTCCGTCGCCGCCCCGCCGATCACAGCCATGACCAGGCACGTCAAGCGTGTGTCACCATGTGACTCTGCCCCTCACTTCCACCCTGGCAGGATCCCATCCAGGTCTCCCCCTGCCTTTAAGAGGTCCAGGTCGGGGGGGAGGGGAGTGAGAGGGGTGTTGGGGTGGGGTGGGGTGGGGTGGGGTGGGGTGGGGTGGGGGGGGGGGCGATATCTGGAACATATCTCTGGCTCTCTGCCTTCTCCTGCTTGTGGAGCCTGCCACCACTGCCCTAGAAAAGGTCTGTGCGATTGCACTTGAAGGTCTGTCTGTGGAGGAGGGGCGGGGGCCACGCCATAGGCCTGCTTCTCCACCTACACACACACACACACGCACACACACATATACATAAACACCGCCACCACCATCACCGCTTTCCTCTCCCATCACCACCAACACCACGACAATATCTCCTCTGTACTGTCACCCTCGGGAGGGGGGAGGCAGAAGGGTGGAGGTGGTGCTAGTGGGGGGGGGGGATTAATACCCTACACTCGGTAGCTGACGTGAAGAAACAGCTACAACAGATGCAGGGTGATGCTCCTTCGGTCTCCCACTCCGAGCTACCATTCAGAATACAGTCCCGTTTAAAAATGAATGAAGGAGGTTGATGCCTCAGTGACGTCCTGTCTAGCGACAAAGGAATTTCCCCGTCTGGGTTTGGTGCATTTTTTGTCTTATCTAATCTCCTCTTATTTCAAAGTCAGCCCATTCAATGTTTTTTTTTTTGTCAGTGTTGGCAGAATTGTGCTTTGTATTGTTCCGAGGTTCAAAGTCTCACCATCAAACTCACTTCATATGTTTAAACCTTTCATTCACAGCCTCAGAGTCGCGTTGCGGCGCATTAAAGTAGAACAATAAAACAGAACATTAAAGTAGAACAATTCAATCTCACATTAAACGAGGGACATGGCTATCACATTTACCTTACCCTATTTATATCCCACGCCGATACTGTGGGAGTAGAGCTACATATTGACACTCTGGGCCACTGATCTACCGGCTACGAGCCTTGTGTGTGTGTGTGTGTGTGTGTAGTGAGCTTCAGCACTCCCCAGAGGGTAACACAAAGCACAGTATTCCTGTACGCCCGAGTCCTCTTTGAAGCTGGTTATAATGAAGAGGCAATCCTCCTGTCACAACCTTGTGGAGGAGAAGTTATGGGTGAGATCGCTCCATGCTATGGAGGAGAAAGAGGAGGAGGAGGAGGAGGAGGTGGGGGTTGTGTAATCAGGGCCAGCGGGGCCTTGCGTGGCGTGCTCAAGGAGTACACTAGTGGTGGTACATCTGACATGAGTGAGATTGGTGCGAAGGTCAAGGAGTGGCAGAGAGAGAGGGAGAGGGAGGGCATCAAAGTGGATATGCGCTCACCAGCTAAACGGAAGACAAAACTCTCCCCTCGCCGCACGGTGACACGCAGGTCCCCTTTATGCAGCAGCAGCAGCCAGATCGCTTTCCATTGTGTCCCGGGATCATTGACAACGTGACAGCCATCCCCCAGAATTGCAGAGTGTAGAGCGAGGATCAATAGCAGGGGAATGAGAACTGTCTTCTCTTGAGGCGACAGACACAGTCACTTCTCCGTGAGGATGGGAAGCAGTCTGAAGAAGTCTGAAATTGACGCCTGACTCGTGAGCTAGCAGAATACTGTCAGAGTGTCGGAGCCGTTATGAAGCAGTGAACCTGAGATTAATAGCCCCAACATCACAATGAAATAACCTTGGTATGAGATATGCTCTGAGCAGCCTGGTAGGTGCTATTGAGCTATGGGCATGCAGTCCGTCTTCTCATCTCAGGCTATGCATCGTGCAGGCATGTTTTTTGCTATTTATTTTGCTCATGTGTTTGTTTATTTGTTTATTTCAGGTTCCAAGGCTAAAGACGGCGTTGGCTCAGGTGAGTTATCTGCTGACCACACCCCATCTGACATCCTATCTGTGTAGGAGTCTCTGTAAACACATTTAGATACTAGTTCCTCATTAAATCGAAAGAAGAAGCCACGCGTGAGTCAATCCTCATTTATGTGTGTGTGTGTGTGTGTGTGTGTGTGTGTCTGTGTGTGTGTCTGTGTGTGTGTCTGTGTGTGTGTGGACGTGCGTGTGTGTCCATCCAGTGGCCGAGAGGACCCATGGAGCGATGGGCAACATCGCTGCAGCCACTGGCCTGGTGAAGAAGGATGAGTTCCCCACAGACATGAACGTACGTAAACGATCCCTCCTGGGTTCGCCCCTCTGTTTATTCACACCAGAGCCACAGTGAACGCCAATGAGGCTGAATGCAACTCTCGGGACAAGATACCGCAAAGGGTGCTTATGACAGTAAGGGGAACCAGTAAGTGAGAGGAAGGATAGCTAATAGACGCTAGAAATACATGCTAAAACCTATAATCAATACGGATAGAGAGGAGCAGCTGGCCAGAAGGTGTCCATGTCTTGGTGACTTGAAATGACCTGCCCATGGAGTCCTACTGAACAAGGATCTGTCCTCTGTCCTATAACAACACGTCTATTATTACCGCCTGCTAATCAATGTCTACCAGTCTCTCTTTACCCCCTCGTGACACAATAGAATCCGCCGGGATCTGGTGGCAGAGAAACTGGAGAGAGGCACGGCCAGCCGGGTTAGAGGGTGAAAGGTTTTAATTATAGATTAACAAGCGTCCAACTTTAATATCGGCCCACTTGGTCTCTGTGGGTAGAGGGCAGGACACTAAGCCCATAATCAGCCGCTGTTGTAAAGCTAATAACTGAACTCAGAGACCAACCGCCATGTGTTGGAGCCGTTGGGTAATTTCTCCTCTCACTCCTCGCTCCCACCCGCTGACTAAAGCCTGACTAAAGAGTTTGTTGACGACAGCGGCGGGACTCCCTCCATCATCGCACCGCCAAACCCCGATAAACCCTCCGGCAGACTTAGACCCTCCCCCCCGGACACAGTAATCTAGTAAATCTCTGGCACCCGGACTAATAGGCTTGGTTAAGGGCCTTGCTGTTGAAGAACAAGTGCTTTTCTTCTCCCCCATGTTTTCTGCCGCTTGTTCTTCAGTGAAATTCAATTAGAACCTATATATTATCAAGATTTGGCGCCAATGTTCATTTCACATTGGGATACATTTTTTTACAGACAAACAGACCCAATTGAATTGTCACAAGCAAGAGGGAATAAGGCCAGTCTCACACTGGAGCCTTAGAAATAATAATACAATGAATGTATTTTTCAGATGATACCCTCATAATATACCATATATAATATATTATATGATTATATAATATATTATATTTAATCTGATATTCCATCAAAATGATCCCTGTGGTCACTTGCATTTGTTGCAGTGGGCAGAAATGCTGCCCATGCTGCGTTTGACACACAAGACTGCGCCGTGCCTTCCTGACCTAATTGACGTGATTAGAGGAGGGTTTAAAAATAAATGTGGGCCAAACTAACTAGCCTTGTTAGAAAGGGACCGTAGTAGCAGGTGCTGTGAATGATCTGAGCAACGTCTGCACAGTAACCCTCTTAGTAAGAGATACTTGGAGATTAACGTAGTTGTTTTGACATCGTAAATATCTCAGTCTGTAGACAAGTTTTTATCTGAATACAATTCGATGGGATGATTTCAATATGTCTGCTTTAGTATCTATAATAGTGTATCTGTCATACTGGCTCGGTCTGAATGAGAGTGTATCATATATGCATATTGTATGTGTTGAATGCAAATTAACTATGTGGAAACGCATGCATCGTGACTAAAACAACTCCCCCCATATCCCTCTCTCTCTACATAGAAACCTCTCATTCTCTCTCCCATTCTGGCTCGGCCTGTATTATATCTCTTGAATTGCCAATTAATGTGGATGACTGCATACCGATTAAATGTTAAAAATATCTACCCTCTCTCCATCCTCTCCTCCTCTCTCTTTCCTATTTCTCTCTACTCATCTCTTTCTCTCCCCTCTCTCTTCATCTCGTGCATGTCTCTCGCCCCTGTGCTCCTCTGCTCCTTCTGTCTGTCCAGCCTGAGGAGTACGGCCAGGAGGCTACAGAGGGCCAGGAGGGGATGCTAGAGCCAGAAGGACAGACGTATGACGAGAGCCAGCAGGTAAGCGATGACCGCACAGGAAACCACAAGGGGTCGGTCCTCCGGTATCTATCTATACCCTGCTCCAGTGGAAGTGCTTCAAAGCATCACTTGGATATCGATGTGCTTCACAGTAGTAGTGATGCGGAGGGTATTAGCTGGGAAGGAAATGGCTTTGAATGATGCTTTCAGTGGGGGTGTATGGTGGATTGGAGACAGACAAGAGAGCGAGAGATACACACACAGACAGGGAGGGGCAGAGAGAGAGAGGGAGGTAGGATATAGCGATGGAGAGAGAGAGAAAGGCGGGTGGTAGAGAAAGACAGAGAAAGGAAAAGGGAGAGAGAGACAGAGATAGAATGAAAGAGAAAGAGAGAGAGGAGTGAGAGGGGGTGAAGATAGAGTGAGACTGAAGGGGAGAAACCCGGAGTCAGAGAAAGAGACAGATATAGAGACTGACCAAGCAACAGAGAGAAAGAGAGATAGAGAGGCACAGAGATGGACAGAGTGACATAGAGGAAGAGAGAGAGAGATGGACAGAGTGAGAGAGAGAGAGAGACAGACAGATGGACAGAGTGACAGAGAGAGAGATGGACATTGTCACAGAGCAAAAGAGAGAGAGAGACAGACAGATGAACAGAGCAACAGAGAGAAAGAGAGAGAGACAGACAGATTTACAGTGACAAAGAGAGAGAGAGAGAGAGAACCAGATGGACAGAGCGACAGAGAGAAATAGAGATAGACGGACAGTGTGAGAGAGAGCGAGAGAGAGAGAGGGCTCGGCTCAGCTCCAAGTGATGCTTTTATGTGAGAACGGAGAGCTATGTTAATATTCACCAACTCGACGTGGTTACTTAGTGTGGATTCAGTGTTTTATCGCCACTCCTCTGTATTTTCCCTCCACTTGCTCTCCTGCCTCTGAGCTCCTGCAAATACAGACATTGAGGTTTGTAATCAACACACATAAACTGAGAGAGAGAGAGAGTGAAGCGTATTTTTATTTCTACTTCAGTTTATGTTTTCTATAAATAGATGGATCAGAGATCTGACTTAGTAAGCAGAGTGCCCTTTCAAGCCCTGCAAGCCATGGTGCTCGTATAGTGGGCGTTGTGGGTGTGTCTGCACGTGTGTGTTGAGGGAACATGTGACCAGAGTAGAGGCAGATTGATGCTAGAACGTGCTTCCTCCCGAACCATGAGGATTTGACTCAACCCCTGCCATCACATCGAAGAAAAAAATAAATCCACGTGATTTATCTGAATCAATAGCAAGCGTTAAAGGGCAGAGGTGTGATGCAGCAGGAAGGTATAATCTTTTGAGTGGTTCATGGTTTTAATTGTATTTTTATTGTATTAATCTGCCATTAGAGCGAGTGAGGTTATTTTCAGAAAATGTTAAGAAAACAAAATCACGTTAATGTGATATAACATGGCGTCAATAGCACGGGATGAATTGCATATTTCTCCCAGGCTGAAGCGTGAATCGCGGTGTCCTCCATCCACGAAACCCTCTCCCCCCTCCAGCCCCACTGCCTCATCTTCTGCATCTCTTCCCCTCCCCCAGCAGACCCTTTGAAAATACCAGCAGTGTGTGTGTGTGTGTGTGTGTGTGTGTGTGTGTTCAGTCAGGCTGAGGGGTGTGGTGGTGACGCGTAGCACCCAGTGCATTGTGGGTACAGGTCCTACCGTCAGGGTCTCGTGCATTGCTGTAAATATGGAGTCTGCTGGCTGAGCCCATCCGTTGCCACGGGGTACTAGTCCTGTGACTCTGGCCTAGTAGGCTACTGCTAGACGGTGGGGGCACCAGTGGGACATACAGAAACCCCTCTGAGTGGAACCCATGACCTAGATGTGTCGAAGGAATGACACGGACACACCAAGGGCTTTTTTATTGCTCTGTTTTTTTCGATCATGTGCTGAGGAAATGGAGTAGGGCTGTGAGGAGGAAGCCTGTTCGGCATAGCAATAGTGAGGAAAAATGTGCTCACGACACGTCCTTGAAAGTGGTGCGAGCTTTTGCTGCCCTCTACAGGTTATCAGGTGGAAGTGCACCAGCAGAATGAATGACGTCTTTATTTATCGTGGAGGGATTTCTGGCTAATGAATACATTTGATCTGACCTACGTTGTTTTATTATATTATATCATATAGTTGTTTTCTCAATATATTTTGTTCACAATTTATTAAGTATAGGCCTATTTGTTGCCTGTGTGCCTTCCTTCTCTTAGTTCTGTTTCTGTGTTTCCCGCAGGACTATGAACCAGAAGCATAAAGCCATCCCCTGAACGCCACCAACACAACCAGCAGCACAATTACATTTCTGACAATAAAACGGACACACGCCGACTACATGTCCAAACAATAATAATACCCTCCATTGCAAAAAAAAAACGACCGAAAATTAAAAAAAATCGGTGCATTCCCTCAGAACAACAGTTCTTCCTTCGAGACCAATCTTTTATTATTCGATATTGTAAATGTCATGTTACTCATGTGATGTGTTGGGTGTAGGTATTTATTGAGACGTAGGACTGCCCCGCCGCACTCATTTCCTTGACTCCCTCCCAATGAAATGAGTCCGGCACTGGGGCTTGTGACTCTGTACTCGTGCGTATCTGTATTTAGAAACATGTGCAATAGATGTATTCCTCAGCTTCCGACCGACGGGAGTTGAAAAGATTAACAATAAATTAAGTCTATTTGCAAGCAGATAGGATTGCATCGATATCCTCTCTAAGTGTGTTTAAACTGCCTGTTTGTGGGTTTTCTCTTTTGCATTGATTTGAAAAAGTTATTTATTTAAAAGTTTTTTGAAGTAAGAGTTTTATACATTGTATCTTTATAGTTACTCGTGAATCATTCCAGTTAGTTATCTGTTAGAAATGGAAAAACGATACATATTTGTGTGTGTGCGTGTGGGTGTGTTTGTTTGTGTGTTCTGAAGATTTTAAAGTCAATCTGTAATGTCTGGAGATCATCACGGTTATCATAACAATATGTGCTTTAAAATACAGGACGTGTCAATATAACGATGTATGTGTCAAGCCAGACAAACAAATCCTCTGTAAATAAAAAAAGAGAAAAAAATCAACCACTTGTTGAGTGCTGCTTAAAATCACAATTATCATTTGCCCAAGGGCTTCCATGCAACTCCTTTTTTCCATAAAAGTTGACCATTAAAGCAAAATAAGTGAACACAAACATTTCATTGAAATAGCTTTAAAATATAAACCAAAATATATAACCAACTTTATGCACAAATCCAAGTTACCTCCTTATTAAAACACGACGGTGCCGTTTAAGCATCGTGTTAGCAAATCTTTTATCTTGTTTTCATGCAGTTGGAGTTTGTGCCTTGCTTGGTGACGATCAAAACATTAGAATCTGCTGAGTTGGCGAGGGGAGGCTGTGGCCCGCGGCAGGGAGCTGCCATACTTGGGATGCCAGGCTAATCGCTCCCCTTTGGTCGTCCCTTTGTTCCGGTAATCCGGAGCCCTCAGAATTCGCCCAGACCGGGTGTCATCAGGCCCATAGAGCAGGGGAGGGAGGGGGTATTAAACCGGCCCGTCCCTCCATCTCCTCTTTAGACCAATTTTTTGCCGCCAGACCACAGCTGGGCAACCGGAGACGACTGGAAAGGATCAACTATGGCCTCCTTTAAGAAGTCTTTCGAGGGCCTAAAAAGCACCAGTCAATCCGCAGCAAAAGGAGTTACAGATTCAGCAGGTACAGTGCTGTAAAGTGATGAGCCGTCATAATTTAGTGTTGTTATTATTATTATCAATATCATCATTATTAGTAGTAGTTGCGGTAGTAGTAGTAGTAGTAGCATGATGCACATCACTGCATAATGCCCTGGCTGAATGAATTAGCAGGAAAACAGTTGAAACAATCCAAACACCCAAAACATTCATTTTGAACAGAAAATCGTTGAAGTTATGGAGGGAGAGAGAATTATGATTATTCTTTTTCTTTTACTTTTGTATTTCCAGTCCAGGCAGCTCAGGCAGCTGTGCAGCAGGTGGAGCAGTCCACCAAGGATACAACCGACATAGGTACAGCAGACACGCACACACACAGGAACACACATCATCCATGTTCTCTGACAGAGAGGAGACATTGTTTGGTTATCATAGCTGACTTTGGTTGTAGCTCCATTCTTGATGGGTGAAACAAGCAGCAGTCAAATATATGTTTTTTTTTTACCCTTTTTCTTTCTTTGGAAGACATTTTTTGACGAGGTAACAGCATAATGAAAGATTACAGTATAATGGCTGAAAATAAACGATTTATAATCAAATGAATGAACAAATAAACGACGGAGGTGTATGGATTCCATTTAGATGTGAGTGACGCTGAATTGGTGTGTCTGGATGTGATAATCTAATGCTTTGACTTTTCTTGAAGCTGCACAAGAGGCCAGCAAACAGGCTCAGGAGACCATCGGGAGAGCAGCAGACAAAGCCTCAGACACCATCAAGGTCTTTGGACAGAAGCTGTAGACCAATTGAAACCCAGCTGTTTACGGATGAACGTCTTGTCTTGCCTTGAGTGTGTCAACAATGTTGAAAAGAAAATGCCGTCAAAGATAGATACATAGATAGATAGATAGATAGATAGATAGATAGATAGATAGGTAGATAGATAGATAGATAGATAGATAGATAGATAGATAGATAGACAGACAGACAGACAGACAGACAGACAGACAGACCGAAAGACAGATAGATAGATAGAGAGATAGATAGATAGATAGATAGATAGATAGATAGATAGATAGATAGATATAGTATTTTTGATCTCTTACTTTCTGCGCTTTGGCAATGTACATGTGCGTTTTTCATGCCAATAAAGCCCTTTGAATCCTGAACCTTGAAGTTAGATAGAGAGACACAAACAGACAAACGGACGGCATACACTATTACACATACTTTTGGTGTGTACCTCAATGGATCTAAATGAATAAAAAATGTGAT
The DNA here is from genome assembly GCF_964030765.1 of Micromesistius poutassou. Classification (NCBI taxonomy): domain Eukaryota; kingdom Metazoa; phylum Chordata; class Actinopteri; order Gadiformes; family Gadidae; genus Micromesistius; species Micromesistius poutassou. The sequence goes on along the minus strand of NC_140276.1, from coordinate 3,619,057 downwards.
CGAAAAACAAACGTCATCACCCATCCCCCTCTATCAGTAACAATAGTATCACTGGATAGATAGATAGCCTGGTGAACCAAACAACGCCCACAGAGTTGAACAGGGCGGGTGAATACATGCTCTCCCTGCTCTGTGGCGAGGGCTACTTATCAACCAATCAACATAGTCATTATCACCAGCACAATACCGAGTAGCGTGCCGCTGGCAGCCCGATGGCTCCTGATGAGAAAGTGATGAGAGCTGTTTACCTTGGCCCTGGCTGGCTCAAGTAACATCTCCACCCCATCCTCCCCCCCCCCCCCCCCCCCTTCCATCACACTACGAGTTGCTAGGCAACAGAACTCTGCCAGGGATTTGTTGGGCGTTTGAATTACTGGAGAGAATTCTGCTCTCAGTACACAGTGTCCTGGCCAAGGCGCGATTCAACATTATACCCGGTGGAGGAAAAGAGGACATATTCAATGGCCAAATGAATAAAAATATCAGCAACATAAGTCTGCTTTGTAGTAGTACCTCAATAGGCCTACTGAAGTGGTCCAACAATTATGAGTGAGAGGAGTGCAGTGTGTGTGCGCTTGTTTGTGCCTGTGCTCGTGTGTGCTTGTGTGTGTGTGTGTGTGTGTGTGTTTGTGAGGGGGCGGTATTGAAAAAAAATGTTTTTTTGAGGTCCGACGTGTGTGGGAGTAAGATATCTGCTAGCTCCTTCTGAGAGCGTCGATTTTCGTATACTTTCCCAGTGAGCTACATTATGACATCAACAACAAAAACATTGTTTCTTAGAGTCTTCATTTAAAATTATATACATATTATATACATATATATATATATGCATATATATATATATATATATATATCTATGCAAAACTGCATACATCTTTTCCAGAGTATTCTTGAGATTCCAAATTCATCAAATATCTTTGATAACTAATCAGGAAAGAGTATAGTCTATTAAATGAATGTCCTTCAATGTACTTACTTTTCACAGTGCAAACACTGTGAAAATATCTCACTGAAGTGGCAATACCCCCACATTTGATCCTTCTTTTAATTTATTTCAATAAAGTCAACTTGTGGAATTCACAGGTTAAACCCTGTGCACGCAGTCATCATTGTGTGATTATGGAAACCTGAACTTAATTACTGTAATTTGTCTATGATTGGATAGCAGAAGAGATATTTTGTCATTACATGACCACTCACTGCCAGAAACTCCACGGTGGTTTCCAGGGAAACAGGAAATCTGAAGGCTTCCATAGACACAGCCACAGCTAAAGCCAGAGGCTTGCCGAAGATAGATTATTCTAGAGACAAACCTGCAGTCGCTGCTATCAGGATGAACCATCTATCCCGATAGCCATGTGTCTTTTGTGAACACGAGGATTTGCAGATTACATCTTAAATCTTCTGGAGAAAAGAAAATGAAGAGACTAAAGCCTGGCTTCCATTGTTGAGGTATGTCCCTCACTCACTACTCTCTCTGCTGCACCTCGTTGTGTTGGGATTACTGCTCTTCTGATGTTAATACTCTTTATGAATTCCGGTGCATGCTTGTGATCTGGAACAACGGTGTCGTACGACCACATGTTGTGATGCACTGTGATGATTTAAAATGCGGAAAATGTCGTCACCATCTGAAGATCTGAGAAGCTAATAATTACGCAATTCTGGATTTAATTCAATCACAGAACCATACTGTACCATACCTAAAGCATAATGTTTATTTGTATATCTTATAAGAAGGTCTTATAATTAATCTAACACTTACATAACACCTGATGTCCGTATGAACAACGTGGCACATTAAACGTCAGAGATGTGTGCTCCTGACAGTCATGTGCATGAAAACAAACACGAGAGTCACCGTGGCCGTGCCTTGCAGGTCTCTGTCGGTCAGAGTTTGTGCAGGGGGGAGAGAATGGGCAGCCTGGAGGACGAGAGCGGGGGACCTGTGAAGGACTGTCAGCACCGCGACGGAGACACCGATGATGGAGAGCATCTGGGCGGAGCAGACGTTCTCAGTGCTGGCCCAGAGCCGTCTCCCACCAACACCGGCCAGTGCTCAGCCAGCCAAGAGGACCGCCAGCCAGAAGTCCAAAAAGTGAACATCCAAGAGGAGGAGCTGGAGAGCTCTGAAGCGGCTGTAGACCCCGCTGTCGCGGTAGACGGTGCAACTGTCGTCCTTCCCGCGGAGCCCCTGGCCGTCATGATCCCCGTTGCGGCCGACAGCTGCCCCCCGACTGAGAGCGTCCCACTGGAGGGTGACCCGCCCACAACAGATGACCCATCGACGGAAAATAAAGTGGTGGCCGCGTCTACCAGGTCAGCCACATCTTCCTCTTGTGGTCCGACCGACAGCGAAACCAGAAACCGGAAACCAAATACTCAGGAAGAACGGGCTGTGGCTGAAGCCCTCTCTGTAGACAATACCACAGGAAAGGAGGAACCTGAGCAGGGAGGAGGAGAAGCAGGGGGAGGAGGAGGAGGAGGAGGAGGAGGAGGAGGAGGAGCGGAGGTCCCTCCCATTCCACCGTCCCCTGCCCCTCCGGGGCAGCAACACATGCGCACCCAGGTGAGCCTGGAGGTGGTGCAGTGCCACTCGGTGGCCTGCAGCCCCATGACGCCACCCGGTGGCGGTCACGCGTTTGTGTTCCCGGAGGGAGTGCGGAGCAACGACGGCACGGCACAGACGGCTCACCGGGCGGAGTATCGCTCCGTTGCCACGGCGCCCATGACCCCGAGAACGCCCACCGCCTCGACCTTTCCGGACATGGCGAAGGGGGAGGAGTCGGGGCAGGTGAAGGGGGAAGTCAGGACGGGCGACGGGGGCTCAGAGGAGGGTCCGGCTCAGTTAGCCAGCTCACAAGTCACCGTCCAGCCACCAGGCAGGCCACAAACACACAGGATTCCGAGCATGGACCAGGACATTACAATCCTAGTGACGCAACATGACAACACGACGGAGTCGCTGGATGACGAGGACGAAGAGGTGGCCAAGGCATCCGTCAGTGTAGCTGTAGCCGGGCCAATCGCGAAGATAGAGGAGGATGAGGACCATAAGGCTGACGGGGAAGCCGTGGACACCGGGGAGGAGGTGGGAAAGGAACGTGTTGGGAGTCAGGTGTCCACAGCCAACAGTCACACGGAGGAGAAAAGTCTGACTGAACATGCGCCGAACAAACCCACAAGCAATCTTCAACAGAGCAAAATGCAAATCGAGGGCCCCTCCATCATTTTCCGTGACAAAGACCATCCAGTCCAAAAGAAGACATCAACGTCGACGATTGGGGAAACCAAAGAAGAAGAAGCAAGTCTAGGCGACAACTTCCCTGAAGGCGTCGCCAAAGGAGCGGGCACCCTGAAGATGCATGCGGTGCCCAGCTCCCCGGCCCCCTCCGGCTGCAGCAACATGTACACTCAGGTCAGTCTGGAGGTGGTGCAGTGTCGGTCTGCAGCTACCAGCCCCATGACACCTCCCCAGGGGGGCAACACCTTCATCTTCCCACCCTCTGGTGGGAGGTCTATCGCCACAGCACCGCAGGTAGAGTACCGTTCGATCGCCACGGCGCCCATGACGCCAAGAACGCCCCTGGCTCCCATAGGTTTTCCCACGAGTGCCGCCGCAGAGCCAGAGGTGCAGAAGATGCCTGAGGTGGACACGGACAAGGGGAAAGGCGAGAAGGCCAGGGAAACGGTGGCCGAAGTGCACGAGGAGGGTGGTTCATCGGTGGGGGACGGGACGGTCGAAATAGGAAAGGTGGAGGGTACTACGGGAGAAAAGGGAAAGGTGGAGGGTACTACGGGAGAAGAGGGAAAGGTGGAGGCTACATCGGGAGAAGAGGGAAAGGTGGAGGGTACATCAGGGGACAAGGAAAAGGTGGATGGTATGATCGGAAAAGAGGGAAGGGTGGAGGGTATGACAGAAAGAGAGGGAAAGGTAGATGGTATGACTGGAGAAGAGGGAAAGGTGGAGGTTAAATCGGGAGAAGAGGGAAAGGTGGAGGGTACATCGGGAGACAAGAGAAAGGTGGAGAATAGATCGGGAGAAGAGGGAAAGATGGAGTTTACATCGGGTGAAGAGGGAAAGGTGGATGGTACGATGGGAGAGGGAAAGGTTGGTGGTAGTACTGGAGACAAGGGAAAGGTGGAGGTTAAATTGGAAAGAGAGGGAAAGGTTGGAGAAAGGACGGGAGAGGCAAAGGTGGATGGTAGTACTGGAAGAGAGGCTAAGGCGGATGGTACGACTGAAAGAGAGGCTAAGGTGGATGGTACTACTGGAAGAGAGGGAAAGGTGGATGGTAGTACTGGCGGAGAGGGAAAGGTGGATGGTAGTACTGGAAGAGAGGGTAAGGTGGATGGTTCTACAGTAAGAGAGGCTAAGGTGGATGATAGTACTGGCGGAGAGGGAAAGGTGGATGGTAGTACTGGAAGAGAGGGTAAGGTGGATGGTTCTACAGTAAGAGAGGCTAAGGTGGATGATAGTACTGGCGGAGAGGGAAAGGTGGATGGTAGTACTGGCGGAGAGGCTAAGGTGGATTGTAGTACTGGAAGAGAGGGAAAGGTCGGAGGCACGACGGCAGGGGAGGAAAGCGCTGAGAATAACTGCAAGGAGGGCGGTGAGGAGGAGAGCGAGGAGCCGGTGCAGGAGGTGAGCTGGGACGACAAGGGGATGACCTGGGAGGTGTACGGGGCGGTGGTGGAGGTGGCCGTGTTGGGCTCGGCCATCCAGAAGCACCTGGAGAAGCAGGTGAAGAAGCAGAAGCAACCGTCGCTGCCCCCACCACCCCCGCTCGACCCGTCCGCTGTCCCGCTCCCATGCCCCTTGCCCGGCACCACCACCACCACCACCACCACCTCCACCACCACCAGCATCAACGCCGCCACCGACCCCACGCAGGTGAGCTCCGCTAAGGGCCGTGCCGGGAAGAGAGGGGAGCGTGGCATGAAGGAGGGCCGCCGCAGGAGGAACCCCTTCCGCCTGCTGCTGCGGAACATGCAACAGCCCCGCTGCTGCTCCAGAGCCCATAGTGCCGAATGAGGGGGAGAGAGAGAGAGAGAGAGAGAGAGAGAGAGAGAGAGAGAGACAAAGGGAGAGGGTGAGAGGGAGTTAGGAATGAGAAGAAGGGAGGGAGAGAGAGAGAAGGGAGAAGGAGAAAGAAAGAGAGTGAATGAGAGAAAGAGAGATAGAGGAGAGGGAAAGGGAGAGTGAGAGTGTAAGTGTGAGTGAGATAGAGATAGCAGGCTAGCACTGACATTACAGGCTTAGAGAATTGACTTGACTTGGAGAAAAGTACAGAAATTGATTTCAGAACGACACGAATGTCATCTTATCTACTTAACGGTGACCAGGAGACCGTAATTTGTACTTCGTAAAGTGCTACAGTCCCTCTGTGGGAAATGAATGAAGGACAACCTGCCTTTTGGGACAACTTAAAGCACAGAAACATTTTATACACAATCTGCTTTATTGACTGTAATGGATGAGCCTTATGGGATTGGTTTTGCTCTGGCGATTTTTCTTTTCACATTTGTTTATTAAAGATGTGATGTATGTTAATGTTATCAAACCCCCCAAAATGTCATAAAACTAGCCCCCAACATGTAACATGTAACTCAATTTTCCATTTTGGATATTTTCGTTTTTTTTAGAGAATCTTCTTTTAGTTGTCTGCTAATTTAAGCAGTGTGTACATTTCACATGGGTAGCTATGTTGTAACCAGGAATTATTTTAAACTTTGAACATTTTTGAACTTTGACACAGTGTTGCGCTCTTCCTTTGTACTGCTCAAAATTTGAAACTTTGAACATTTGTGATTGATTATTGGGTGATGATGGGACATGATGAATTATTAATTTGAAAGTCACTGTAGTTAAATGAGGATGAAAATAGGGATATGTAGTATTGCATGGGTAAAGAGCAATCAGAAGCGGTCTAAAGTCACTTCAATATGTGAATGAAGAAAATCCAGTGTTTGTCTTTTATGCTGTATATCCTTTTGACGCGCTTATGCTTTGTAACTGTATACCTTGTATTGTGAGAGTTTTACAAACATACGTAGGGAAGATGTGGTACTCATAGTGTTTAAGAGAAGTAATAATTAAGGTTGCATATTATTTCTGAGTTTAATAGTTTTGATTAGTGATTCAGTTGTAAATTGTTAATGTGTTTACTTCATTGGTTATTTAGCATTTATCTATAGAAACATCGGAATAGACGTTTTTCATATCACACCAGATTAGAAAAAATTGCAATACATTCATTTTTCTAATCCAATACAGGGTGAAATTAAAATAATATTATAGTGGTCATAAGTAAAGCCTATTGCTGTTGTAAAAATAACATTTCATTTGAATTACTTATTTTGCCAAAAGTTAAGGATCCCTGAGAATATCTTTGTGTCACATGATGTAGGAGAGGTTTATTCGGTTTTTAACCAGTTTTTAATCATAATTCTTCTTTGAAGAATTGCGTTGATTGGAGCAAAATACATTAACAAAACAGAAGGCATGATAGGAAAATGTATATGAAACAAGATTTTAAATATTGTAATGAGTAGAATAAAGTGATTCACATGTGCAACACAAATTTGGTTGGTTTGCTTTCCTAGTACCTTTTCCTTACCATTATGTATATATATATTTTTTTAAAGCCATGCATGGTACAATTAAAACTCAAAATGCCATAATTTATCATTTTTTGAATGGATACGAAAGGTGACTGTGATTAGTATTCTTAATATGTAATTGTATTATTATTATTATTATACATTCTTCATATTATTCTTAGGTAGGTTACAAGTCTATTAAATGTCTGCTACAGGTCTGTTACATGTCTATTACAGATTTAAAGGTTGATGACAGGTAGGTTACATGTCAGTTACATGTCATACATGTTACAGGGATGTTAGGGGTTACAGGTCCGTGACGCTGAAGGCAGGGTTGGTGAAGCCCATCTCGGAGCTCCCAGCCTCTCTCTCTCTGTTGGCCCGCTGGGCCAGTGCTGCTCCCAGAGGCTCAATGTTGATGGACTCCTCGTCCTCCTCCTGGATGACCTGTTATATATATGAAGTCCCCTTTAAAAAGAGTTGCTTCTAAATTACAAAATATTTAGAATAAATAAAATTTAAAAAAATTTAAATTAAAAATAAAAATATATATACATATATATATCATCCAAGTATAGACAAAGAAATGTATTTGAATTAAAATAAGTACTATTAACTATCCATAGACAATAAAGAATAATTGCTTCTTCACAGAGATATCGGTGACCCGTGTGTCATATAAGAACTCGCTGACTGAGTCCAGATAAGAACCTGAACTTTGACCTCACCATCATCGTCCGGTCCTTCTCGGAGTGCAGGCTCATGCCGTCGTCGAAGGAATTGACACTTCAAAATAAAACACAGACACACACAGAGATGGACAGAATTCCATTATTCCGGTATCAGCTCATCCATAGATGATTTGAAATACAGAGAAGCAGTGACTCTTCCTCAGGTGACCTGGATCATATATAAGGGATAATGTATAGAACGGCGGTCATTATCGGGAAATAAGCCCCGACAGGGCGAAGGGGCTTATTTTAGATAATAACCGGCGACGTTCTATACATTATCCTGCTTATTACACGGTTACTTGCCATTCGTAGTGTTGATCAGCAGAGAAATAGTCTGCCAAAGACGTTGACGTCGCTTAGCAACCGAGTACGCTGGGGTTGATAAGTTAGCAGACTACTTGTGGAGTGATACGAAAGACGTGAAAAAAAATCAATTTTCCTTAACAGAGGTCATTATGCGCTTAGCAACGGTCATTATTGAAAAATAATTCACCACTGGAAGTCGAAAGCCACAGCATTGAGAAGAGCAATAATAATAATAATAGCAGATGGTCGTATTTCCAGATGGTCGTAAAACAAGGTCTGATGACGTGTAAACAACAGGCTACTTCCTCGTTGGAATGATGATATGATGCTGACATATCATGATGTGTCATCATGATAAAATTAATTGGAACTGTTTCCAGACTGTATGTTTGTAGGTACAAAGGTTGAGGTTGTCATGTCACTGTAAGTCACTGTGCTGGAGGACAGGTGTAGCAGGAGAACAGGTGTAGCAGGAAGACGGATTAGGCAGGACAGTGAAGAATCACTAAGAGGGACCCGGTTACCTGATTCTGTCAACGTTGGAGCTGTCCTCGTCGAAGCCCAGGTCTGTGACTGTGTCTATGTTCAGGTTGAGCACCGGGTTAGCCCTGGTTAGCCAATCAGGACCGCGCGCGCACACACACACACACACACACACACACACACACACACACACACACACACACACACACACACACACACACACACACACACAAATATATCAGTTACAGCAGTAGATGTAGGCCATATTTTACATCACTACAACGTTAGGACACTCCTTGTTTACTGCCATATCCCAGGTGAGGTGAACCTAAGGAGTTTAGGACGTAAGCCCTCACCCCTCCATGGTGTACTTGTTGGTTCCCGGGACGATAGGACCCCCCCTCTGGTTGTCTGTGGCCTCCATGTTGGTATACTTCATGGCCTTCGCTGCCTTCAATTTGGTGCGGTAGCTAGAGGGGGTTACAACACAACACAAACCTTGAAGCTGTGTTTGTTCGTGTGTGTGTGTGTGTGTGTGTGTGTGTGTGTGTGTGTGTGTGTGTGTGTGTGTGTGTGTGTGTGTGTGTGTGTGTGTGTGTGTGTGTGTGTGTGTGTGTGTGTGTATAAAAAAAATGACTATCTGGTGTACCAATCAGCAACACATAATACAAATACAAAAATATTAACAATATTGTACTTTTAACATATGATGACACAAGTCCCTATATAAGACCTAAGTGCCTAATAAGTATTTTGTTGTTGGAGTAAGAATGATGAAAATGTTCCTTGACGAGATATAGACTGTTACCTTCTCCGGGTGCAGACCAGGGAGGTGGTGAGCGCAATGAGGACAATGACAAGCCCCCCAAGCAGACCCAGAAACACAAACTGCTCAGTGTTTTGGGGCTCTGCGACCACAATCACTTTGCCCTGGTAACACACACACACACACACACACACACACACACACACACACACACACACACACACACACACACACACACACACACACACACTGTGATGTCTATTTGACATCACACCTTCTAAAGGACTACTCACCAACTAACAATAAAATACAATATTAAAATCATTAAATACTTAATGAATAGAAGAACATGTGAAAGGAATAACTCACAACGTTATCGAGATTGTATTTTGCCAGTAGTTGATAATTTTCGGGATCTGAGAGCTTCTTTTCCACAGAATCTGAAGAAAGGGCAGTCCCGTTCTGGTACACAAAATATGCCTCCATGAGGGTGTCACCTAGAGCCCTGGGGAAAATAACATGTTAAATCTACATGAAAACTACGGGACATTGTGTAGTGAAGGTTTGATAACTCTGGTATGTGGCTATGACAGTGACGATGTGCCTTCTATATTGTCTGTGAGTTTGGCCCCCTCTAGTGGTTAGAATAAATTCAACGTGGGGAGCCTCACTAGTCTTTTGTTTAAAAAACACTTACAGAAACTGAACAGATGATTACCTGACATTACCCGGGTCATTTTTGACAGCAACTACGTAAACAGCAGACTTGGTTGCAGCAGAAAGTGCCCTGAAAAAAATAAACAGAACACCTGCTAATAATTGTCCCTCAAAATGGATATTAAGAACACATAAAAATACAAATACCAAGTAATGAATAGCAAAATAAAATGACTTACAGAACGATACTGTCTTTGCTTGCTTCCACTGCTGCAAATGACAATCCAAATCGTAGTTGAACTTTAAATGTTATGTCGATAATAAACATCTAGAAAACATCAAAGAGAGCATGAAAACAAGTGGAAAACCCAAACTAATGGATGCTCCATAATCTTCAATTCTATTAAGTGAACAAACCGCCAGGAATCAAACCAAGGTGCCCCTCACCTCGAGTTCAGTGCTTGTGCAGAGGCTCCCGGGGTCTGTCGCTGTCACGTTCACCCAGTACTTCCCTTTCTTTGAGCTGTCAAGATCTTGAAGAGGTCTGCCCATTCAAAAACACAAAGTCTTTACAAGATCTGACCAGTGGACCAATTAAGACGCAGATCGTTTAGAGGGAGGATACCAGCTGGAATGAGGTGTGGTTGTCATTATACTCACTGAATGATTCCCACATAAAAGTCATTCTGTCGAGTGGTGATAGCCTCAAAGATGATCTCACTATCTTCTATCATGGAGTCAGCGTCCTCGTATTTCACCTTAGCCACTTTGAACTTGATTTCCTTGTTAATCCCGCTGTCCCGGTCCTCAGCCTGTGGACGTGGTAAGGTTTATGTAGTTAATGACTGTCCTGGTCCAATGTTCTGTACGGGGTCAGGGAGATGCTGCGGGTGGGTCGGTTTGACCCCTTTAGTGAAGCCTACTCACGGTAACCTGTGTCACTGATGTACCCTTTCTCGCGGTCTCTGACACCAGCACTAAAGAAGAAAGCAAGATATCAGTTTCATCCTATTAATCACCTGCCAAGCAATATTAGGCTACACAAAGGAAGGACATGGATTTTCTCTTAAATCAATATATGTCATTATTTGGAGTAAAAGCCTCCAAATCAGACACATATTTTCATACAGATGGGTGCCGTGAACTCACCAAATACAGTGTCTGAGATAAGGAATTCTGGAGCATTGTCATTGACGTCCAAAATGTCCACCACCATTTCACCTAAAATCAGGTTGAAGAAAAAAGTGCAGTGTGTTATGTGCTTCTGTTTTTCAGGGATATGATCAAGTCTACATTAGGGTTCAATATATTTGAACACATTAAAACATGTTCTCTCCACACATTTACTATATTTCATATTACATGCCACAGTTACAATGCAATTCTCAAAATATCACGTCAATATCCAAAGTGTATACAAGTGAATAATCAAGTCAACATCTGCTGGTAAACATCAAGCAAGGAGAATCGGTCGTGCACATCTATGCATGTGTGTGTCTGTGCAATGTGTGTTTCGCCACCTGTGACAGCCACAGACCGGAGGCGTGGCGGCTCATCCTCACCTGCGCTGATGCTGTTGTTCCTTCCCTCCTCCGTGTACTCGTCCACCACCTGGGCCAACACCTTCACCTTGTCACACTGCTCGTAATCCAGCTTGGCCTCTGGGTTGACGGTGACCACTCCCTTCCCGTCCACCAGCATCCAGTCACAGGGTTCATAGGTGCCGTTGCAGTGGCACTCACATGACTCCATCTGGTAGACCAAGGAGTGGTTCCCATCCTTGTCTGTCGCCGTGAAGCTGCCCAGGGGCCCGGTGTCCATGCTGTTCTCCATCACCTTCAGGGGCCCCGCGGGCTGGAACTCTGGACTCTCGTCGTTGACGTCCAGCACCCTGATCTTCACTTTCACCTCCGCCTTGCTCCCCGACAGGTCCACCGCCTCCACCCGCAGCGTGAAGTCGTTGGGCTTCTTCTCGTAGTCCAGCTGGATGTCCGGGTCTACGGTGATGTTGCCGCGGTAACCCGCGCCGGCCGCCACCGTGCGGATGATGAAGCTGCCGAAGCTGCCGTCGAGGATGGTGAAGGAGATGCGGTTGAAGTCCAAAGCCTGGTCCAAGTCCACCGCCTCGACCGAGCCCACGAGTGCACCTGATCGAACCACGGAAACAGAGGACAGTGTGGGCGGAGGTTTGTCCCTCGTTCTCTGTGTCGATTCGCTTGAACAGCCTCACACCCTCATGCTCACCTTTGGCCCCTTCCTTGACGGAAAAGTCATACGAAGCCTTTGAGAATATGGGTTTGTTGTCGTTGACGTCCTGCAATACACGGAGCGAGAACACAAAGCGTGATTATGAAGGGTCGGGACGGGTCAGAGCCGGGTGAGCGGTGAGATCTCTGTCAACGGTGTGTGCTCTGTGCTCACCTCTACATTGATGGTCACAGTGACCGTGGTCTTCAGAGCAGGATCACCCTGGTCAGTAGCAGTTATATTCAGCTCAATCTTGCCCTTGTCCTTGGACTCTAAGGCCTCTCTGTCCAGCTCGACTCTGTTGGTCAGCTCACCCGTGACGGGGTCGATGGTGAAGTTACCGCTGTAGTCGCTGGGCACGATGGCAAACACAATCTTTGAGTTTAGCGTCTCTGGCTCATCTGCGTCTGTAGCCTGTGGATAAAGGGATTGAATACATGGTCATTCAAAACAGAGCTATGAGACAAAACACTAAAAGTGATTAAGAACACATTAATTCAAAACAGAGCTACGAGACAAAACAGCAAAATTACCACATGCATTGGGATTTTGAATATGCATATTCGTATTTCATATGAACCTCTATTTGAAGTTTGAACGGCTTGCCCTCTTCCACAAACACATTGAAGGAGGTGGGGTTGATTTTGGGCGGTTGGTCATTGATGTCCGTCAGAGTGATCTCCAGCGCTGTGGTGCCGATGTTGTTGTTGGTGTCCCTGACTTGCAGTGTGGCTGAGTACAGCGAACTGACCTCGCGGTCAATCAGTGTGCTGTTGGTCACATAGACACTCCCCGTGTTTTCTGTTACGTTGAAATATTTAAGGCTGAAAAGTAAAGATATTAGTCAGAGGTGCAATTGAATGTCCCGTGTTCATAGTCGACACATATATAAGCGAAGCGACTTGGTTAAACAAGAAGGCTTCCTTTCATAGAATAGAATAGAATAGATTTTATTTGTCATGTCACCATGAAAATTGTCTTTGGTCTCACTGAATAAAAACACATAGGATACATAACAAGCACATTCACTCCATTGAGTAGGCATGGCCACCAGATTGACACATCACATGGATACCCCCTGACACATCACATAAAGTATACCCCCTCCTCTAGCCCACACACACACACACACACACACACACACACACGAGTATAACACAAGTATACACATCAGGTACAAGGCAACCAGCAACGGTTCCAGCCCGTTCAAGACACTCTAGTCTACACCTCCCTTTCATCTAGCTTTCCTTGGTTTGTTGACCATGGAGAAGAAAATAGAAACATAATAAGACAGAGACTCATGTTGAATCCGATATGATAGGTGAGAGGTTATAAAATTGACATTTACGATCCTGAAACCTAAAGGGATTTAGAAATGGCTTGCTCACATGCTCTGTGGAAGCAGTCGGTAGGTGAGTTTGTCCTTGTCCACTTGGTCTAGATCCGTTGCCTGAAGAAGATAAAAAGCCCAAATACTATTTAACTGATTGAAATGCCTTCATATTATTGGCTAACATATTATGGCCAATCAAAAAATACTTAAGCTGCTCAACCAGCCTACTCTTTCTTGGTATATGTATCTATTTCCCATATTTATATTGTTATTATGATTATTGTTTAACGTTCACAATAGCTTTGATAGAACTTGAATCCAGCCATGATGTAGGCTGTAACCGACCCTAGAGGCTGCGTACGGGACATACCGTGATCGTTTCCACTACTTTGTCCACGGCACTGTGCTCCGGCAGAGTGATCTTGTACATGTCATGTGGGAAGGTGGGGCTTTCGTCGTTCAAATCCAAGATCTTAATGGTAACGGTGGCGGTGGAAGACTTGCTGGTGTCATCCACATCTGTGGCGATCACCTGGACCATGGTAAACAGCAGACAACAGACAAACCCAGTACAACAGAACAAAGTCAAGGATGAACCGCACAGAATATCTTCAGAACATTTGTAAGTTGATTTGATACAGTACAGTTTGATTACGTACAAATGGATTCTATTCTGGATGACTACGTTATGATGATTGGGTGTAATTGTAAAACTTTGTTTTTCCATGACTGCCACATGATTAGGACAAGCTGATAACAGACAAAAACAACTAACAACTGGGGTCCAAAGGGTGGCGAGTATTCTCCTCTCGCCCTTGAGTGTGATATATATTCCTGTATATCCTCCATGTTGACACAATAACCCACTCTTAGTCATTTCCCCCTCTCCTCTTGTTTATCTAAGTGAACCCTGACTCACACAGGGTTATCAGTTTTATCGCCTGGGTAGACATGCCTTTAGGCCTACAGCCGCATCTCACCTGAACAACCATTTCTTCTTTATTCTCAAAGTCTAATTTTTGGGGGTCTTTGACCACAAGCTGGACGGTGCTTGGTGAAGTGGTGAACGTAGGAGTCACGGTAAACGCGTCCATATCCGCTCCTTTCACTTCCAGCTTAATTTGTCCGTTCTGAAAATGACGGAATTATGAATGAATTGTTTTTCCATTAATCATGAAAAGTGCTCGGCAGTTGTAAGAGTTGTAAGTTGGTGGTTGTCGTGATTTTTAAACCGGACCTTATCAAGGTCTTGGACTGTCATGTTGATTTGAAGAATTCCTTCTGAGTTTTCTTGGATTTCTCCCCTAAATTGACTCTCTTCCACGCATTCGCTCACACAGCTATAAAACTTGGGCGTGTTATCGTTAATGTCAATGATGGATATCTGCACATCAGCAGTGGCAAAGGCATTCTCCCCATGTATGTTTAGATTCTTCTCAGTTGCCTGTAATACAATAGAACATAATATGATTAGAATATAGAATAGTGTGAATATAACCTAGAATATGTCTACAAATCAAAGCATTGACCTAAACCTCCGGTTGTTTTTGAGATCAATAGACTATGAACATGAACTAATCCACTCACTCAGACACACACATGCACACATGCACACTCACGCATATGCCCGCTCCCACGCACATACCTAGACACATAATCTTAAACATATTGAAATAATCATCCGTACGGGCCATTGGTGCTGTGACCTTAAATGTCTAAAATGTCTTAATAGTATTGGATCATCGACATGAAAGATAATTTGCGAAAGGAAAAGGTTTAAAATCATCCTACCTTGACCGTCAGCGTAATACTATCACCGATGGTTTCCCGGTCTATTTCGGAACTGACAGATATTTCACCCGTAGTTTTTGAGATGACAAAGGGCACCGGTCCGTCTGAGCCAGTTGACACAAAGAGGAGATGGTGTTCCATCACGTGCATCCATTCCCTTCTTAAAGTTACCGTAGTTACAAGTCAACAGTTGTCCTCGTGGACACTCACCTTCTATGCTGTAGAGAATTTCGTCGTTG
Organism: Micromesistius poutassou; assembly: GCF_964030765.1. Lineage (NCBI taxonomy): Eukaryota > Metazoa > Chordata > Actinopteri > Gadiformes > Gadidae > Micromesistius > Micromesistius poutassou. The sequence goes on along the minus strand of NC_140276.1, from coordinate 3,603,898 downwards.
ACCCCTGTGTCTGGGTCTATGGCTTCCACTTTAAGCACTGTTGTTCCCTGGTGAGAGGAAATCACACAACCTCGACATCATGCCTTGAAATTAACACTACGTAAACACTGGGATTGCGCCGGGAATAACTGCAATTAAACGTGCTGGATGCAAAACCATCATCCTTACGTGTGTGAAAACATCCAATGACTCAATCGCGTGATCATCAGCTTTCCAGAGGATCTACATTACGTGTGTATGCTGCTTTTTCACTTTGTTTGTCTGTACTTGTTTTCTGGATTCTGGTGACACTCAGTAGGCCGTGATTCTCCACAGACTGTACCTTGTCCACTTAGTGTGGGGTCAGAACATCACTTACTACTGCGGATCCTTCTTGCACTGATCCTCTGTACGTAAGCGATAGGAATCTGGGATTGAGGTCCGGAATGTCCACCACTGTGATGAAGCCATAGGTGTGACTTGATTTGGGGTCAGTCTCTGCGCAACTGCCACCTCCGCCATCCTGGTATGGGATCAAAGTAGGCCGCCGTTAGAAGGGAGGATGTGGTAGGCTATGTATGCCTACTACACATTGAACCTGAGGGCTCCAATTATACTGGAAAACCCATTACAAAATATCACTCCACATGCAAAATACTTACAGACGCAATTATCTTTAGTCGGTAGAAGGTGCTCAAAGAAGTGAAGTTTAGCGGACGGCTTAGTATGACATCACCGCCACGGTCATTGATGGTAAAGAGGAGTTTTCCCTCACTTGGAGATACCTGGAAAAGACATTTGAAAAATGGGATTTAAAACACAGTCAAGGTAAATTACTATTCCCATTATGGATTAAAAAAAAAAGATATTGCCCAACTAACTTCATCAATGCTGTATTTCACAGCGCCGGCCGGACCAGTGTCCAGATCAGTTGCTGTTACTTTGAATAAGACTGTGTTCACAGTTGTATTCTAGATATTTAAAGGAAGAATTAATAAAGAGCACAATGAGACACAATAGTTGATCAAGGGTAGAAGAAATTAGAAACATGCTGTGTTTTGCAGTCATGGTTATGACATTGTTGTAGGGTTTTAGAATTATTGTGCAAAACATGGGGGCCATTGCTTCTTAACACTCGCTTGGTCACATTCAGTCAGAAAAACAAGACAAAATCATATCACTCTTGAGTTGAATCCATCTTTACTTTTTGAAATAATGGGATTGGGCTGTTAATTAACCTGCCATCTCTTTATTCATTTTGTGGTGAACGAAAAATAAAGAAATTGACACATTTACATTTTTTTCCAGGGGTATTTGAAACTAATCAGCAGCAAGAACACGTCCCACTCACCTCTTTGATATCCACATTGTAAGAGGAGTCCACAAACATGGGGCTGTTGTCATTGGCATCTAATAGTATTATTGTTAGTTCTTTAGTAGCCTGAAAACACGGATTGGAATGGATGCCTTTACGAATACAATACAATAATAGTAATTTGAAACACAAATTATTAATTTTACAGAAACTTTACCACATTTATGCCATCAGAAACATCGATATTGATCGTTAATGCGTCGTTAGCCTTGACGTAAGGAGAAACAACAAAAAAAGAATACATTATTATTATTTTTTAAATGAATAATTGAATAGTAAACAGTTTTATAGTGTTAATGAAAAACAATATAAACAATGTTTAAAGTTGTTTAAACATAAAGATGGTTCAAAAATGAAAAGAAAAAATATAAGGAAACTCCTCTCCTCTAATAATAATAAAATTCCTACCTCTCGATCAAGTCGGGACTTTATTGTGACTTCTCCAGTATCTTTGTTCACATTAAAGAACATGGCATTTGGTCCACTGATTGAGTACTCCAGTACATCATTTTCTTTATCCGTTGCCAATATATTGAAGGCATGATGGTCTTTGAAAGTAAGAAGAACAGGACACCTCATTGTTAGACTGGTTGCTTTTTACAAATCTGCAATTAGTATTGAATATTGTATACAAACCTTTAGGAATGTCTTCACACAAGCTCTGAAGGGTATTCAGAATTTCAGGAGTCATATTCGCTGCAGAGCAATTTCAAAGAAAATACCAGTTTGTTAGAATGCACAGGTATGGTCCCATCAGCTAATTGTTTAAAAATGATGAAGCTCAACTCACCATTTGTTAATGTGATCAATGCAGTGACAGACAGAAGCAGTAAGCTGCTTGCTGTGATGGTAGGCCTCCCCATGCTTAACCCTGAGACAAACACATTATAGTGGGGGGAAAGGTTTCTTTACAGGTCCTTATTTAGGCCTATACTTGGTTCATTTCTTGCTTTAGACATTGATCAAATAAAACAATTAGTTATTTCCTGTTGTGAACTACTGGCAATTGCTACATGTCAAATAAATAAATTCTATGCAGCAATGTACTAACCTTTCATATCATTTCATGAGAAATATTGTTGCTGTAATTCATTTTATTAGTGCATACAAAAGTTGACTTTTGGTAAGTCATAAACGTAATCTTAAACTGAACGGAATGTTAGCCACAATAGCATAAAACCATAAAATGTAGTCATGAACAAAAATACGGAAGTCTTGGCACTGGCACTGGCTATTGGCTAAATAACATAAAACAATAATATTCTAAACATACAAACATATAGCCCAGGTTCATACATAAGACAATTCTGAATGTTAACACAACTTCCACCTCATTTGTCTGCATTCAAGTATGCACAATAAGAGAAACCACTGACTAGCTAGTCCAAGCAACTGATTGACTCTCTTAATTTACATAGCAAAGCAAACATTTTGCCAGTGGCTGTTATAAATTTTATCTGGCAAGATACTTCTTATTCTATCTGAGGATAATGGTAGGAGAAGAGAGAGACCTACCAGATGCTGTTCTCAAGCTGCTCCTCAAACACTGAACTAGAGTGGACCTTTGCCTGTTGCTTTGGCACCCTGATAACCGTCTCCCAGCTGTAAATATGAATGATTAACATTTACAAGAAAGACCCAGCCCATAACAGGGCCCTATACATGCCACCTGTGTGCGTGTGTGTGCGTGTGTGAATGTGTTCTGTGTGCCCACGCTCATGTGTGTGTGTGTGTGTGTGTGTGTGTGTGTGTGTGTGTGTGTGTGTGTGTGTGTGTGTTCCACCGAAACCGATCTCTGATGATGGCACAAAATCTTCCTCTTGCTCTCTCCTCAAAGCCAAACGGATGACCTGATATCATGAACAGTCCAAAGGAAAAACACAGCAAGAAAACAAAATCACAGTGTTTTTTTTCTTTCACCGTTGTGCACATTTTTACTCTATTTCTGCATCTTTCTTTCCTGTGTCTGTCCTGTATTCCTGGCAGGAACTTTGAGAGCGGCCATAATAACGGGTTATCTGATTGGCCAGCCCCTTCATGTGAACGCCACCCTCATGGCAAAATGCCACAATAGGGTCCCCATTAGCGAGGGTCGTGGCTGGAAGCACATAGCGTCAAAACCAAATGATCCCAGATGACATGTGTGTCTAAAAGGTAACAGTGTTCAGCAGCAGACACCTCTGTCTGTGCCTGTGTATTTGATAATTTGGTCTGCTATTGTGTCAAATTGCAAGCACACAGTGGGATTCGAACCAGAGATATGTTCACCTCATTATTGAGCTTTCTCCATAAAGATACACACACACACACACACACACACACACACACACACACACACACACACACACACACACACACACACACACAAACACCCCACTGTCTCTGTTCTTGTGATGAAAGGGCCCTAAACAAAGAGTAGTGTTCCTCCATTCACGTCCTTCGAAACCATTTAGCTTTATACAAAACAGCACAGAGAATAAACAACCGACACCAAAGTTGTGTTAGTTAAAGGAAGATGACAATATAAAATGGAGCATTTCTAATACAAAACAAAAAAACGTTAAAGAAATGCATGGACATAAGATTGGACATTAAGCATTATATAACTGAAATTCCTCTTGGACTTGACACTGATTTTAGGAGGAAAATAGGACAACAAAAGAGAACATAACTAAACTAAACATATAATTATTTGTATGACCATTGTTGCTATAACAGTAATAGCATAACAATAATCACATTTGTATTTCCGTCTTTATGCTATAATAAACAGTAAATGATTATCAATGCACAAGTACTTCATTATAAATTGTTTTTAATGAATGCATAGTATAGGCCGCCTACGTTTACTTTTACGCCTCGGGATCCCCCCGTCAGAGCTGGTCAATGTGGACCGGGAAAGGGAAGTCTGGGGCTCCCTGTTTGAGCTGCTGCCCCCGCGACCCGACCCCGGATAAGCGGATGACGATGAGGATGAGGACGTTTACTTATCGATAATTATGTTTCTGGTCGAGGGGCGTGTTGACACCTATGCTTTCAGTACAATTTGGTCTGCCCATGCTATCCAAATCATGCACGCACGTAATCGGTCCATTACGGTAAAAATGGCAGACTAGAGTGCGCTCTCAAGATACGACATGGGGGTAATGGGAAATGTGAATACACAAACGCGAAAGAACTGTGCAGCTGCATTGACCTATATAAGACTTCAAATTATTACACCTCGTTCTATTCCCATACCCACGAGCGATACTGTATCATAAAATCCCAATCACACCCCATGTATAAACAGAAACTCTAATGTAGGTAACCCTTTTCACACTAGTGGTGAAATCCGCGGAATGCTCTGTACACGGGGACAGCCGACCGGAGGATAACGCGGCTGAGCGCCTCACGTCATGTGAGGACTACGGGAAAATAACGGTGATCGGACGCCTGCATATTCACAATCAGGTCGTTATTGGGTAAGCGATTGTTTTTCACTTTATTTGAGATTTTTGCGTTGCATATGGAGGCTGCAGGCGAAGACTATTTCCCGGGCTGTCACCCAGCACAGACTCCAGCCCCTCCTTGTTTTCTTGCTACCGAGTGCGACGTTGTGATGTTTACATCTAGCGATGGCCGCAAACCGCTCCATTCCACTTACACAACAGTATAGGGTCCGTGCATCGACAATGTAAATTTCACCCACTGTGTCTTTTCAAAGTTTGATGATCGAGCAGCCGAAGGACGATCATGGTTTATTTTAGTTTTACTGGCCCTGCACTGAACTCGGCCTAATAGTATAGGCCTATGTGTGACATGCATGTTAACTTTAACGTTAATCACATGGCTGAGACTTTTAACTGGCATCAGTGGTTTCTTGGTTTGGAGGCCAATTCTGCGGTGGTTACAGAGTGTTCTTTAGCCACTGAATTGCACTCAGTCGTGCATATGTACATTTGTGCTTTTAGGCCTACAAGGCTACTTTACATAATCGATTGAAAAACAGTCTACTCCGTTGTAAGTAGTTGAACTTTGAATGATGGACGCATGCACATATTCACATGCTTAATATTTTACCAAATTCAATGAGCGTCAAGCACAACCAAATGACATGTTTCAAGTTGTTGCTAGTTATCTGTCTCTACATATGGTTTGTTCTTCTATCCCACTTGATATGCACACAGGGACCACTAGAACGCTTACATGCATTTTGGGGTTATAGATAGGTCTACTTTGGGAAGAAAAAAGTACAATAAGATGGAATGATTTTAATACAGTTTTAGTTAGTTAGTTATTCGTGCAAAGCTTGAATAGCGTGTGTGTGTGTGTGTGTGTGTGTGTGTGTGTGTGTGTGTGTGTGTGTGTGTGTGTGTGTGTGTGTGTGTGTGTGATTTAAAAGTAAGGTTGGCACGAAGTGCTTGTTGATCTATATTGTGCCATGGGTTTATTTCAATCCAAAACCCCATGTGGTTTTCGGTGGTGCGAATGATCACTAACTGTGCTTCGTGCTATCCGAAACAAGAGCGTGCATTGATTGTTTATTTTGATCCACTGGCTCGACTCAACTCCACTCCACGTTATGTGGCGCCTACGTCGCCCCTGATTGGTGGAATGCTGTGCTTACAACAAGGATGAGGGCGTGGCTTAAGGCGAAATACTTCAAGGAACGTCCTCGCGCGAAGGAATGCTTTAAATTATACATAAACCGGAACCCTATTAGCGAGTCTGTGACGGTTTTTCCCTCGTTCAAATATAAAATTCGTTCGTATATAAAACAGAGCTTTTTCGTGTTCAGTGGAAGCGGATCGCCCATGCAGTTGAACCTTTCCGTCTGATCAGAGCTAACAGCACAAAGCCTGTCCCAGCGTTGCTTTCTCAACGTTTATTGAGGAAAAAACTGTTGCAACGATCGGGCTGACGTGATCGACCATGGTCCCCGTCCGCATCAGCCGCGCGGTGTAGTTTGTGGTCACATACCTCGGCACACGCGAAACTGGAGAACACCTGCGAGCTGATTGTCTGAACACAGGCTAACGAGCAGCAAAGGCAGCCTGTACGAAAGTAAGTTTGGTTCTGCTTCTGAGCTATGGGCTCGCACAGCATGAGCCATGGCTGACAGATTACGATTCAAACTTCAAAAAACTTGACGATCGATGGTTTAAGTGCATTGACAAGAACCGAGATCAGCTTCAACGATCGCTGGTTGGTTGGACGTGATGTGTGGTGCAGCGGTAGGAGCTAGTGCAACAGGGGGGGGGCTAATGTTGGGTCGTTTGCCCTGATCAAGGGTCTTATGGTGGTAAAAAAAAATAATGGATCGGGACTCAGTTGTTGATTGCATGATATTCTCATTGCTCCTCCGGTGCTGGGTTTGAAATGGTGGAACTATAGTTGACTATTCGGACCTGTGAGTTGCAGTGTTTGCTAGCGGTTTGGCTAGTCTACTACCATATCCTTTGTTGTTGCTTTGTTTCTGGAGCACATGGCTTTCCATGTTTTTGTTCAGCAAGCTGCAGCGCCCCCTGTGTGGAAACGTTCAATCCTGTCCGAGGCTCTGAGCTGATGCTCCTATCCTCCTCCTGTCACTCTTTTCCTATAGGCTATATTTAATTTCAATTCAATGTAAATGGGTAGCAAGATCAGTATAAGCATGTAAGCATACCGTTTTATTTATGAGCAATAATTATATTGCTCTCCCAATAGCCAGCAATATGTTCACAGACGTCAATGTATGTTTACTCATCTTCTTGTTACTGCCATTCTGCCTAAACTTTCTCTGTGTATAATTGTGTTTTTTGCTGCTTGTAACACCTGCATTTATAGGATTATTAAAGTGTTATCTATCTATAGAATTTGAACATTATATTATATTTAACCCACGTTTGTGTTTTCACAGGGTGAAGACAATCAGAGGCGACGACACAAGTGTCTCCTTTTAAGTTTATTTTCCCGGGGAGTGAATCGTCTGTACGACGTCACCAATGCGACCATGGGAAATAGCAGTCAATAGGCGGCCACCAACTGCCCCTTTAAATCAGAGGAGGTTTCCCGGAGAACCCTGTAACACACCTGTGCATCTCAGGAGAAGGTATTGCTTTTGATTCTTTGTATTCAAATTCTTTGTATTTTTGGATAAAATGCAATTTTTTTCCTTAGTTATTCACTTGAATTGATTCAAATGCAGATCAGTTAGTGTCACTGAAAACTTCCAGATATCGGAGATGGTTTTAATATTGCAGTATTAAATGTTAAGTACTTTAAGTACTACATTTACTGTCCAAAGCTTGTACCCTTACATTTGTATGTAGTTGAACATTTAGAAGTCCAACAATGCAAAGGAATTACTCTCCAGCCCGTGAACCAAAGCTCATCCGACACTCTCCTCCTAACTGTCACTATGTATCGCTGCCACGTTCTAATTTAATCTCTGTCCAATTGGCAGCCCGCCACTGAGACGCCAGTGGGTGGGGAGAGATAGGCCTGCACTTCACGGTTCCCTGATCCAGGATGAGAACTTCCACCGCCTGCTCTTCTCCCAGCATCAGCAGCAGCAGCCACAGGTTCCTATAGATGAGTCGAGACATTACAACCACGCCAGCGCACCGCCACGCATGCTCCACCCTGCCGCCCACCTGCCTCAGCAGAGCCCCATCATGGTGGATCTACACGACCAGGTAGCCACAATAAAAGCCCTGGCCTGAAGGCCGGACCTTTCTGCGGGGTCAGCGGTTTTCCAAAGCTACCCGTCATGTCATAACACACACATTACAGATTTGCTCTCACCCTGCGATTATTTAGCTATGGATTTTATATTATTTGGAAGATGAATAAATTGTCACTAACCTTAAAACCTACATATTTATCAAACCTAAATTCTGAAATTGGTGTGAATCTGCCCCACTAATGTTGTTTCGTTTTTAGAATTGTTTGGCGGGAAACACTTTGTTTTCCTTATTCGCATAGTTGCCTCTGTTTATTCATTTTCTTTATATGTTATGTCAAACAAGGTATATGGTTGTTAAGCATGATATGAATTAACTATAGGGCAGGCAAAATCCTGCATTACCTATTGTGTGCCATAATTTGAGAATAGACGTCATAGTAGTCATTGGATATGAATTGATTCTGGGAGCACTAGTATAAAGTGTAAATGGGTTGATTTATAGTGAGATTCAATTGGAATCAATCATGCTTTTTAGCATACAGCACATTGACTTTATTGTGTTCAGCTTCGACGAAGATGATGAAGAAGATACTTTATTGTTTCCCTGTGGGGAAAGCCATTGTCTGAATTTAACACCTCCTAAATTGCCATGTCTTCAATTCATTAGTTTTACAACAGGCAATGGATCTTCCCATTATTATTCTCGATGAGAAAAGGATCCAGCCTTATATTTCACATATTTATATTTAATTCAATTGATTAATCATACTCTTTGACAGATTTCCAATGACCCCTGATGTCCTGCCACAATGTTTGTTGACACAATGCTGTTTTGTATCCCCCTTCAAAGATGCACCAGGGATCTGTACCAATATCATACACCATTACCACGGTGACGACCCACGGCTTTCCCATCCACGCCGGGCCGCCCCTCGCCGGGTGCAACACGCAGCAGCTCCCAGCATGCTCGGTAATGTTCAGCGGACAGCTCTCTCTGCTCTGCTGCCTTCCTCCTCCAGTGAGTTTGAAAAGGAAGAGCCTGATTGTCAGAAGCATCCATTTAAGCAAAGCACACCATACCGGCGGCCGCTCAATTTCACCCTTCAGGGCTAATTGACTAGCCGCCGCCGCCACCGCTGCAGCTTGCCAATTTCATAACGCATTAACCACCGCAGAGTGCCCGTGTGGTGTTTAGTCATAACCATTTATTACATTATATATGTTTTTTCATTTAAATAATTTCATCATTGTCGTTGTCGATTTGGTGTTCTTTTCTTGATAATATTATAACTGCGTCTGGTATGTTTTGCTGCTGTATTAGGATAATGTGAGCCCAAGCTAATGTATTTATAGTTGTAATATAATGCATCACCTTGTTTTTCATGCGCTTAAACACACTTTGTGTTTAATTATGTTTTGCTGCCTCAATAATACGGGCCTCTGTGTTTGGGCAAGCTTAAAACATGCAGATTGCTTCAGCATCACCGACGGGAGTGTTCAATGACCTGACCGGCTCCCCTTGTTGTCTCTCTGTCTCCAGCTCCTTCAGGCCTGCACTATGCAGCACATGCCAGTGTCTTACCAAGCCTTCCCGCCCCTCATCTCCAGCGAGCATTTTATACTGCACCCCAGTCCGTCTGTACCCCCCCACCCGCACCAGCAGACGCACCTTACTCCTCTGAGTCAGTTTGTCCCTTTACAGCCTCAGCACCCACGCATGGTGAGTCTTCTGCAGTTCTTGTCATGGCTATTTTACAGTTTAATTGATTAATTCATGGAGGTGCTAGGGGTTAGACATTGGGTCTGCATTGACACATTGCACGGTGGTTCAAATACAGGCACCCTAGCCTCTGAGGCACCCTGTGTGCACAAGTCTGAGCTCTTACCCAAAATAGCAACATGCACCCACGCGACACTTAGCCATTTCATGGATTTAATAATAGCTTTATTTAAGCAGCAACGTGTGTTACGTGGGGCCCCCGTTTTGGCCCATACATGTGTGCTAAACCAATGAGGTGTCCTGGCTCCCAGCCTCTGCAGAGGATGGAGAACGAAGTGGATCTCCGAGGAGAGCAGCACCCTCTGGGGACCTTCTCGTACCCACCGTCCCACCACCCTCCAGCGATGCCGCCTTCAATCCCCCTTCCATATCTTCCTCAAGAGCCCCTTCACCAGGAGCTGCCCTTTGGAGTGGTAAGGGCACCGTGTGTGTGTGTGTGTGTGTGTGTGTGTGTGTGTGTGTGTGTGTGTGTGTGTGTGTGTGTGTGTGTGTGTGTGTGTGTGTGTGTGTGTGTGTGTGTGTGTGTGTGCGTGCGTGCGTGCGTGCGTGCGTGCGTGCGTGCCCTGGATAGCTTTGAGCTCAATGGCTTGTTTTGGCAGCACCATGGGCAAACATGTGTTGGCTCGCACCGCTGCAGTTAACAATAATTGTTCTTTTCAGCCATTTCCCCACATGCTTCCCCGGCGAGTGAGCGGGCAGAGATACCGGTTACAGCAGGCTCCGCCCGCCCCCCCGCCGCCTCCCTCCTACTACCCAGGCTTCCTCCCCTACTTCCTGTAAGTACCCTGGGTCAGGTCCCCTCTGTCAAAACCTGGTTCATTATCCTCACCGCCTGCTCCCCATGTATTATGCACTGAGGCCGATCACTTGTGTTGTCATTTGAAGGATCTGCACAGGAGTGTGCAGTCCCAGTGTTTCACATGCTGGCCGTCAACACTGCAGTAGCGGTGCATTCACGTTCAGAGTTGGGGTTTCTGGTGTTTTGTTTGCCTGCAAGTTTGCAAGACTATGGAGGGCCACGAACGACGGTTTCTGCTGTCTGTGCCTGCCAGGTCAATGCTGCCTGTGCCTCCCACCGCGGTGGGCCCAGCCATCAGCCTGGACCTGGACGTGGACGATGTGGAGATGGAGAACTATGAGGTGTGTCTTCATAGACTGTCCCGAGAGGGCTAGAGCGGAATAACGATGGGTTGTTTTTGATTAATTTGAACTGCAGTTCGCGGTGTTCAATGACAACATTGAATACTGGCTTCTGCCTCTGCCAGCTCTGCCAGCAGTCCGGCTGTTGCAATCTGCTTCATCGGGAAAGAAATTCAACGCTCTGTCAGAACGAGCCACTTGGAGCTGACTGAAGTTGTGATGTTTTGTTGTGTTTGTGTGTGTGTGTGTGTGTGTCCACCAGGCATTACTGAACCTGGCAGAGAGGCTGGGTGAAGCCAAGCCCCGCGGGCTGACCAAAGCAGACATAGAGCATCTTCCGTCCTACAGGTTCAACCTGGAGAATCATCTGTCTGAACAAACGCTGTAAGCCCAACCCCTGCCGCCAACCAACCGACAGCCCCCACCAAACAACACCACCCGTTCCAATGAAGACTCTTTGACACTTCTTTGCCTCGTTTTCCCCCCTTTCCCCAAGGTGTGTGGTGTGCTTCTGTGACTTTGAGTGCAGACAGTTGCTCCGGGTTCTGCCCTGCAACCACGAATTCCACGCCAAGTGTGTGGACAAATGGTTAAAGGTAGGTGGGAGGAAAGTCAGCCTCTCCTTGGCGTTAGCGTCATTCATTTCGTTAGCGTTTACCTTGCACCTTTAACCCCACCTCGGAGCCCACCTCTTCCCCCGAGTAACCTTGCCTCTCACCCTCCAGACCAACCGCACCTGCCCCATCTGCCGCGCCGACGCATCCGACGTCCACCGGGAAGCTGAGTGAGGAGCCGCCGTCTCTCATCTAGGAGATCCACGTACGGCCGAGCACCCCCCCCCCCCCGCCCCTGGCCAGACACCGTCTGGGTGGGGGTGGGGAGGAGGAGGGGCTGAGCGGATGGGTGGAGGAGGACCTGCCACAACCTCGACCGATTGTCCTCCAGTAATTACAGCTTACAAACCCCACCCACCCCCCCCCCCCTCCAACCCCCCCCAAAAAAAGCAATCCAGGACGGTTCCCTGGAAGTGATCATACCTCTGCTGTGCTTCAATGTGTGAGTGTATTGAAACCCACTGCCTTTCGCAGCCTATAGCCAGAGTTCTGGGATTGTCAGCCACTTACGTCACTCCCCCTGTTGCAAAATTCCAAAGATTTTCCCCCCACGACATTGTACTGCTGCTTTAGGTCACATGGTTTCTGTTCCTCTTTTTGTTCTTTTAACTCTTGCAATGTGGATTGTGGTGTTCGTTCACGGGAGGGGGGGTGGGTGGATGGGTGGGGGCGGGGGGGAGTCCTGCGCTGAGAGTGGACGGGAGCGGCAGTGCTGTAGGTCGGCGGACCAGACACTTTGTGCAATTAGCAGAAACAGAATATGAATTCTTCAACATGGATATCTGTGTTTGGAGGCAAACGGCTGTCCTTCATAGATGCATGTTTATGTTAGGTCTTGGGAAAAGTGACTTGTTAATAATGTATGTTTTGCAATAATGTATTGATTATTTCAATAGTTTACCCTTTTTTTTTTCCCTTTTTTGTGGGGAGGGGGGGATTTGCCAACGCTATAGTGAAAGTGTGACTTGGTGTGGTTTTCAAAGAAGAAGAAAAAAAAAACAGGTTCCAATTGGGTTAAGCATGAGGTGACGGACTGCAGATGATGGGACAGGATCTATTTATTTTTTTGAACTCTCCAGACACAGATCTGTACTGAAGCAGTCCTGGATTTATGGATAGAGGAGGCAGCAGCTACGCTGAGGGCAATCTGCTTGTCAATCTGAGTAGAGGAGGACTCAAGACTGCTTCTTTCTGAGGGGATCCTCCACGTCAGCAGTCTCCCCGCGTACAGGTGTGTGTGTGTGTGTGTGTGTGTGTGTGTGTGTGTGTGTGTGTGTGTGTGTGTGTGTGTGTGTGTGTGTGTGTGTGTGTGTGTGTGTGTGTGTGTGTGTGTGTGTGTGTGTGTGTGTGTGTCCTGTCCACAGAGCCGATGCATTGTGTAACCACTGGATACAGGGCAGCATGTTAGGATTTGCATGGACTGTTGATTCAGACTAGCAATATTTTAATCAAGCATTGCCACCAAATGTATCAAACCAATTTTAACAAAAAAAATATACAGATAAAAGCAAGGAAGGAAGGCGTTCTGTTTTGCTTATCCAGAAAGTGTAGATGGGGGGGAGGGGGGAATGAAGAGGCTAATGCTTTGGTTCCATTTTCTTTTTTAAATGCAGTGGTATAGACAGATGTGGTATTCTGAAGGCAGAGCTGGAGGGATGATGCGCAGAAAGCAATATGTGCAATGAGCGGTGGTTAAAAATGAACATTTCTCTCCTTCCTTGTTTGGAGCACCAGGCTTTTTGATTTCTTTGTTTGTGAGCCAAATATTCCAATATTACAGATATAGCCTACTGTTTTAAATATTTCAATATCTGCCTTCTTATGACCTTGACAAGCACAAACTTATTACTAATGTTTCACTTCGTCATTTAACCCTCTTTTTGAAAAGGTATTCCGTTTTGTGTATGTTTTTTAAGTTTATTTATTGGTTTTAGTCCAGTAGAGAAAAAAATGCATCGAAGGAATCAGTTGGAGCACTAACATAGTTTTTTGTGTATGGTGTTTTTAATTCTTTAATTCCAGCAAACTTGGTCAGGTATAGCCCCTGGCAACGGTCACAGTAAATAGTATGTGTAGCTTTTGGCGTGAATGCTCTTCGATAGAATGGCTTGTTTTGAAGACTAAAGAATGTTGAAAACCCTTTCTTAGTAGAAGTCACTGGGGACACTTCTGCTACATCTGTCACAGCCCTGAGTGGACAGAGATGAATTAATATGACAATATGAGCTGGAGTTGTTGAGTAGTTGCACTGTTTAGACTTCTTGTTCTCTGCCTGGGAATTCACTTCCAAACTTGGTGAATTGTGGTTGGGGGGAGGGTGGGTGGCTATTGTTTCACTATAACTGTCCCAAGATGCACTAACAGGCGTTTTTTAAATCCATGGTGTTTGTGGAAAGGGATGCCATTTACTTTTCTTTTTTTTAATCACGCTATTGCGTTTTTAATGTGTGTGTGTGCCACCTTCCAAGTAAAAAGAAGCCATTTAATGCGTTAAACCCACAGCTTTGAGAATTAACCTATGTGTACATAATATCTATTTGCTGGCTTATATTGTAAGTGAAAAAAAATACTCAGGGCCTCTCAACATATAAAAACAAAGGAAAACAGTCCATTTCAAATGGAAAAGATGCCATGAAAGGGTATATTTAAACTTTTTTTTTTTTTCTCAGACCATATTGTCATGTAAACAATTCTTCTATATTCTTTTCTGTCAAAAATAGTACAATTAACCTAATTTAAAGACAGGCATGCAAGAAGAAAAGATAATAAAGAAGTTATGAATATTCACAGAAAAGAGGCAATGTATACACTGCAACTCATTACAAGTGTATTATTCAAACCTGTTTACCTTCTGTTCTTGTACTTTAACCACATGTTAAGACATAGGGGTTGTGATGCCATTTTAAACATGTGCTATGGTGCACATTATCCTACCTAAATCACTTCCAAAACTACTTCAGAGGCGTTGCATGATTTTAAAGAAGAAAAAAAAAGACATCATTTTAAAAATAGGCGGATGGAAGATATCTAGAGAATCTGGTGAACAATGTAAACGGGGCACAATATGCATGCTTGTCGACCAGATCCCAACAGAGTTTTTGTTCTAGTTGGCTTCAGATCTTAAAACGCTCAGCTGATAACTGCCATGCATCGTACTGCACACATTTGTAATAGAACTGAATGACTACAAGATTTTATGCGCTTTCTTTTTTTGTTAACTTTTCTTTTTAAGGAGAAAAAAATGTAAATGGTCTTGAAACCCATGATTTGAACTCTTAAATTCACCGTGTTAATGTTTTTGCCCAAATGACTGAAAAATACATGCTCTGAAACTACTGTAGTTTATCAAAAGCCATAGTGAAAAGGTGCTAGATGTTCTGCTTTAGGTATAACTGTCACTGGCGTGAATGCATTAGTTTGTCATGGATCCTATGTATTCTTAAAAAGCATGTTATACCGATATCTGTAACATTGTCAGTTTAAAAAAAAATCAGTATAGTTTAAGCAATTTAAAACATAATTCTATATTCATACTAATTTCAGTGTAATACTGCACCTGCCTTTGATAGGCTCCTTCACTTAGTGTATCAATATACAATTTATTGTTCACCTAATTCGCTTAAATTTAGCACTCTTATTTTGAGTATGTATTTTATTGATGACAACTACCCTATTAAATAAAAATCAATATGTAACCTCCCTGTAAGACATAAGTAATCACAATCTTTAAGAAGAATTATAAAATAGAGTCTTGTAGTCTTTCTGTTGCAAACAATTACTGAATAATCTCACAGCTTGTGTGGTGGAAAAATGTGTTCCAATAAGCAGCTAAAAAAACATTATCGGGGATTTGTAGTGTATTAATTGCTTTGTTGATGCCATTTGTTTACCGATGGTTATTTGCTGTGGTGGGATAGTGGTTCACTGTTCTTACATCCCCTGGCCTCTAGGGGGCCTTGGCTTGATAACAGATTACCGACCCTCCCACTGAGCCAGGGGCACGTGTTCTGTGTTAGGCAGAGATTTTTGCTTTGGTACTTGCACATTTACAGTTACCTCATTTTAGCCATGTTTGTATTTTGTGGAGGAAAAAATAAAACTAATATATATTATATATAGGATACAGTTCTTCTGCTATAATTTTTTCATTCCATTGGAATCATATTGTTTGTAGCAATTAACAACTAGTTAGTGTATTATATATACATCTGTATACGGTTTGAAATTTTTAAAATTTGTACTTTTTTTAAATGAAAGTTGCTAGTTCTGCTTTATCAAGTAGTGCAATCATATTTTCTTTTTTTTATTGTGGCTGATTTGAAAGGATTGTTCACTAATAAATGTATGATGTATACTATGACTCAGTTGCTATGTGCTTAAAGTGATGGCATGCACTTCTGCTTTCCTTTTCAATTTTTTTCACTATTTCTTGTGACGGTCTCATAACATATAAGTCTGTACTGCACAGGCTTTCTGCCGAGAATACTAAATATTCGTTAGAAAATATGGGGGATGTGCCCCGACAAGATTTATGTAGATAAAACCACAGGAAACGCTACATTGAAGCAGGCAGGACTTTATGCAGTAAGTGAAACTAGGCATGGCTTTTCCTCTCCCTATAAAACTTCGACAATACAAGAGCGCAAATGGCAGTAGATAAATTCCCCTCGGGAGCAACTGATAATAGTGGTAGATTTGTTTTTACAAACATGAACCAAAATAAATTAGGGAAAATGCTGCATAGTATGCAATTAATTTTGCAAGTCATTCACATAAAAAATAAAAAACACATCTACGTCAGACTTAAAAAAAAAATGGAA
This sequence comes from Micromesistius poutassou, assembly GCF_964030765.1. NCBI lineage: Eukaryota > Metazoa > Chordata > Actinopteri > Gadiformes > Gadidae > Micromesistius > Micromesistius poutassou. Next base: position 3,587,541 of record NC_140276.1, on the reverse strand, counting down.
CAGATCAGATATAAGTGTAGTTGAATGAACCCACATTTTTCAATATTTAATTTAGAATTGGAAAATTACATTTTTACATGACCAGCCCATTCAGATGTTAAGTCAGGCAAAATGGGAATCGATGAATAACCACAGGCACATTATGGGCAGACTACTACACTACATAAAACCATGTAAAAGCTGTGGTCCGTTTACATTTTGCTGTATTTTCAAAATATTGTTATGAGTCAGTCTGCATTTGTATATACCGGTAGCAACCATCCCACATATGGTCCGTTTATGAGTCAATGGGAAAGCATACAATTTGTTGTTGTTGGGATTCTTCTTTAAATAACTAACCTATGTACAGAGTATGGCTCACTTAGAACAGGTTTTCCACATTTTTCTGTTCCCAGATCTACACACACGATTGGAAAATAACACACTGGCTCTGCACAACAAGTTGAAATCACAATCATGGCAAATAAACCAGAGTCCAGACCATTTCTATAGGGGTCAGTCACTATGTGAGAAGCACATATGCAATTGTAAGGCAAAAGGTTTAAAATTGGGATTTCATGTACTTTAAATATTTATAATTTATTTCCATAATGTATCCTGCAGCCATGTTCTCAGAATCATACACCAGCCATCCAATGACAGTTTTGTCTTTAAATTAATCTACCATTTTCTTATATTTTGGTGAAGATATTTTTTTAATTGAAACAATGAAAGGAATGGCAGGGCCACTGGTTTTCAAATAACTAAAAAAATTAAATAAAAGTATAGTATAGGTAGCAAAGGATACAGAGCTGGGACACAGATATTTGTTCACACCGACCTCCATGAGTTCACGAACAGACTTCCAAAGAAGTTTATATTTATTCAATAAAATGCAGGAATCTTCAGGCTATCGGGAACCCCGTCAACTCCACCAAATGTGGTCGGCATATCAGGGCGTTAAAATGTGTTTTTCCAAGGTTAGCAATTTCTCCACAAGAATCCCATGAGCATGAACGGCCATTAACCAAAAAAAAAGAAAAAAGAAAAAGGGTGACTGGGGTGGAGAGAAAGGGGTCTTGGGGGGAGAGGGCAGGGGGGGGGGGGGGCGGGGGTCTTCCAAACAGGAAGAGTTCACTGTTAATCGTCTGTGAGGTCCTGAACAAAAAGGACCTCTGAGCGGCTGAGTCCTGCCTCCTTCAGGGTGGGGGGGTTGGGCTGCTCCTCGGTGGGGAGGCAGGGCAAGACTCGACGGGGAAAGTTTGTGACTATCTGGTACTTCTCTGGGGTTTCTTTCAAAGAGAACAGGAAGTCATATATAACCTGCAAGGGGAGAGAAAGACAGTTTGAGACACACAGAATAAGAGGAGGGGGGGTAGCTACCCCAACCAACACCCCTGTAAATGACTTGGGCCCGTTAACTGAGGCTTTGATTATTTTAACTTGGCACATTTCTCATGCTTGAGTAGGAGACCTACCGTCAGTGACTGATCAAACAGGAAGCGTCTCTCTACTCGTGTGTCGTTGGGCAGCTTGAAAACTATCTTGACACTCTCTGGATCATCTGCGGGAGGCTCCTGAGGAAGACATTCGGACTTCCTCTCCTTCTCCTCCTCGAGGTTCTGCAGCCACGGCAAATACAACGATGAATGCAAGAGGACAACAACATTGTTGTTATTGGCTGAATTCAAAGAATGCACCATCAAGTCATACCCTTCGCTTCCGCTCCTCGGCTAGAGCACTCTGTAGGACCAGCTCCTCCTCTTGTCTCTTCTGCTCCTGCTCCTCCCTCTTCTTTCGGTCTTTCTCCTGGTCAGCGCGGAGAGACATCAGGTAGGCCTCGTCCTGCTGCTGTCTCAGCACTTGGGTCTGGTTCCTCTCCTCCCTGAAACACATACATACACACAACCTGCAGTTGTAGGAGAGGTCAACCCACACCTAGACAACATCTATTGAAACCTGAAAAATATTTCAAGATTATAGTTGTCTCATGTATAGCAAGTTAATCTTTTGTCAGTGTACAAGTAGACGCAAACTCATGGCCAAACCAAAACACTAGACCAAACACTTATGATTGGTCACAAGAGTAGTTCCAACTGAATTCTCACTCCCATGCAGATGGGCTCAAAAGTCAACGTTCAAGTGCTATGTGACATGTGTCCCCTACCGCTCCAGACGCTCTGACACCAGATATGTTTGGTTGGCTTCCATGATGAAGTTGAGTTGGTTGATGAGGTCTTCTGGCTGAACCAGCCCTTCTAGTCTGCCCACAACAGTCATCTTTCGGTCCTTCAGCATTATCATGGCCAGGAATGGATAGGTGTTCTCGCGCAGCGCCTGGGAAACTGAAATGAATGATCACACATACAGGATTGTATTAGTTGGATGACCAGAAAAGCATTATAATGAAATGTATAGATGAGTGACGAAGCAAATTATTATCCATTACTGTGCCGTAGAAGCACTGCAAGATGGACACAAAAAAGGAAAGTGAACCATTCTATCATGACCACCACAAATCAATCAAGCAAATAATGTGTGTAAAAGCACATTTCACTACCTCTGAATCCCTCGGGCTTGCTGGTGGAGCATGCCCAGAAGAGCATCCGCGCGTTAATGAAGGTTACAACCTCTTCTGTACACAATGTGGAGCTGAAAAATGGAAATAAAAAAACAGACCTCAGGATAGATAACTAACATTAACTGATTTTTCACAATACAACCAAAAAAAATTGTTTCAGAGCGTACCGGCAGAACTCGTCAGTGTCCTGGTGGTCCTCTCCGTGAAGGTACACTAACAAGTAACGGAGCTCGCGTTTGGCATCATTCAGCGCCTGTTTTTAACACACAAAGCATTATGAGTTAGGCCTCGAATGACTGGAATTCCTTGAGGAAGGGTTTTTTCCAGCTGGAAAGTTGTCCTTAGTGAAGCTCACCTGGCTGTATGTCCCCTGGTAAAATACTGGGTGTGATCGACCATACTTCTCCTCAAAGGTTTGAATGAAGGACACAACATCCCCTACTGGGTCGGTAACACGGCCGCGGGGGTCCGGCCGTACAAATCTCAGGGCAAACCTGAGGGGAACAGACACGGTGCGATCAATACCTTTTAGCTACCCGTCTCCTCCTACTGAATCAAGAGTGCTTCTGCTCACCTGAATACATCCAAAAGGGTGTAGTATGTCAATCGGAATGGTAGCATTATCAAGTAGTAGCTCCATCCTAGTAATCCCTAAATTAAATCAAATTGGGAAACAATTAAAGACTTGAGTGCATGTTGGGTGGAGTGCATTACTAGCAGCAAGCCTCAACATGTGTCCATATCATACTGACCGGAACCTTTAACATCCTTAAGTTGTTCGATTTTATGTTAAATGGTATAATTCATAAAATGATAAAAGATTATGTAGACCTACCCGTGGTTGTGGCCTTGAGACAATGTAACTATACACTCTGTGGTCGGCAGTGTTGACTTGTAAGGGCCTGGATGGCGGAGGGTTAAACACACTTGGAACTCCTTCCTGTTCATTAAGTCTGTCTTGTACTGCTGCCTGTGACAAAGAAGTGGTATACGACTATTCAAACTAAAAGTATTTCCTCTGGACAAAAACACATTGCCATGGTATTGTAGAGGCTTTGGTCAGTAAACTGAAAAGATACAGGGACGCTATTCATTTCCGCATCACCTCAATGTTCCAATTGTGCTGTTCTAGTGTACGACGACATTGGTCCATGGACTCCAAGCCAGTCAGGTCCTGTTGGGGAGGAAAACGTGTTGTCCATCAAATAATACCCCAATTGCAAACACTTAAGAAATCTCTCAGTTGTGTGGCTGGCGAGGGTTGATTAAGCGATAGGTCATCACCATCACATACAGCTTCCTAGACTAGAGCCAGTAGAAGCAGTGGGTTAAGATGCACTGTCACTTTAGTTTTCCACTGGCTATGCTAGCTGTCCATCCAGCAGACGAACTAGTCATCAAGCTACACCAGAGGAAGATTTGATATGGACAATATCGTCCTGCGGAGGGGGGGGGGGACATTTGAACCAGTTTAAACGATAACAGTACTTATTGTACGGACGAAACTTAAACCAACATGACAGTTCATCCCATGGTTATCCGGCTAACGTTACTTTAGTCTAATTCTGCAGAGGCTAATCGCGGAGCTAAACGCGTCCACTGAGGATACGTCTAATAGTGTGTTTGACGATAGCCCGTTCGGGTCTAAAAGAGTGCAGGGTAGTAGTGTGGGTCGCCCGGGTCGTCATTCGAATGGTTAGCTTAACATTAGTCAGCTAACCCAGTTAGCACAGCAGCTACGCTTAAGTTGACGGTTGTCGTAGGGCGCTAGCGTACTGAAGTTGACTGCACGAAAAGCGGGTTGATTCACGCCGCGGTGGGACAGTACATCGGACTGCCCGGGCGTCCGTAAACAGCTATCGGTGTACAGAACGATGAAATCGGAGGTGTCGCGACACATTGCGAGGGGTCTACCTGGAATTGAAGGAGTTTTTCAGTCTGCGCCTGAGATAACTCTTGCTCCTCTGGCGCCGCCATCTTACCTCGCCAATCATTAAGCGAGACGTGAGAACGTAAAAACTCTACGCAGGGTACACCGACGCAAAAAGCCTGCCTAGTAAACTGACGTAAAGACCCTGTGCTGATAGTAAACTGACGTAAAAAAAACACCAAAAAAAAACCTGCTGATAGTAACCTAGGCCCGGCCGTCTAGCTCCCGGGATGTGGGCCCGACGAGATTGTAGCTCCATCATCTTCTTCACTTATCTATTTTTTTATTTAGGCTCATTTGATATGCAAGATAATTGTATTATATCAGAATTAATAGTTATCAATCAGTAGTATGTATATAGATCCATTTCTAGTAAAAAAAAAAAAAATAAGCCGTCTGATGTCTGTGTTTGTACATTCACACCACTGCTTGTGTTTTTGATTTGCGTCTTTCTGATCTAGAGTGACACCCTGAAGCATCTGAAACTCAGGGTGTCAGATAGTTTGAAACAAAAAGTATAGAGGCAGGTTTACACAGAACGGAGCAGAACTGAATTGTGTGGTACATTCTTAGATAACAAAAATGACTTTTGGTTAGAAATGTTTTATTCAATTTCTTGTATATGATTTTTGTTAACAGTGAAGTGAAACTCTCCCCCAAAAAAAGAAAGAGTTTCATTTGAAATCTGCTCCCATTGGAGAATGTTTTTGTTAAACATTCTCAAACTAGCAGATGGTTCACCTGCATAGCAGCAGGTGTACCTAAAACATCAAATCACACAAAGATCACTCATCATTAGCTCAAAGTGTTTGAGCTCCAAAATTCACTTTTTTCCTTCAACCATAATTATATGGTAGCCATGTTTGGTCTTTACTGGGGGATCTGTGTAGACTGGTTTATCCATCGAACTGTTAGGCAAGGCAAATGCTGCATCCTGAAATGGTCCAACCATTGATCCTCGCGTCATCCAGCCCAAATCACCCTGTTCAAACAAAAACAAATAATTTATTTATGCATATTCCATAATCATTCAAATAAATTATTAATAAATGTTTAAAATAGATGTATTGTTGCTGTATTAATGGCTTTCATCCCCACCAGATAAGATGACTCTTTCATCCAAATTAAACATTTAAATAGCTCTAACAGAATATGTTCTGAATATCATAATGCCGGTTTGAGTTATAAACCATTGTCATCTCTCGTGGCTTCACCAAAACAACCTTAAAGTTAACAATATAATGGATCAAAATGATATTAACTATATGGCCATCGTTTACACTCATAGGCTCACTTACGCTGAATGCTATTTGGCAGTCATTTTTACAAATTATATTGGTGACAGGTGTTTCAGTGAAGCCAGGAGACACAGTTAAGATGGTTTGATCACCCAGACCGGTATTTTCCTTTAAGAAGTGTTCATGAGATTGAGAGGGTAAATCTGTTTTTTTTTGTCAATAATGCATGATCTTACTCCTTGTCTGGCTTTGTCTTCACTATATTGTGTAGCTACTTCGCTGAATCGAACACCAGCCTTTAACTTTTCCATGGCCTCCATGCATTTCCCATGTTTTTCACATAAGATATGCCGGACCTAGGGAAATATGCACGTAAAAAAAAAAAAAGATTACCTCATTAGCTTTAAGTGATGGGCAACAGCAAACCACAGCTGACATTTAACAAGTGATGCTTAGTCAGGCCTGAAAGTAACAGTAGTGACTGTTCCTCCATCCTGCAAATCATTTATTGTATCATACCAATAATAGTTGTGCAAGGCCAAAATTGACACAAGGAGTGATGAAGCTTTTAGAAAGGCCAGGGTCGCACTCACACATTATGCGTACAAATGAACACACTACTGGCTGCTGAAGACAGCAAATAAAAAGTGATGACAGTTACATCTTGACTGAACACTGTTTTACGTGTTAATACGAAGCTCCTCGTTGGGTTATATTCCTATGATATTCGTATACAGAATGGCCATATCGTGGTTACCTTCACAGCAGTACCACCCTTCGGTGCTTTTTCGTTTTTGTCTGAATCTCCACTTCCGGAGGCAGCAGGAGCTGTGAATAATAAGGCATATTCAATTAAATAATGTTTAATCAGAGTGACTATTTCATTCATTGTGAAGTGCATGCTATCGAATTAACCATGAACATCAACGATGTGATCTCACAAAAGTTCCAACAAAACGGGTTTGCCAATGCCTACCTTTACCCCCCTTACCACCTTTCCCCTCCTTCCCACCTTTCCCCTCCTTCCCACCTTTCCCCTTTGGTGGCATTATCTAGCAACGTGTTTTTCTTTTAGAATACATACAACGGAGTAAGCACGTTAATGTGAGCTCTTTGAATGCTGTGGTAAACATGCGCTACGGAGTTCCTGTCAAGTGGAGCGCACGCGCATGCGCATGCGCATACTAAACACAACAAAACAACTCCTTTTGAAACAGCAATTTTAGTATTACGGTCTTTGTCATCATCATCATTGTTTTTTAATTAATGTTATCTTTGGCGACACCCACTAAACTTGGCTGGATGTTTTGCAAAACGAGCATTTCACTTTTAGCTTCATGTGGTGACATAATGGCCTACCGCTGCCCCCTTGTGGCAGGATTATTATTTGTTTGAGCTTTCGGCTCACTAGTAGAACCACTGGTTCTGAACCAGTATAGATTACTACGTTTGAACCATAGTTTAACTTACCTCAGAGATCTTTCAATCCAGTTTATCTCTCTCTCACACACACACACACACGCACACACGCACGCACGCACGCACGCACGCACACGCACACGCACACACACACACACACACACACACACACACACACTTTCATTTCATTTCATCATACATTTTCGTAATATTACGTTTATTAGTTGATTAAATGATTCATTGATACACATGATCAACATTCAACGTAAATTAATGAATAAACAAATCAAGGATACGTTCGTCTCTGTAAACGGTGATTACAGAATCAGACAAAATTAATAAAAACGCAGATACAACATTACTGATTCAATTGATACAATTATATCTTCCTATTTTATTCCTTCATACTTAATCACTTTAGGTTTTCATGCGAAGGGCAATAAAGGTTTAAATTAAGCAATGAAATGACCTTGCTGTACATAATATTTATTGTGCTATCGCGATACTATGTAACGTATGGCTGGGATTTTAATAACGCTTCTCCAAGTTCTCGCGGTGGTTGTCAGTTGTAATTGTTTTTCTGTGTACTGACGTCCACGCACAGTGGCGCTGCCTTCACTTTGGCCAGTACTTCAGAATGGACTCGGATTATGCGGAACAAACACTTCCATAAGAAGGTGAGCATCTGGAATAACTCATAAGTCAAAATCGAGCGTACAGCCATGAGGTTGAGCTATCTTTAAAGTAACGATATATGATCGTCAGCTACTATGACTGGCAAATGTGAACCAATGGTGCTAGCTAACTTTCTGGATCTGTAGCTAGCTACCAGGCTAGGGTTAGCAGCCGTATGTTCTTGCTAGTAGCCAGAACATACGGCAAATAATATGATGTGTTTCTTCAAGGAAACTTTGTCAATCCCCTGATGGTCAAACGGTTAACTTTTGAATTGATGTAAGTATTCATTGATACGGCTTCATGTTGACAAGTGACATATTTCATGGTGTCCCTCATCAGTGGACTGGGAGCACATTCTGCAAGGGCTCTGTGACGTTGCAGGTTAACAGTTACCTTGGTTGACTCTTTACTGGGCTTATTAACTGCTCACCAGAAATTCACGGGACGGTTTTCCTTTCAGACAACCCCCACACCACTCTACAAACCCCCGCAGGAGCGAGGATGATCCCGATCCTGGTAAAGCGACCATGGTATGTTTTCTGCAGGGTCTCTTTGCAGCACAGAGCGTCTCTGTCACACCGATTACCGAGGACTCCGCAGCTGTCTGGTGGGGCTCTATATGACTTAATCCGCATCTAACGTTAGTCTATGCACTTGTCATTCATTCGCCATGTTACTAGTCTCTAACCTGTGTGGCTGGCAACGCTACCAATGGACAAAACCGGTATGTTTTAACTTTTATCGCCTCAACAGGTTGGCAAGGGGGAGGCCTGACCAACGTATGGTTTCGCCTGCCAGACTGTCGTGTAGCATCTCCATGTCTAGGCCAGCTACACTACTACTGTACCTCTGGTGACAGTAAGGATGGGCCTCCTAAACAAGTGCCGGTTAACGTCCCGAGCACAGAGAAGGTGCTGTCTGGTAAGACCTTGCTTTTTATAAACAATACTTAGCAGTTTGGTCATAAGTGTTTTTAACAATTTGGGATGATTACTCTGTAATATGGTCATTATATTGCTTATTATAAGGTCTTACAAACAATGTATTTACTACGGCTTACTACGGCTCTGTTGGTCGTTTCTCCCCAAACCTTATTGAGGAATATATTGCATCCATAAGAGAATGTCACTCGTGATTGATCGCTATTGTTTCTTAATGGCTGACATATTTTTCCTAATGCCCATCAGCCCCAACAGCAGCAAGCACCGCTGGTAAGTTTGCCTTTTATCATGTCTGCATTTTACATTATATACATCGTATGAATTAAATGTATGAATTATATTTGTTTTCCTTCTTCAGGTGGAACACTCCTGGGGTTGACTAAAACAGAAACGATACAGGTCAAAGGTAATTTTGAATACTAGATGAAGGGTTCCTCAACATTATGGGGGTTTAAGTAGTTGCAGTCAGACTCGACCAATGTCTGAGTGAAATTCATACAGCAATGCATTGAAGAATATGACCCTGTTTGTGTGCAGTACGAGCTGTCCTGAAGAAACGAGAGTATGGATCCAAGTACACGCAGAACAACTTCATCACGGCGGTGAGAGCCATGAATGAATTCTGTCTTAAGCCCAGGTTAGTCCCGTTGACCAATACCCACAAACGCTTTTCATTCAATGAAACACACGATTTATCATGAATTGATAAATCCATGACATCAACAGCAAAGCAATAAAACGGTGTGCATAGACGCTTCCTAGCATGGGCTATTGCACTGCAGCTCCCTGTCTTGGATTTTGTGTATTCAGTGCACTGCACTCGACTCCCAACAGGAAATGGTGGCATACTGAAGCTTTGTTACGGTTTTGGTTTAGTTAATGAGTGAACTCACCACAGTGATTAACTAGCATCGTATTGGAGCGTTGCTCTAACACGGCCATTGATGCTGTTCTTCAAGAGCAAATTAACCCAATTAAACGTGGTAATAAGTCTTGCATGATCGTAATCTGGCATGTGTGATTACGATGTGTGTATTTTGAGTCTCAGTGTTTAAATTCCAGCTGACTCGACTTTGGGTGCATTTATTTTTGTTTTCTCCTATAGTGACCTTGAGCAGTTGCGGAAGATTCGGAGGCGGAGCCCGCATGATGACACGGAGGCTTTCACGGTCTTCCTGCGTTCCGACGTCGAAGCCAAGTTAGTAGACACACTTCCCCTCGCCAGAGTCCCATCTCCTTTTGTAACGCTCAACCCACCCATTTCCTCACCTCATCATTCTAGCTCAGACCACAACCCATACCATTATCACACATTTGTTGTATGTTATTTACATTACATTTGATTCCCAGAGCGCTCGATGTATGGGGAAGTCCAGAAGCTCTGGCCAGAGAGAGGAAACTCAGGAAAGTGGTTGAGCAGGAATACCAAGAGAGTAGGTGTTTCCCTGTCAACTATACAAGGACACATTATTAATCCAGTTCCACATTCTTAACACACTTGTCATATGTCTCCACCTTTAATCACATAGACCTTTACAATGAGGCTTGTTTTCTGCAGATATTTATCGAAATCAGCAGTTGCTGAAAGAATATAAAGACTTCTGGGGAAACACTAAGGTGAGCGCACAGATGTTGCCAACAAAGTTTCTTTTGATCTCTCCCCCCATCGGATCACTAGTAAATCCCAGAACCAACTTGTTTTGATTGCCTCATCATGGTTCCCAGAGAGCTTCCATGGTGTCCACCCAACCTTTTCCCCCCATTGTGTCTTGTTTGGACAGTCCGTCTATCTACATGACAATAGCCTTCTGTTTTCCAGTACTGCTCTTCACTATACAGCACTGCACTCTACTAGCATGTTCACTTGCATGTTTTCTAGCATTCTCCGGCAACACAGATTAGAATGACATTACATTTTGATGTTCATTTCCAATATGCTACCTTTTTAAACGCTTGCTTTTTCTTCCTTCTTTCTTGTAAATATAGCCTCGATCAAACGTGAGAGCAACGTTTCTGCAAGGTCCAGGGAAAGTGGTTATGGTCGCTATTTGTATGTAAGTTGTTATGTCCATGAGCGCTATTTCCATATCAAATCTAAGAAAACTGTGTGTGTTTATAGTGAGGAACAGTATACTATCTTCACATTGGTCACAAGATCAAGAGTACCAAAAGCTGAAGTAATATCACTACGCCAGTGACAATAAAACAAAATGAGCTGACATTTAACATAAACGGTAGGCTAAATGGAAGGGTTAGGGTTCAAGAATGTGTAGGACGACGATCTCACATGATGAATGTCCGTGGCTGCTTAGATTAGGATGATTGAGTTAGGAAGCATGTGCAGTCACGTGTTTTACTGCACATGTCTAGTTACTAGACACAGACCAACATCTCAAGATTTCTCCAAGCCTGAAGCATTGAAATAGTTGTACTACGACCAAATGTTTGCTTCATAAAATGTTGAACAAATTAGCATTCCTGGCAGACGGATTAAAGGGTTTAAGCCTACTCGTGAATATGCAAGTGTAATTAACCAGTGTATATTCAAGAAGTGCAGCAACAGCCTTAACTGCATAAAAGTACACAGTTGCCAGTTAACCTGAGCCCCTTGGTAGGGCTATACATACTATCCCATTCAAACCTTTAAAACCTCCTATCTCTGTCCACAGCAATGGGCTGAACTTCTTCTTCAAGCTCCTGGCATGGGTGTATACTGGATCAGCCAGCATGTTCTCTGAAGCCATCCACTCCTTGGCCGACACCTGCAACCAAGCCCTGCTGGCCCTGGGGATCAGCCAGTCTGTCCGCAACCCCGACGCTGTGCATCCGTAGGTTCAAACTAACTTTCATTAAGAGAAACACATTTTAGTCCAAGGTGGGCTACTCTCTGATCGTTCAATTAGGTCAGATACCCAAAACGTGTGTGTGTGTGTGTTCCTGTCTTTAGGTATGGCTTCTCCAACATGCGTTACATTGCCTCCCTCATCAGTGGAGTGGGCATCTTCATGATGGGAGCCGGTCTCTCCTGGTACCACGGCATCATGGGACTGCTTCACCCACAGCAAATGGAGTCCCTCTTGTGGGTCAGTGGCTCTGTTCATCCTCATGTCTTAATCACGGCAAGACGGCAGTTATGTTCTTGGTTTGATCTCCAATGTCCAGAGCCTAACCCCTCACATCCTTGTGCAAGATGCCTAGCCCCTATCTGCTTGTGTTTCAATGTGTCTGAATTCATTGGTTTGCTTTGGATAAGAGTCTTCCAAATGTATTAATATATAAACTCCTATTAGTGAATCCTTATTTCTCTCTTAAAGGCCTACTGTATCTTGGCTGGCTCCTTGGTCTCCGAAGGAGGTAAGGTTTTATAGTGAATCTAGCACTTCTCCCCATATCTTTTTAAGATATTTCGTTTTTACTCACCAAACTGTTGTATTTTTCAGCTACACTACTAGTTGCCATCAACGAAATAAAGAAGAGCGCCCGTGAACATGGAATCTCATTTTATGAATACGGTACACATTTTTATATCAACAATTTATGTATGTACTCATTTATGGCTTATTCCTTACTACACATATCATAATATTCATGTGTTTTTATATTTATTTATCCATAAACGGCTTCTTGATGTTCTCAACCTTTAAGAGGGATGCCAGAAGGAACCTCACTCTGGGTTGTGTTTCTGTGTGTGTGTACAGTGATGCAGAGTCGAGACCCAAGCACTAATGTAGTGCTGCTGGAGGATGCTGCTGCTGTTCTGGGGGTCATTATGGCCGCAAGCTGCATGGGGCTCACCTCCCTCACAGGTACGTGTAATGACAGGGTCGTGGGCTATGGACCTAATACTGCTTCTTTAGCAGCCTCTATTAGATAGTTATTACTAAATATGTTATTATTTAATGTGATGTCATCCCAAAAAGGCTGTGTCATTTCCTCTTCCTCATCCTTCCATATGTCTGGCAACCCACCAGGTAACCCCTACTACGACAGCCTGGGGTCCATTGGGGTGGGCACCCTGCTGGGGGCCGTCTCAGCCTTCCTCATCTACACCAACACGGAGGCCTTGATTGGACGCTCCATACAGGCCGAACACGTGCAGAAACTCACTGAGTTCTTAGAGAACGACCCAGCTGTCAGGTACGCACGCACACACTCACACTCACACACACTCACACACACACACACACACACACACACACACACACACACACACACACACACACACACACACACACACACACACACACACACACACACACACACACACGTACACACATGTACATTCATAAACAATGACTGTGTTGTGTGGTGGGCCTTTCTAACTTTCACCTTCAGCACCCAAAATAGACTGACTCAAGGTTTTCAAAAATTTGTGTGTGTTGAAGGGGGGGGTTACAAGATTGGCTGTCACGTTGTTGAGGTTGAATCTTATTACAGGATCTAACCATGTTGACTCAAATTCGTGTTTTTATTTTTCTTCTCCCCAGGGCCATCCACGACGTGAAGGCCACCGACCTGGGCCTCAGCAAGGTGCGCTTCAAGGCGGAAGTAGACTTTGACGGGAGGGTGGTGACGCGGTCTTACCTGGAGAAGCAGGACATCGATCAGATTCTCAACGTACGTCAGCGTCCCACCTACTTTCCATACATGTTTATGTAGTATTAATGATTTAAAAAATCCTACCTTCATGCATATGGATCCAAATATAGTTTAAGAGCGACCGTGTTTCCATGTGATCCCACGTTTTACATCGGTCGGCTGGGTGTTTGTAGGAAATCCAGCTGGTGAAGACGTCGGAGGACTTGGAGAACTTCATGCTGAAGCACGGGGAGAACATCATCGACACCCTGGGGGCTGAGGTGGACCGCTTGGAGAAGGAGCTCAAGGTGCAGAACCGGCCCTCCCTTTTACATTTTTACTCACCGTTATAGCCCCTTTTTAGTCTTATTATGTCCATACGGGCAGGGACATGCTTCCAATTACCTTTCCACTCCAGCTTTTAATATCTCGTATAGTATCTGTGAATAAGGGTTAAAGCATATTGGAATGGGGACGACCCAATAGCATTGACCCAATGTTACTATCTTCACAAATGTGCTATTTAATAAATGCGTATAGTGATTTTTTTTGTCCTAATTCATGGTGCTCCCATGCAGCAACGTAACCCGGAGGTTCGCCACGTGGACTTGGAGATCCTGTAACGTCCAGTGGAGCTCCGCATAAGGAAGGGCTTTCACTGAGCCAACGTCCCCCTGCTGTTGGAACAAGAGAGAGGAGGAGCTGACGAGAGGCAGGGCCATTCTCCTTGCCGCCCACAAATCTGCCACCCTTTCTTCCTGCCATCGACCCTTACAGCTTAGCCTCCCTCAGCATACCCCTCAACCAGCCTTACTGTAGTGTAGTGCTATGGTCAGTCAACAGTCCTTGGAAAGTATTGTGCGTATGTCCACCTTTGCGATCGGTTAGTGGTACTTGATCGTGTGTGTGTGTGTGTGTGTGTGTGTGTGTGTGTGTGTGTGTGTGTGTGTGTGTGTGTGTGTGTGTGTGTGTGTGTGTGTGTGTGTGTGTGTGTGTGTGTGTGTGTGTGTGTGTGTGTGTGTGTGTGTGCGTGTGTGCACACATGTGGAACCAGTCTTAACCAGTCTTAACCAGTCTTTTCCTTTTCCATCATTTTTCCACATTTCCATCTTTTCGACTTCCTGTAGAGCTGTTTCACGTTTGTATCTTGGCGTGTGATCCAATTCCGACATGAATGTGTTTGAATTTGGTTGCAGGTTTCACATTTTCAAAATGCAAATAACATTAGTACTTCTTTTTATTTTAAATAATATACATGTTGTATACATAGATAAGGCTACTGTAGGTTCATTATTAGTACAAAGGAACAATTGTGATAAACAGTATAAAGAAGAGACTATTGGCTATTCTATCTAACTCTATAGTCAATGTATTGAATGGATGAATCTCAACACAGAAACCGGTACGCAAATTGTTTGAGAACCCCTGAGCAGCACTTAAGATCACCCTCACATTTCTAAGAGCCTTTTACTGAGGGAGACGCACTTGAAAAAGGACAATGAAAAAAATAATGCAAATGTGAAATCATATCCATATTTTTTTACGTTAAAGTCTCTAACTGCTTGTTGACAAGGACATTATTCACTAACTGCAACCCCCCCCACCATTTCTGCTTGCTTTTGCATCTTCTGGAAGACTAAACGCTGCTGCTGCAACATACGCATCTAATGCAAGGGGTGGCAGGCTGTCAGTGTATGACTCGATTGTATTGTTCCAAAGAGTTCCACTGGATGGCCCTCTTCCAGACTGGACCAACACAATGACGCCCGGTTTCACCTGTAAATAAGGGTCCGCTACAGTTTATATTTTATCTATGATTTATTTTGGAGGGTGATGTGTTGTGGTGTACATTATGGACATGGGTTAACCGTGTGGATAATAAATCATATTTTGACTTGCCGAACCCAACATCCAATGTACTTTGAGTCTGACGTTAATTGTCTGCACTGAGTCACAGGCTGGTCTTTGAAGAATGCAGTGGGTGATGATCTGTGAATGAGGCTTGTTTCAACAGACCACACTGCATTCCAAGAGCTGGTTAGGCAGGTGGTTATACAGATATATATATTTTCAGATGTTAACTGATTATGTAATATTTCCTTAATGTTAGACCATGTAATGCTGAAATTCTTTGAATACATTTCAGTTAATTTATTAAAATTATTTGCTTTGAATCTTTCCTTGTGGGGATCTTTTTATATATATACACACAATATTTAACAGGTGCAAAGGGAAGATGACGTCTTGCTTAATTTATGGGAAAGCTTTCGGGAGGGGAGGGGGCTAATTTCTAATTGAAATTTTGATCAAATCATAAATCATTTCAAGGTCATGTGCTGATTTAATACAATTATCAATGTATACATCATATAATTTATATATAAGTACAAGTACAGTTAGTATGGCTGTTTGATGATGGGGGCAGGGATGCTGTGAGGCAAAGCCCGTTAGATGGAGCCCTTGTAGGGTGGAGGAGGCGAGGAGCGGAGTAGCCTACGCTGACGTCAATAAAAAAAAAAGCAGTCATTTTTAACCAGTCTGCGCATTGACCGACCGTTGATAACATTGCGCACAGACAACATCGCTGCTGGACCATACCTAATCTCATCGAACAACCGTAGAATTTCAACCGGACACCGGAGCACGGAAATATTAAAAGGACTCCCGTCGTTTGCAGGTTTTAACCATTAAATGTTGTCTACCATTTGGGTGTTGCCGCACATCTCGGTGTCATGTCTCGTCATACCATTCCCAAGTCAATTGTGCCCGTGCCACTGCCCATTTTTCGTTTTCCTCCGTGTCTTCCCCCCGTCTCCAGGTCATGCATTGTGCCGTTCAGGATCAACATGCTCCCGGTGTAAATAACCGTGTAGCGTCTTCTCAGGGGTGCAAAAAATGGGAGAACGGTATCTACATCATGTTCTGTGGGCTAACCGTGTTTCCATTGCGATGTGAGGTTTTTATTGTTAGAAATCGCTCGTATCGATCGTATTCTACGTCTACGTAGAATTAAAAAAAAGGGGGGAATTTGTATATGCAAAATATATTGGGTGTACGCTTCCCCGTTTAACGCCAGTTAGGGGAACAGAAGCAGTGGTCCACCACGGTTTGAATCTCTCCCACATATCACAAGGCCACGATGGCTACCAACAATCAACCCCCCACCCACCCTCACCCATCCTCACCCTCACCCATCCTCACTCTCACCCTCACCCATCGACAGCGATCGCGCCGGCGAATTGGCATGGGACTTTGACACTCAATACCTTTTTCATATACAGCCTATATACGCGTGACGTCGTCATCATTTCTGCTCGTTGTTTCAATCACAGGTGCGGGCGGGCTGACGTCTGGAAGAAAGACCGACCGAGGTAACGCTTGATGGAAGAGTGAAAGCTCGATGGCGGACATGTCTTTTGCTCTACGCTTTTAGCCTCTTTACAGTGCTGCCTTGTCGAGTTGTTCAAGCAGCATTGTACAGGGCTATGACAGCGTCGAGCGCCCCTCTCCCGCGTGCCCACTGCCCCTGACCCCTTGGATGGAGGTCAACCAATTAAAATACCTATTAATGATTAATTGTATTAACATCTTTTTAATCTGTGTGTTGCTTACAAGAGGAAAAGTAGTGATTTGTATAAAAATGTATACGTAAAAAAAAAAAAAAAAGGCCTATGAAATTTGAAAAACATGCACTATCTTTTGGGAAAGTAGCTATGTGTGAAAGGTCCACATACGTGCATATAAACGTTTGTAAACAGTGCATACTTGGCACAGGGCATTCTAAGACTGCCAAACAAATTCCTTTGTCTCTTTTCTCTTTAGTATTCTCTTAAATGTCTTAACCGCCTTAAGCAGGCGATCACTTAGAGGCCCAGTTCAGCGATTCGTCCAGACTGCAAACTGAGCTGCTTACTTTCACTGTCCTGTCAGTCTGCACAGCCAGTTCTGTTTCTTAGTGCTGTCCGGGGAAGGATTATTGATGAAGGAATGCTTAATGAGGAATCTCCACTCTAATTATCTAACAAGATCAAGTTCACCAGTACTCCTGTATTTGTGAGCATTTGGTTACTAGACTAGTTCTACATTTGGTTTATTTTTTTTGCAGATAACTAATCCTCTGGGCTTTGTTCTCAATTGATCTATGTGATATGTATTTCCTAAAAAATGCTAAATAAAGAAATCCTGATTGAAGAATCTAAGCATTTGAACATTCATTTATAATTGAGAGGAATATAAATAGAAAAATAGAAATTATGAAGAGAGATCACAATGTTCTTTTCTTTTTTCTTTTTTTACAAAACATATTACTGAAAAGGACATGGACGGGACGCGTTTGTGTGTGTGTGGGTACGAGCAGTTATGTTATGTTCCTTTGCAAGGTTCTGGGTCAGGCCCTTTGTGTCCTCATTTGCTGCAGCTGGGACAAGGCTGCAGCCCATTCTCATTGCAGGAAGTGCACTTGAGGGCTTTGAACGAGTCTGTGAAGCAGTTGCGGAACACAGACATTTTGCTGCCATGGCACATTGGGCACGGGATGAAGGCGAAGCCTCCACAGGACTGGCACGGGTGGTGGTGCTGGGCCCTCTGGAAAGCAAACAGACACAGAAAAGCAGACATTCAAGGGTCCTCCAACATGAAATACTCGATGATCTCTTGAATAAATGTTGTATGAATCTAATATTCTTCATGTGATATAAATAGGATTCTGATACATTTTTTATTTGAGCGACAGGCCTACACATGAGGAAACTCATACCGATGAATTGCGTTTCAAAATAAATGTAACCGTTTGGTATCAATTTGGACAACAAATAGAAATTTTAACATTTCTATTTCATTAGTGATATAGACTTATCGATAAAGCCTGATGATGCTATATTTTTTTAAAAAGAGAACATTATAATAGTTGCCATTATGATCATTTTCTTTTGTCTTTGGACAAAGAAGTGAGTAGGCCTCGATCATTTCGACATTAGTAATGGCATGCCAGGATACATCAGACATGACATAACACAACAAGGTTATTAAATTATGGCAAAATTCCACATGATGAATGCCTACCTCAATTTTTGTCAAGAGGTCTTGAAGTTCTCCTGATTCATTCATGTCTAGTATCTTCTCAGCACCCTGCAACATACATATAAATGTATTGTCAATAGTGATTGGTTTCACACAATTTCAGTCTACTTGGGGCCTAGAAGCCTCCCAGGTCAGAAGAGGGAAGGGGGGCATACCCCAAGGTAGTGTCCATCAACGAACACGACCGGGAGCGAGGGGGGTTCTCCCACACGCTTGCACCTCTCCTCCAGGTCTTTGCCGTAGTCAATATCCAGGGCGATGTTCTTCTCAAGGAACTTCACACTGTGGTTCTGGAAGATCTTCCGGACCAACTCGCATCTCTCGAAGGTAGTCCTCACCACGCGGAAGCTTGTGGTGTAGATGACGATCCGCCCGAACTCAAGTAATAACTGGGGCTGTGTGAAGGGCCCAAAAACCTCAATCAGATAATGTCATCTTTAAAAATTAAATCTCTTTGAATCTCTCTAATGCACCGGAACAGGGCAGTTTTAGTAAATACACATTTTCCGTATACTGGAAGGATAATAAAAGTGTAAGTAGTGCATTTTTGATATGCTATGCTATCACAAGTTATTTGTTTCTAAACATTCAATCAAACATTCACTTAGTTTCTGCACTTGGATCACTTTTCACTTTGAGTTCTTTACGAGACCATAAAAGAAGACCCTCAAGGAGAAAACGTGCTTCTACAACAGTGTGTTAATATCGACTTCATTGTTTCAAGACCTCCGCCTTTACATTTGTAGTTCTATTTGCACACATTGAACCGAGAGCACCTAACCGGAGATACTAGAAAGCAAACACTTCATTAACCTGATTAGTTCCTCCTGAATCACCTTACTCAAATGCGTCATTAATCTTTAATTTTCCTGTGACCTTGTACTCTTTCGTGCGCTCCTATTTGCATACATGTGGCTACCTGCTACTTTCCTTGGTGGAGAAAACGTTGACAATGACAACTAACATTCAGAGAAAACAGTGACCTCATCATTTCACACACACACACACACACACACACACACACACACACACACACACACACACACACACACACACACACACACACACACACACACACACACACACACACACACACACACACACACATATATACATTGCCCTTTCACGCCAAACATACTTACGCAAATGGATTCGGACAGATTCTCAAACAAGACTTGACCCGCGCTCACTTTGTCCTTAACCCCCCTCACGGTTCCGTTCTTACTGACTATGTTGACCCTCTTGGTGGTGAACATGCGGTCCTTGCGCGCCCCGGCGTGCAGTAGCAGGTCGTCCGGCTCGCTCTCGCTCTCGTCCACCTCGGAGCCCAGAGAGCTGTACAGAGAACCGTACGTGCTCGTGTCCCCGGTGGTGGAAGGAGTGCTGGCCCGGTCCGCATCGGAGCCGCTGGTGCAGTCTGAGTCCAGAGAGTCAGAGGGGCCGTCGTCCTTGAACATCTCTTTCAGCACCCGGCCGCTGTTCCCCGAAGCCACGCGGAACCGAACCCGCTTCTGGGGCTTCTCCCCGGCCGGCGCGATTGCAGTCTCCTCCATTGAGAGGCCGGGTCCAGGTTATTACATGGCTCCAAGCTCTCCTGCCTTTCATTCGCAGCCAAATGTAAAGCTCAGACACACTATTTCTTGCCCATGGATTACTTTCCTGGTGCTTAATCCTCACAGTTTGAAGTCTGCTAAGAATGGCCGAGAGTCTAAGCTACCGCACAGAGTTACCGGTTGAATAATAAATGCCATTTCTGCCATGGTAACCAAAGAAAGCCAACCTTAGGTAAACTGATCCTGTGCGGCTTGTGTATTATTCATGAGTTTTTACACAGGTTTCTCTATAGGCTTGACAGAAGAACTTTAATGGGCCTAACATGGGTTAAAAGAACACGTAAACAAACATTTTGCTTAACAGGATATTCAAGCAGGCCCATAGCTGATGATGATTCCCTCTGTGTGTATCGTATGTATGTATGTCTGTACGTATATATGTATATATGTGTGTGTGTGTGTGTGTGTGTGTGTGTGTGTGTGTGTGTGTGTGTGTGTGTGTCTGTGTTTGACAGCAAACTGTTATAGACACATTTATCAATCTATCTATTACAGACAGTCCTCAAGCTAACTATAGCGAGAGCGATAGATTGCTATTCAGAAATCTCCATACAACCTGCCAAAGCTGTATTGTAACTTTGTACTTCCGACAATGACGCCATTGAAAATGCACACTAGATGAAGTCTGCGGTCATACTCTACAGTCCACGGCCGGATGGAGGGAGGGATGGCGGGAGGTGGGAAGGAGGGAAGGAGGGAAGGAGGGAGGATGGGAGGGACCAACAGAAGGAAGGTGTTAACTGTGAATCCCAACAACAACAGCAGTGGCAGCAGAAGGGGACCAGACCATAGGAAGTGATAGAGCCAGCAGCAGCAGCAGCTACAGTCTTTTCTACAACACCACAGCTAGTACCCTGTCAGGGCTGATGAAGGGTCACTCGGGAAATGTGACACGTCAGCCCGTGCGGCGGTGACAACACCACTCCTTCTGAGTGGCATTGTTGGCCCTTTAGGGATGCCGCCACCTGCCACCCCCTCGGTCTGTTGCCTTGTCCGTTCTGCCTCGTACCGACAGACCCACCACAGAGACACGAGTGCGATGGTGGTGGTCCAATGTGTCAGGCTAAGGTTTCCTGGCATGTGTGGTGGCCCACTGTGTCAAACTAAGGTTTCCTGGCATTCCCCCTGGGAAGGCCCCTGGCTGCTATGAACTTAAGGTGCTGGGTCCCATTGATCGGCATGGACAACCTCCAGAAGTCTATCTACATCTACGCCATTATGGAGGGGCGAACACAAAAGTAATTAGAAGGGGGTTTGGTGAGATGACCGTTGCATGTTAATGCAATTCTCGGGTCTCAGGATCAAGACTTTTTGTTTTGTTATGGATATGCCCATGAACTTCTATAACCAGCTTTAGATGGGAGAGAGGTGACACATTTTGTGTCATTGGGCACATATCATGAATTTTATGACTCATTTATTTGTGTTATATTACCTAATGTAGAGATAACACCAAATACCAAGATTTGTTGCAAATGACACCAGGCGTCATGACTTTGAATCATATTACATCATTTTCATGAGTTTGTTTATGCTGAGTGGGTTTTTCCAAATTGACAGCCTTTCTCTGTGCATATCTGCACAATTGGCAGCATCTGGGAGTCTCCAACGTTTAACATTCAACACAAGGCCCCGTTCCTTTCCTTGTTTGTTGAAACACTATGTAGAGCCAGGATACACTGCTGCCTTCGGCTGTTTTGTCTTGCACTCTTCAACACATCCGTGCCGAGCTGAATCAAGGTCTCTTATTTTATCTCACTTAAACACACTCAGACAAGAGCAGAGTCACTGGTGTGGAGGGGGAGTGTCTACGTAGTGTAAAGCCACGCCTGTCCAACCTCTGCACCAATAGAGGAGCAAATGTGGTTTTGTAGTGTACCTCGGCTGCCATTAAATACCAACCATTTTAATAGATAATGGCCCAGTTAGCAATTAGCTTTTCGATTTCCCTCTGTGCCATAACTCTGGCAGTGCTTTTTCTATACGGCCCCCCCACCACACACACACACACGCGTGCACACACACACACACGCACACACACACACACACACACACGTATATATGTGTACAAATAATAAAAAATATATATTGTCATTGAATATATGTAAATTATCTTTTGGTATGTATAGCTGACCTTTTTTATTATTCAGTCTAAGTGTAACTGTAGTTGCATTCCTATTATCCTAATAGAGCATTGCTTCAAACAGGCAGTCTATGGAGAGATGGTCCACACGGGTAGCTGTCTAGGGTGCAAACACCGATTACATGAAGAGAATATTTCCCTTCCAGCAATGGGTCCACCTTGACTACAGACCTGCATCCACAAGGGGGCAGACAATTGCAATTGAATTAAAATCGAATCAGCTCTCGCTGGCTGCCCCGCCTCGGCGCCCCATCCCCCCACGGCTGCTCCTTCGAGGGTCCAGGGAGACGAGCAGAGCAGGGCCGTCCGCATCCCCATGCAACCAGAGAACTCAGCCTTCACCGCTGGAGCTAAGATCATTCTCCTTTAATGACCAAATCACTGCAGCCCAGTGAACAGCACTAAAGGGAGGGAGTGACCCATTGACACAAAGGTGCAGGGGGTGGATGGGATGCGAGAGGAGGGGAGGGGAGGGGTGGAGATTACAGCAATAGATGTATTTTTCTTTTTTTAACCAGCATTGTGCAGTCGCTCCCTGCTGTGAAATATGTGTGTCGTTCATGTAAGGTCAGGGTTTGTGATATTTGCACATGGAACGTAATTGTTTGTTTCATGAGCACCAAAGCAGTGACTGTACTTTGTAAACCATAGCCTGTTTGTACATATTGTAATCAATATCGTCCAATCACTCCACAGGGCGGCTACAGCAAATCACATGGGATCAGGTAGTTAACAGTAAAGACTCAATCATCAACGAGCTACAGTGGGACCAAATTAGGTCTGGGGTGAGAGCCAACCGGGCAATCCTATTGTGGCCTGAATACATCGTCACAGGCCCGCCTGACTGAGCCCTGGGTCTCTGACCATATCGTCACAGGCTTATGACAGCTCATGTCAGAGGGCTGACAGAAATGCAGAGAAGACACATTTGTGCTGATTTAATGGCCAAGCTAAATATTCAAGTCTTTGTTGTAAAATACACAAACACAAATTCAACTGTAAGCTATTATTAAACACCTTTATTACAACTGACCCATGACACGCAGCCTGCTAAATAAGGCACTAAAAACATTCACATACTATCTTATCCCTTATTCCTTGTTTAATTATGCATAAGACAACATATTTTGGTAAGAATATTTTTTAATTTGTACCCAGGGCCTTGTACCAAATCCATTTTGGTACTCTCTGAGATCCAAATATCCTCTTATTGAATCGAGGACACGTTAAAGCTTTGTTTAATTTTATAACAGGTATCTTATATCCACAGTAAGGAACACAATGAAGAGAAAACAAAGAAGATGCAATCTTATTTGAATTAACGTAAATAATACATTGATTGTGTAACATATTTTCCCCCACCTTTGTGGCCCGGGGCTTTGACTGGGATGGGGATTTTGACACGGGGCGTTGTTCAGACTAATTTGTTCTGAAACACAAAAACCCTGTGCCCATAATGGAAGAGGCAGGCTTCGTCTGACTGTTGCCTAGCAACCACAGGAGGCACAGACCCAGATCCTCTCTCTGCCGTTCTGATGTTGAATTAGGTGCAGCGGCGGGGAGAAAGGAAATCTTTGGAAAAGAAAGGATCCACCCTGAGCAGAGGATAGCGTGACGACATAGTCAAATAGGGATGTTATCTCACTGAACATCTAGAATATTCTGTATTCCATTTAGGATTAGACAGGGTGACCCGGGCAGATGGGGTAACAGCTCTATTCAACAGTTTAAGATATATACACAAACCATTATACCAGTAGTTACAATATTGGCCTCAGTCTGCTAGGGGGCTGATGTTGAAACCCAGAAATGGCTTCAGTCAAGTACATGTAAAGACAACCTAACAGTGGTATAGGAAATATGCACAACATGGTACATAGGTTTACCACTGGCCTTTGTTCGGCAGCCCTTACAGAGAGGAAAACACAGCAACACATGCACGCACGCATGAACACACACGCACACACACACACACACACACACACACACACACACACACACACACACACACACACACGGTAAGGAAATGTCAGGAGCTGAAGTTCACTCAGGCGACTGCAGGGGTGGTGCTGCTGTACACATGCAGCTTCTGGTGTGATACAGATTCCTTTCAGCTGCAGTAAAAAGCCAATCCCTTCAGATATTGTAGTTGATGTCAGGGTTCTTCCATACTGGTGGTATTCAGTTTGGTTTACCGGTAGCTACAGGTAGGATAGCCTACAGACCAGAATATATCAACAGCCACCTATCTAGGTTTATGCAAACAGGTTCAGTACATATTGATCAAGCAGGGTTTTAAGGACGTGGTAGGACACAACACATCGCCCTGGCCCATGGGGTCAGACCTAACGTCAAACCAAACTGCAGTTGAAATCAGAATGATAAAGTAATTATAACGTTACCATGACATCATGACTTCAACTGCTGCTTATTCAAAAGCTGGGCAGTATTTGATATGCAACTGAAATAAAAACCGAAACTATATCTGCTTTTACCCTCCTGGCTGTCCTCCCTGATTTGACCCATCAAGACACATTCTTCATGTAGAAGCGTCTGCATTTTCCTCCAAGCATAAATTAATTAAGAATAAATAGGCCGTGTGGTTAAAATGACCCACGTGATTAAAATGGTAATTCAATTGCAGTCTTGGAATCGTCAACAAAGAGGGCTCTGAGTTGAGGGGGAAGTTCGCCTAGTAGTAATAGTAGGTCTACTCCACCTATTCCTAAACTATAAAATATAACAAACCTTAGATCATTGTAAATAGTTTAGATAATAGTTAACAGCTGGGCTAATCTATACCGTAGGCCTATTTGTGTTATGATGAGTTTTAATAGTAGGCCAAGGCCTATATATAGATAGCCAGATTAATGCCTGTAGGACATAAGGGATTCACATTCGTTGTTTTGTAATTGAAACCCCTTGCACCGTGCAGTACGGGCAACCTGGTAATAACAAGTGACAGGCATTGTAACCCTGTTATTCACATGGCATGGGATTAAAAATAAATACCACATTCCACTCAAAAGTGCAAATAATAAAAGTACAATTTTGCCGCGAGTCATGTTGTTATGGTGTAACTGAATGGCCATATGCATTGGAGATAATGATAGACAACTCTAGAGAGTCTAGGTCTAGATGCACACTAACTAGTTTGTTCGTTTCCTCAAAGCTGACACGACTGCAGTGAGCAACCCCAAAGGATTCACCGAATAACAATAGTGTGCCAATCAATATCCACTCCCATCAACTTCAACAGAAAACACCCGATATTTTTCGAGCTCGACGTCTGTCCTCTCTCAATTTCGCCCAAATAGTCAACTACAAAGTAACATATTTTCCTTTACATTTATCATATTCGTATGAAGTAATACGACCGCCGCCCCCCTACCACGCAGATGGTACAGTCCATATTGTGAAGCGGCAGCGTCCCCCCCCCCTCGTCGCACTGGAAACCTGTGTTCCTCTCTGTTATTTCAACCACGTCTCTGCTCTCACACTCTCTGTGTACACAGGGATGCGGGGGAATCCGTGAAGTCGTGAGGGGCTGCGGTGTGTTTCAAGGCGATGAACGTTCACGATCCTCAGCTCAACTGGAGGGAAGACGCAGCGCTACCGCTGTCCGCATGAGAGAGCTTACTTAGTGACATTAATGTCGGTTCTATCATTCCTAGACGAGTAGAAAAGAAGACCCGGGGAGAGTGTCATAAGCCGCGTTTGACAGGTGCCCGTCGGCTCCGCTACCCCCGGTCGGGCGAGAGACGAGATGCCGCCCGTGCAAAGGACGATGTCGGACCTCCGGTCCCGTGCCGAGGGTGAGTACACGCCGCCGTGCAGGTGTAGGGAGCCGTAGGATAATAAGACAGTGCTGGATGTGGTCCACTGTGCCACTGTAAGGCGGGCAGCTCTATGGGAAACTACCCGGTAACTTGCTAGCTAGCGCTCAGACTGTTTAAGCTACCAACTTCATAGCCCACCCATCACCTTTGCTACCGCAGGCCTGATTACGCCGTCAGGTTTGAGACAGGCTCGGCTTGATGAAACGCCTCGACGGCCGTGATGGAGGAAAAAAAAAATGACACTAATAGATTCTTATTCGACACTGTAGTCCTGGATGAGTGTGGTTGTGACTGTTAAATATCCTTAACTTTCCTTTTCATCACGGTGGTCTCCATTAGAGAACAGGGGGATGCGAGCACATAGGTCAACTGACTGAAGACACAATCATGGATGTTTACTTAGCAAGAGTGACCCCACATGTTGCTTATTTAAGTGAGCTGCAGTGCAGCTATTACTACTACGACCCCCTCCCCCCCCCCATTGTATGGTTGCATCTTACGTTTAATTCGTTTCATACAGCTTGCTTTCAGCACATCAGTAAGTCATACCGTTTTCATTAGTTTGTGAGGAGCTTAGAGCTCTAAATTAAACCCTTATACATTTACTTTCCATCAGCTGTATATCTATTTACGTAATGGTAACCTGGCTGCAGCACTGAGGGACTTCAGGTTGTGATGTTTGAATATTGCATTCTGTTGTGTATTTATTGGTGAAATTATCAATAATTCATTTTCAGCATAGATTCCTGAGAAGGCTATTGTCTATTGCTGCTGCTGCTGCTGCTGCAGTCAAAAGAGCCAACACATAAATTATGCAGCACTTTATGCTGATTCCCTCCGAACACCCTACCATGACAGACAATTTTACTAAGAAAGGGCCTTCTTCTGTAGGACTAGTCGCAAAATGCCATCCTTCTCCTCCATCCATTTTTTCTCCCCATTAAAGCGTATCCCTAGATGTAGCGATCGTTGGGTTATTTTAGGCATGGAGGACTACCAAGTGCCCCAGCATTCTCATGTTGGCAACCTCTAATCACTCACTGAATTGTTAACCATGTTACCTGATAGCACCCACATTCCCTGATCCTCCCAGTATTGCCCCCATCTCCCCTCGGTTTTATTATTTAATCACCCCAGAACATCGGCCGTAGCTTCCATCCAGAAATGCCAGGCTTACCACCTAATCCACCCATGGCCTGTCCATCAGCCTCCTCTGAGTCACACTTCCCAGACCCGTCCAACACGTGTCACAGCGCTGGCCTCACCTCTTTGTCTCGATCTGTTGCCACAACAGGTTTGATCCAAGACGCATAGGGGTACTGTGGCCTGGTGATGCCGGGGCGCTGTCAGTGTGCAGGTGTTCATTCAATTTTTAATTTGTTTGTTTTTTGTATTGACTGAGAGACCGAAGGGGGGGCAGCTTAGTTTATTATTTATTATGTCTTTGTGAGCATTTCATTGTTCAGACGCTCCAGCGATGAGCGGTATGATAATGGATTTGCAGAAACAAAAGGATTACAATCCTGTTTGGGCTGTTTTGGTCTGACGTTTTTTTTTGAAGATGCAAAAGAGAAGAGATACAGTCAGACCATCAAGGTACCAGCTCTGAACATGAGATCCTTGCAGTAGAGAGACAGTGCCCTACCTCGTACATTAGTGGAGCTCAGAGGACGGCTCGGGACATGAGGGCGGCTGGGGGATGTGAATGAGGGTGGGTGAGCCAGTGAATGCCAACATCAAGGATTTCAACCTGATGCGGGCTGCCTGACTGCTACAGAGAAGCCAGTGGAGGCGAAACGGTAGAAACAAGTAGAAACAAGTAGAAACAAGCAGAAACAAGCAGAAAAGCAGCTTTAAAAAAAAATAGAATACTGTATTGTATTGTAGAATACTATTTATTTAGCTATATTATTTATTATCATCATATAATCATTGTATAAAATACAAATTAAAGCTAATCCTTATCAGGAGGCTTATCTCACTTCTTATTCTTCCAAGAATACATGCATGTGAGAGTGAAGAATCAGTTCCTGCTCGACTGTGGCTTTGTGAATATCACCGGCGGCTAAGCCTGTGTGTGAGTGGTGCTCACAGCACAGGGAGAGCAGGAGACCGCTCCCTTCTGAGTGGCTGCTCCAGAGCTGCCCGTGTGCCCAGCGGATCACTGGCTGATAATAACGCTGCACAAAAGCCCAATGCGTTACTAAATCCCCTGTCTGGGGGGGCGCTGGTGTGTCCTACCAAGTTCCCCTGCGGCCTTCCTATTCGGTTCCCATCTTCCACGGCTGTAGGACATCTCCCCCCGCCAACATTTTCCACTTTCCCATCCTGCCTTCCATCGCTAACCTGCAGCGATGTAATGTGTGTGTCTTAACAGACTGGGTTCTCCCCGTTGTGTTGGGTACTGCTCTTCAGGCTACAAGGCAGTGCAGCAGTAGTGGCAGGTGACTGTGTGGTGGCGGGTTTCTGAATGTCTCACTTGCAGGCAAGATGAACACATGTATGCTAACATACCAGGGCATATCCGATTACTTTTGGAGTAAATGCGAGGTCTCTGAGATTCTCATTGTTTTTGGCAGCCGACTGTGGATGTTGATGATTATAGATGGTGATGAGCTGATGACTGGTTTATCAAAATGGTCTACTAAACCAAGACTTTTGGACCTACCAGGCTTACGAAACACCATAAGGTGGTCATTTATTGATTTTGTTAGATTTAAAATAAATAAGCATTTGTTTGTCATCTTGATAAACAATATCTAGGCTGCAGATGTGTAACATAATTTATTATAATTAGATATATCTTTGTAACGTCTGAATTAGTTATCATATAGGTTTATAATAACATTACAGACTAGAGATCTTTTGAAATTGAATGAGCAATGATCTCCTGTAGCTGTGATGGATAGAAAGCCGATACAACAAGCCAAAACAGGCTGCCTCTATATGCAGATGATAAGGTTTTCACTGCCCACTACAGTGACGGCACAAGTTATGTGTTCTTCTGAGATTTAAATTAGAAAACCTAGCCTTCAGACTTGTAGTAAGGTGAAATGCCATGCAAAGCTTTTCTAAAAACAGCCGCTCAGTACTGCCAGTGCAGCATCTATGTTGCAAACATTGTTAGCATAGTCAATTACGCAGTAAAACATTAGATTTTGCCTTCGTTGCAGAATTTTTTTTATTGAAATTCAGCTTCATGTCTTTACCCCTGCTTGCAGTTGTCCAACTTGAGGATGTGAGTGATCTATTTTATGAAATGGATTTGATCCTCTGATATGGGGTCAGCCTGCAGCCCTTAGCAGTGACCCCAAGTTCAGATGAATTTCTGTTTATGAGCCATTTAACGACTGCATGCCAAACATAGGCTCAGACCGGAATGACGCAACCACACATCAACTCCACATAAGTCTTACCACGGCCTCAGAGGACAGAACTCAGCTCTCTCTCTCTCGCTCTCGCTCTCCCTCTCCCTCTCGCTCTCGCTTTCTCAAATAAGTAATCAATAAAGCGGTATAAAAAATTGTGAAAAGTGTGCCTTTGTGTGCGTGTTTGCCATCATGATGAAACAAAATAAGCTGGCTAAAGTGGGGTCTAGGACCCACACGCCCAATAAGAGGTAGGGTGGGTTTTGTCGCAGGAGGACTGCAAGGTCAGATGGTCAGGCACCAGGAGGCTGCACTCCAGTGGAAGGGAACACCATCAATGGTCAGCAAGATGAAACCAGGGTTGTCCTTGAGCACCCCTCCCCACTGTCTCAGAGACCCTGGTCATGAGTCTGTTTTCTGATCTCAACTTGACATACAACTATGTCACCCCAGTGGCAATCCTGCCGGCTGACAGGTGACAGCCTGCTTCCAGGAACTGACTTATAGCCACTCTCAATACCTAGCTCCTCGTGTTCATGTATTGACTTTGGGACTCATCTCAAAGGTACATTTGGACTCTGAAACCTCTTCCCACTGATTGTCTTTGCCTTTGGGGACTGAAGGGGGATTATACATTGGGTATACCAACTTTTACTATATTATGGTAAAAATTGTGTATAGACGTGTACAGACATGATGGAATGGTGACAGTGGAAGTGTTATGACTTATCTGTTTTGTTTTACCCTGTGTAGATCATGAAAAGAAAACACCCTCATCATTTGGTATTGGGTCTGATATCAGAGTTGTCTTCGTTTGCAACTGTTTCCATTAACAAGAGCTAACCAGGTCTTTCACGAGGGATCAATAGTAAAGCTCCTATCAATCAAAGAATCTATCATCATTGAGAGCCTGGTGATTAGGAAACAGGCCATGCATAATAATGGGAAGGTCAACGGTACATAAGGTCAACAGTATGTTGGAGGAGGCTTTGATATGGCAACTCGCCAAGCTACTTTATCAAATAGGTCAACAGGCATCACTTATCCAGCAGGCCTGACCATTGTCAATTGTCATCAGGTGTGAAACCTATTTTAAATCAGGGAACTTTTGATAATGTTCCTTTCGCTTTCTGGATCATTTGAAGTGCTGAAAGGATGGTATTCAGCAGCAGCACTTATTTTCTGTCTACATGAAACATTTGATGCTTTTGTTTTCATTCAAATTTCTAAAGCTAAATCTGGATTAACTTGCATATATGTTTACGTGAGAGGATGGGCACAGTTTATTCATACTACCCGTTATTCAAATGTAATAAAAGCTTCACAGACCCACTTAAACATGTGGTTCGACAGCTAAAACCCTCATATTAATAGATGACATAAAATAGACCATAACCCTAAACCCTTAAATGCCCATGGATCATTGTTTCACCAAAGGCCCGGTGGTAAAGGCAGGATCGCGTGAGAAGGGACCCATGGAAGGATTCCACTTCCATGGTGCAAAATGAACGTTTCTTTGGAATACCGGGTGCAGCCATTCATTATCACTTTGAGACGCGGCAGAATGCCAACGTGGACGTGTCGAACCCGACGAGGCTTGTTGCCATGGCATCCCAGAAGTGGGGGGTGGGGTCAAACAATATGCAGTTTGTGTCATGTATTCACAAATGAGCGCTGTTGTGGTGGACGTTCTGTTTTGGTTACTTTAATTACGGGGCTTGTAATAAAAAAGTGTGTATTAGAAACTCCATAAAGGATCTGTTTCAGTTTGACTATGTTGGAGCGACAAACAACAAAACAATGACTGGCGGTGGCATTTAGAAATGTAGAATTATTTCCATCCCTCCCTCCCTTGCTGAAGGATGAGGCTCCTGTCATTCGCAGTGGAAAGGTTTTCTGTCCCTGCTGATCCCATGCTAAGCCACGTCAGCCCTGTGATGTCACAGCCCACCCCCAGCTGCCGGGGTTAGCCCTGTTCCTGGAGTAACCGCCGGTACGCTTCCCTAGCCTAAAGGCTGAGGGGTGGGGGAGGGGGAGACCAGGGGGGGGGGGCGAGGGCGGGGGCGGGGGCGGGGGCGGGGGCGGGGACGTTGGTAGTAGTGGTGGTGGTGGTCGTGGTGAATTCCACCGTTGCCCTGTTGTTGCGAGCACTGCTTACAAGCACAGTGATCCGATAAGCGACTTATGGACACTGGTGGGTGGATTTAGCCTAGATCCATATCCCATCTCTACAGATTTTCACTAATTCATAAACTAAAGCAGATCAGGTCCGTTCTCCCCGCTTTGTCTTTTCTTGTGAATAGATGACGGCGGTGGCAGCGGTGCGTACTGAAATATTTATCTGGTCTAAATGAGTCATGTTCAGATCTGTCATCGCTGGTGATAAGCTCATATAGGGGCTGTGTGTGTGTGTGGTGAGGATCCAGGGCTCTCAGACCTTGGAGCTGCTCAGGGCAGGGATGGTATAACACTAGATGGCTGGACGTTCAACCTAAAGAGGACACACAATGGCATTCAACGTCTGTAATACAACCCATTTCCAGATAATGCCGGTAATTAGCACGGGACAAATGTTGGAGAAACGTGATATGATCCTTTGATTCAATTGCAGTGTGCTAAAGGGACGTTGGCCAGCTGTTTCAGAGGGTAGGAACCCAGTTGTATTGCAATTATGATATTGAAACATATGATGTAGAGCCCCTTCCAGTGTGGACAGTTTGTTAATTGCAACTAATGAACAGATTGTTAATTGCCTTTGGGATATTTTGCTGTTGACTTAATCATTTTTATGACTTATATGAAAATGTCAATCCGATTTTAATTGTGTCTTCAAAATTGGAAAAGTACTGCCATGGTGCAGAGTTGGTCGAATGTTTAGCGGTATTAAAATCGATGCATTACAAACACTGGACAAAAAAAACAAAAACACAAACTAAAAACCATTGCAATGGTACCTAACCGATCCTAAACCCTCTAACCAATCACGTCACTGCGTCTCCTGTTGTGTCGGTCTCCTCAGTAAATTACTAAGTGGCACCGTCTCTCTGCTGCTGCGTGTGATCCGGGTGCTCCTCACGGGAGTTTGGGTTTGGCTCAATCGATGGCGAGGCTCATCCACCGTGGCACCGCTGAATGAATGAGTGTGGGAGTCTGGCACGATCCAATCTCGTGGCCCCGTTTTTCACGGCCTTATTGACTAGCCAATGAATCTTTTGCCTTCATTAGAGCTTGCTCAATACTGGCCGCCGTTCCCTCTCACATCTCCCTGGGCATCTAATTCGGGCCGATGTGAAATCTCCCAATTATTTTTGATCATCTTGAAGCTGCTGCATATATATATATATTCAGACTTCAGCGCGATGGGTATTTTCCTGAAAAGACCCCTTGTAGGCCTGTGCTTTTTTACAATGAAGCCATCTGCTGTAAATCACTACGACGCACAGCCGATGTTGAAGGGAAAAAAAAAAAAGTGAAATCCAATATACCACACATCATTATTGATGGCCTCATTCTAACACAACTGTGGATGGGCCGTGATTGCAGAGCGGTTTTAGAAATGGCCGGACTATGGTACTGAACCTCAGGGGGGTTTAGTAGGCCATCATTAGGGCCATTACCCTAGTTATTGTTGGCCATTACACCTCCATCCCCTTTTTATTGCGACTAGGTGTTTAGGTTGTGAGGACGTGAGGTGTGAGATGGGAAGGGTGAGCTGAGCAAACAGACAAGGGGTGAGCAGCAGTGATTCTACATGACTCGGGTTTTATTGCTCCTGTCACTCTGCCATCGGTTGCATTTAATATTGCTTGTGTTCACAGTCTTCCAGCCATTATCTTGCATTGATGTGGTAGTGCTTGATCTGGCCCTATCACCACCCAGTTATGCCGTATACCCAGAGAGAGAGAGTGTGGTATTTAAAAGCACTCTGCAGTGTGCACTGTCTGTAGTGTTTATCACTCATATGTGCATATCCGATGTGAATTGAATTTCGATGCATTTCGGTAAGCTTCTTATGGATATTATCGATGAGTTGGACAGTTTCTGTATAATATTACAACTAAATTGGAAGCATTACAAAGTAGAAAAGACACTGTTGAAGCGCAACATGCATCATTGTATAGCTATTTTTAGTTAACTTGCGGAACATTGCGATTTGTGCAAATATTCAAGTGCAAAACCACATAATAACAAGTCAAAAATACATTTGATATCATGGGGAGCCCATGAATTGACCTATAGATTATTTTCTACTTCTTATCCTTATTTTAATCATACATTTCAACACGCTGTCTAGCTGTAGCAATGACATTTCCAGAGGAAAACTGAGAAGAACTAGTGACAATGGTTCACTTGGGAGGTTAACCTTAGTGGACGCTAGGTTAACTTTAATCAACCATTAACGTCCTGTTCTAAACCCTCTAAACTTTTGCAAAGCAATGGCCAAAACACATAGCAGCTAAGCTGATGCTATATCAGGCTGAGGGGAATCTTCCCTGGCATCTGACTAGTTCTATTAAAAGGTCTCCTGGTTGGATTTACACATGATGTTATTTTTAAGCTTTGAATATCGTTCCAACTCATGGCGCCACAAAAAGGATTTCCCGTCTCTTTGTTTGTGTCGATAGAAACGATGTGCCTTAAATTAAAACCGAGAAGGTGAGCCGGAAAATATGTACTAGGGGAGAGAGCGAGCGAGCGAGCGAGAGAGAGAGAAAGAGAGAGAGGGCCTTGTCCAATGCCAAGGCATGCTGAGTCCAGTTTTTCCCTAGTGGGCACCCCATCCGATATGTGTGACCCTTGTGAGCATTGTTCCGCCCGTCTGTCTGCTGGCTGACACATGGGATAATCCTGACATCTGGCCCGTGTCCAAACTCATTACGACACTTGGTGGCATTGATCCCTCCTCTTGGGGCTTCCCCTCCGGTGCCATGCTGTCCCTCCTACCCCCACCCCCCCCCCCCCACCCCCGCTTCTCCGGCCACTCATTTTTAGAAAAGAACCCCAGCTCTCTCAGCCTCCCCTCTGTTCATTTCTTCCCTAATTCTCCTTAAAGCTTCACCTTTTTTTTTTATATGTCTCCGCTAAGCTCTGATCTGCCGGTTACGGGCTAACTGAATTAGGCCGGTGACGTCGGTACGGTAGAATGCCTTAGTGGTGGTAAGTAACGCATCGTGGTCAGAGACAAGTTAATGTTCATCACGGCTGTTCTCACGCTCTCCCCCCCCCCCTCCCCCCCTCTCCCCCACTGTAGCCTGTGTAGTTGAGCTGCGACTCTGCCTGCGGTAATTGAAACGAACGCGGACGGAGCCAGGGAAGTCCACCAGGGAATACTAAGAGCAGTTAGCGAGCAGGAATCTGTGCCATTGGCTGGGTCCGCTGTCCACGCTGCGTTCATGGGTGGCAGCAACTGAGGAAATTAAACTGACACGACGGAAGAGACAAATGCCTCTGCAGGGGGAGGTTGGGACAGGCTATTTTGAACCCCCCCCCTCTTGTTGCCTTCTGCTATATTATCCTGCCTCCTCCCCCTGAACTGCCTGGCTGTTTGATGTCGGTGTGGTCCAAGCTCTTAATGTCTCCTATAGCCGAAGTTTAGCCTAGTTCTTAAATGATGATGATGATGTCACTTTGTATATTTAATTCACATTTCATTTACGGCTGTTACTTTCAACAATAACAAAACAATCACGTTTTTTAATAAATTACAACCACTATTTCTGTGGTCAATTTTTCCAATAATTCAAAGCAAGAGATTTTGTGTTCAACAATTTTGACCAATGTTAAAAATGTGTTAATCCTTTATAGCATCTGTTATTAACTTATCTTAAAAGCAATTCCCTTTGTTGAGAAACCTGTGACCTATAGTGATTTATTCAAGGCGTAAGGCTATTCCAGTCCTCTTGTAGTCCTTGCTTAAAAAACAGATTTGACTAACATATTGACTTTGGATAAACTCCTTGTTACCACATGCAAAAGCGGCCCCAGAGTAGGTGTTCAACGGGGGTAAATTGAATTGTACCAGTGCCAGGCATCACTGGCGCAATGCACCACCTGGCCCTCTCCAGTATGCAGGCCCCTGCTGGGAGGAACCCATCCTGAATGCAGAGGGGTCCCATCAGTCACTTCTAAAGCTGTCGGTTACTTTACACACACGCTATGCTCCAGTTTCCACACGCAAGCACCTGAACTCTGGTTTCATCCACCATGGCACGCGATTTCTCTTTTATTATATTTGATTATTTATGCTTTGATTCATCAATGGGACTCATGCAGCCCCCATCCTCCCTGAATAGGTTGTTGAGGACCTTTTTTTTTAGCACAAGCTAGACTTTATCTCTCATCTGGTAATGGACATGTTCTTATTCATCAGTATTACTCAGTGTAGATGTGATTCAATTACATCTTTTGTCTGGTTCCGCTCATTGTTGACTTGACAGAATGGTCTGTTGCGTTGCATGGTTATGACCTGTTTAGTAGGGGTGGGAAAAATAATCGATTCTTCGATGCATCGTGATTCTCTATAGAACGATTCTGTCTCGATGCAGATAAGTTAATAATCAGAATTTAAAAATAAATAAATAAATATAAAACAAATATATATACAAACAAATATATATATATATATATATATATATATATATAATTTTTTTTAAATTAAATTAGTTTGCCTGCTGCAACATTCTGTTCACCTGCTACAGAGCGCTATGCCTTTCTGCCTGCGGGTTCTCTGGGCAGAGAACCGACTTTATCTAATAAATAAATAAATAAATAATAATAATAAATAAAATATTAGATAAGGTAATTCATCTGTTGATTAAGAAATGATCATCACAAAAGTAGGAAGTGATAAGCAAACTCAAAAAAAACCTGTTGTATCGATAATCGATAATTCGATTCTAATCGTTTTAGAATCGAATCGTTGACCTCTGAATCTGAATCAAATCTTGAGGTGCCAAAAGATTCCCAACCCTACTGTTTAGGCATATGCAGCTGATACGCTGATATGAAGCTAGATGTGTGTTTTATAATTCCTTAGAAAAAGAATATAGAAATCTTAAATTCTGACCATCCAAGTAGTCATTATTTAAAATTGTTCATATAGAGGGGGCAAAATGTAGACCATTTTCAATTCATCAAGACCAACACTTTGAGTTGGTGGCGGTCAAAAAAGATGTAGCAGGATGAATTAGTTAATTAGCATGCAGCCCTGCATGCTGCCAGCCCAAAGTCAATTAGAAAGTGGGATCCAACTTGGCTTTTATATACTTGGATCCTTTTTCTTTCACCTCTAGCCACGGCTGTCTCTTTGTCCTGAACACCTGTTTGTGCATTCAGCTGTACCATTAGAAAGCCCAGCCCTAAGAGCCATGGCTGGATCTAAGGTACCTGTAATATTGGACGCAAAGATCAAATGGTGAAACAGTGGAAACTATGACGGCGCCAACTAGATCTAATGAGAACTAGAATTACTTCAAATGCTGCTTCTGCTTTAATGTATTCTTTTAGTCTTAAATGCATCTGCTACTGTAGATTGGATCTCCAGACTGTGAAGAATGTTAAAAACACAAATCGCTGCTCACAGGTCTTATTGTCACATTTTTATATTTGGGACATGCTTTGGACAAAGCTGACGCTTTTGTCCAAAGCATCTTAAAACCATAAATTTATTAATTCCACTTGTTTTTTTGTCTCTCCAATGACGGTGTGCACCCGCTAAATAATAATATGCAGAGTCACAGACACGCTAAGACGCGTTGCCTGGAATAGGATTCCATGTGACCGGGTCAAGTTGAGTCTGGGACCTTGTTCTTATTCAATCTCAACTGTCGGCACCGCCTCGGCTTTTCAGGGACATCTCGGACCACCAAGGCTTTTGAAATACTGACCGATCTGTCCTTTCATCCTGATAACTAATGGTAGCGGTGATGAGGGGTCTGTGTGGAAATAACCACGACATGCCACGTGACTTGTCATCCATATGGGAAACAATGACATTCCATGGCTGTGTTATCTCCAGCTAGATTCAAATATTTTTTTTACAGGATGATTTTCTAATAAAAATTGCAATTGGAAACAAATTCCAGTCACCTCCTCACCATCACCAAAGGAGCACATAGTTTAATTTTCATTTTACAGGTTTCTTCTGTTCTAATGCCACAGGCCATTCGTTTAGCCAATTTCCTCAGGCTTTATCATGTTCTCTTTAGGCTCTTTATTATAGACCTAAACTGGTTGTTCTGCAAGGACTCAAATTATTTGAATAACTGAATGATCCTGAATCCCAAATAGAAATAAGAGGTTGCAGGAAGCGGTGGGGTTAATGGTTTTAGATAGGTTTTAATAATGAACGTATTAAGCTGCTATTTAATGTTAAAACACGGTCAAAGATATCAAAAAGTTGTAACAAATAATAACTGGTTAGCAATTTAATTAACATCAATACAAGAAGTTGCAAGGTTTATAGTGTTCCTGCATCCACAGAAGTGTAGTGGTTGTTCTCCTTTGCAGTTAAATAAAAAAATACATACAATGTTCATCCACTAATTTGCTTTGTGAAATTTTAAAGTAATCACCTACTATGGAAGCTACGTTTTCTAATGCGAGGACATTTGGGTACGTGACATTAGCATCATGCAGTGTATTGTCACAATGCATGCTTTTCTATG
Source organism: Micromesistius poutassou (assembly GCF_964030765.1). NCBI lineage: Eukaryota > Metazoa > Chordata > Actinopteri > Gadiformes > Gadidae > Micromesistius > Micromesistius poutassou. The sequence goes on along the minus strand of NC_140276.1, from coordinate 3,549,489 downwards.
GCGCTGCTGCTGATCACACCAGCCCTTGACAGAACACAGCACGCTGACATCAGCCAGCCCCAAAGGGAGACACAACATCAGCTCTGCCTCAATCCGATGAATGGGTTTCGTGTTTCTTTGTAGTGGCGTTTTCCCCCTCAGCAGCAGGGACCAGCCTCTGGAACCATCAAACCCTCTCGACACTAATCCAATAACCCACCTACGCTGCGCTGTCGTCTGGGTGGGCCATTGCATAATAGTAGGAGAATGGGCCAACCCCAGATGCCCCTGGTGACGTGATGGGTTGGGGTTGGGTGGGGGGGGGGGCGACTGTGTATTTTTAGCCCCGGAGAACACATGTGCGGTAGAGCAGGCTAGGTGGAGAGCTAGAGAGGGAACGGGGAAAGAGGGTTGTTGGCACGGTCCTTTCCTACTAATCCTTTGTGAGAGGCCAAGTTATCACTTAAATGACCAGATATGTAATTAAAGATATGGAGTTGATGGAACGTGAGTCAGATTGTGTCGGATCAGAGGGTTGACGGAAATAAAGGGATTAGAGTGGAGGGGTGGCAGGGTGACTTGAGGAAAGGGAGGGGGGGGGGGTGCGGATCGCAACCGTTGCATACCCGCCGAGGCCTCTGGTTAAGGTGGCCTCATGCTGTAGTTTGTTGTTGTTGTTGACTTTTCAAAGGGGCACTGCCTCTCTCTCCACCCCTTTAAATGGAACTTCCTTCCACTCCAAATTTAAACACGGTTTAAACACTCACCCTCCATCCCTCACCCCTCCCCGCCCTCACCCCTCACCACCCTCAACTGGCACCATTGCAGAGTCTACTTTGGAAGGCGATCCCACAGGGAACTATGCATGGTGCAACCGTAGACTGTGCACATACTCTTTAGTGTCGTCTGGGCATCTGACGCTAGCGGGCTTCTCTCTACACGTGTTCCTTATGTATCTCATTCTCGCGTGACATCTTAACCCATCCTAGTGGGATTTAGGGTTATTGAAGGGAACTGTTGATTAGGGATATGTGTTTACTTATATCTATTACCATGTAAAAATGACCAATGGACACTTTTGAATCACATTATTTTGTGAATGCTAGTGTAAATTGCAGATGAGAGTTGCACAAGCATGCAGAGTGTGCATAGACCTGCTGGTTTTATTTAGTTGTGTAGATGTGTTTAGCCTTTGGTTTGTTGTATAAAGCAAGTTACTGTGTTACCACAGTGTATTTTGTGTCTTATCTTAACATGCCAGTGTTAGCTTAAAGCTTTATCTTTTGAATCAAGTTCATGTTCAAAAAGTTTTGGCCAGTGATGTTGGCTTTTAATATTATTGGAGTAGCAGTTGCATCCATCACTGAAGTGCTTTGGTGAATTTGACTTCCCGGTGCTCCAATACTAAGAATAAGAATCGTCTAGACGCCAATTATGATTTCTGATCCAAGAAATGTGGCCAGGGAAGTCCAGCCATCTGTAAAGGGTAGAACAAACGCATCAAATCTATATTCAGAAACCCTCTTGGATCCAGATTCACTGCCCACCTCCCAATACTCTCCATCTGACGTCACTATCCTCTCCAGCCAACAGGAAGTAGAAATAAACAGTTTTTCTCATGACTTCTATCAGTTGTTGTCACCAAGCTGAAAAGACAATGCAAGGAAGTGCCCTGTGAAAAGACAGCACATTGGTGTTTGGAGATCTTAATCTCTATCTTATCTTATCTATCTTTAATAAGTAGATTGAAGAAGTTGATGGAAATAAAAAATTATATCCTTCACATCTTAGAGATCTGAAAGATCATATCCTGAGTCCTGAAATATTGCAACATGATGTGTTGATGTTCTTATATGCCAATTGCTACGTATTAGTTCCATGAACTTGCTTCACCTGTAACCTTAAGCTTGGGCCGAACATCTGTTCATCACGTGGCCGGCAGAGGTCAAATGACATGAGATGAGCACTATCAGAGCTCTGAAGTGTCCATGATGTATTCATAGGGTACTACTGCATGTACTCTAATCTACCTCGAGATGGCCAGCTTACCACGGCTTGCCACACTCTTCTATGCTGCTTATTCCCTGACCCTTGCCCTGCCTTGAGAATCACATTGTACAGAATGACCATGGGTCCGCCTTTGACAATGAAACACTTTGGCTTCTCGTTGGAAATGCAGGTTACAAAAACACGGAGGACACCACAGAGAAGACGTCGCTGACTGACCATGGAGAGAGCCGGCTGATATTCCTCAACCAGCAACAGTATACCAAGTTCTGCAGCAACAGAGTCAGGTGAGAGAGGCGGTCTGAAATATGATGCCCATGCAGTTGTACTATATTGATCAAGGAACCCGTGTGACTCATGAAATAGTATTCAGGGATACATATGGATATGGAACATCTGTACTCTCATAGTTGGATTTGAGTCAAATACACCATAGTCACAAACCCTAAGTCACAAACCGTCAATTATAATTGAGATAGCTTTCTTTGAATGGTGATATCACATCATTTCTGTGCCACATTCATTTCTATGCAAGCCACAGACTTATCTTTTCAGACTGTTGCGTGGCCTCTCCAGATAAACGCACAGTGGCACTTATCACTGTGAAGAGGTTCACAGGACCAACTGAACAATGTTGTCCCAGATCACGTGCCACACAATAAGCTAGCTGCTAGCATGTCTGCCCGGCAGTTGGAAAGGCAGCGCTTTAATTATTTTATCACAGCTAACTTCTTCTTGGCTTTCATCGGCCACATACCAATTTCTGATCAGCGGACCAATTTCTCTGATCTGCGTGTGATTGATATCGGGACATGGGGACCGAGCAGGTGTCAGCTTTGAAGAGATATTCACACATTGTCTTTTACAGCCTGATAGAATTGTCACATGGAGCTGGTGAGTAGGGGTTTCCATCCTGGAAGGTGACAGAAATAGAGTACATAGCGATGGCCCAAGGACAACCTTTGTCGTAAATCATCCAGCAACAGCCTCTGGCCATAACGCACGCCGGCGGCTTCCCCTTTCAGGATTATTGTTCAATTACATACACAAAATATAAATAATAATACATCAACATACTATATATTTTGTTCTATGTTGGTGTCGCCTGATTTCTATGTGGTGGTCCGTGGGTGCAGCTATTGTTAAACCTGAATTTGGTAACCAAGATGCATTCTGTCACTGGTGTCAGTGTTGCCCCACAGTGTGACCCTTCACTTTTAACCCCGGCCCGCCCTCTCACGCTCGCTCTCGCTCTCTCTCTCTCTCTCTCTCTCTCCACAAGTCCTCAGAGACTAATAAAAACGGGCCAAATGTAGTTATCAGTGGTGAGGCTGCCACTGAGTTTCTCTCCCACACACACACACACACACACACCTGCTCCTTTGTGTCCTCCAATGGCGTCCCTTGGCCGAGACCTCGCAGTCACACGCGGGTCAGGTCCGCACGGAACGAGAGGAGTGGATTGGACAGCAGTGGATTGGGGTTGTCTGCATCTTTTCAGAACCGAGCTGTGTGTATCTGGCGGTTCTGCGTGAGGAGAGCCTGCAGCTGCCTTAGCGCTGGAAGGTCAGGTCCCGACGGCCCTTCCTCTGTCGAGGGATGTGATAGTACGCATTCCTCATGCATGAGCCGCTTTGGAAACGGAGGAACACAAACACTGGAACACACAGATGCCAATGGAAGAATGTACAACAGAAGAGTAGCTCTCATGTTTTGTATTTTGTTGATTCGTCCACCCGATAACTAGTGATGAATCAATATAGTGTGGGACAAACAGAGGTTGTACTCAGTTGTACCGTTTGTCAATTTTGGCCTGTTTTATGCTGACACACACACCCATAAACACAACAACAATGTGCCCACAAACAGAGGTCCAGGTTATAGCAGTAAGTAATGGAACCAGTGACAGATGCATGGGTAGTTTATCAAGGTGTAAAAGAATACAGACCTGTCCCTCAGCTTGACTTGGGTCTCTGTTGAGTCGTCTTAATGATGACAAGGGGGCTTGCATTTAGATGGGAAAAATAAAATACTGAAAATATATTTCATATAAAAATCAATATCCAAACCTGTCCACGTCCTTTAATAATAAAGTCCTGCACTGTGAGCATTTTAATTAATTTTTACCGCTATACCTGAGATGGTACTCTTTCTGTTTTTCCTTTGACAATGTTTGACGTGGACACACCCACGAATCCAATGGAACGTACCTGATGTCATTATGTAACATAGCGGCACTCACGCAGCGTAGCAGTTTATCAGATTAAGGCAACTCTTTATTTTGTGGTTGGCTCTGAGATAGCACCAGAGCGGGAGGTGGCAGCACTCTGCGGCTCATGCTGGCCTGCAGGCAGGAAAGGGGCAGCAGCAGGGCTGATTCATCATCAACGATTAGGCCCAAGCAGCTCTTCCTACCCCTGGAGGAGTAGTTAGGGATTAGGCCAACGACAAATGATTTCCCCCTTAGACCACGGTACAAAACACGCAAATGACGCTGGACGGACAGATGCATTAATCTCAAAGGTCAATGGTCATTTGCGCAGACATTGAGAGGAGATTAGAAAGAGATGGCTAGAGCTATCTCTCCACAGGTAGCCACAATCCCACCATACACATCCATTCATCTATTTCTGTTACCATATCCAAGCTTGCTGTCCATGTGGTCTTGCCCATCAGGAATAATCATGTTAGGCCACCACAAGAAGGATAAAGAGAAGGAAGGATAATCTGAAAGAGATAAAACGACTGCTTCACGCATGTGTGCTTGACTGGACTGTGTTCATACACACTTGGGTAAGCAAAGCACTGTCTGTGGCTTGGCTTAAATCAAGGTGTGTATATATATCTCCCCCTAAAGTGCCTGGTCTGACCAGCCCTTTAACACAGCTGTAAATCAGGCTGCTGTAAGCCCCATCCAAGCTCCAATCAGGGCTCCAGCCTCAGCCCTCGCCCCCTACCCTCCATTCCTGGCACTGGGCCTCACGTCTGCCAGGGCCCCTCTGCCGCTGCCTGGCTATCCCCTGAGCTCCCAGGTTTTCTGATTATTCTTTATGGTCATTCAGTCTACCGGCCCCTGCCAGCACACATCCATCACCAACACCCACGCAGGGCTGCTGCCAGTGCAGCACACACGCGCACACACACACACAGAAAAACATGCACACAAATACACGAGCCTTCAGCCTGGTCCATATGTCTTTAATGGTATGCGCATAAGTAATATTTGCTTTTTACCATCCATTCCAAGAAATGGGAACCAGTGTGTGTGCTTTAACAATTCCCAGTATTCCCAATTCACCTCATACTCTGTTGTGACCGGGTGTGGTCAACCTCAGGAAGTGTTCCTTCAGTTAACATGTCTTTCCGTCGTTTCCTTTTTGTCCTCTCTCTCTTCCTCTCACGGCGGCGTTCACCACCTGATCCCGGGCCTGCAGCACGGCCAAATACAACCTCCTCACCTTCCTCCCCCGCTTCCTCTACTCCCAGTTCAGGAGGGCGGCCAACTCCTTCTTCCTCTTCATCGCTCTCCTGCAGGTAGGAACGCAACGGTGACGAGCGGCCTCGTGAACAAGGTCGATTTAGCGCCCGGGATATCTGTTATAGACGATACCCGGGTACGGAATTAGAGTATAGCCTTGGCGTTAACATAGCGAACGACGTTGTTTGTTTCATAATCGCCTCCTGCCTTGTCCTTGACGTGATCTCCACATGTCAAGGCTGTATTGTATTCTAATCATGCATACGATATTGCAAACGCACACACACACACACATACACACTCTTTGCCGTTGTATTATCTTGATGAATAATGCATGGCTATGGGGGCCCTCTCCGTAAGAAACTAGATTTGACTACAGGCTCAGGATATATTATACCACACATAATGTGGTGAGGAAATGCATTGGTTGCAGTAAGTGGACAAGATTTCATTTGCTGTACACTGCCCGGTGTCTGATGGGGGCCGTGCAGTACAAACCATGAAGTGCATAAACAGACCTGTACATGTACTGTATGAGTACAGTATGTGTTGTGTGGACCAGCCCAACCTGCCTGGCCAGTAGCTGTGTCTTGAAGATGGTCTGATCCAAGCACACAAAACTGTCGTTGACAAATTCATACTCAACACATACTTGTTTATACACATCCACACTTATGACCGCATTGCAGGGGAAACCGCAAAGGGGATTTCTAGTTGACACCACCTTAAACCTTATCCTGGTAGCTTTGGGAATTATCCTGGGTTTTCTCCTCCACCACCACCACCTGTGATCCCGGTTAAGAGCACTTAAGTCCCGCACGCCCACTCCTCCATCGATCGCAGGGGCGCACACTTAAAACGAGCCCGAACTCATATGCCAGCCAGGTGCAACACACAAGCAGAGCAGAGAGTGAGAGAGTGAGAGAGGGAGAGAGAGGGGGAGGACTTCAAAAGGCCCCCCCCCCCATGTATTCAGTTCTCTGGCCACGTTGCGAGAAGCCCTTCCACGTGATTCCCGGGAAGGGGCTGGGCAGGGGAGTGGGCCAGGCCCCCACCCTTCCACCGGCGACCTTGCAGCCCGGCCGCCTTTGAAGAGCGCAGCGTTCATTACCTGTTGTGTCACCACGGCAACATTGAATAAAACATGTATGCTAATTAGGAGGGCCGACTTTTAATTAATTTATTATTAATTTTAGCTCGTCTTTTATAGTTGGCCGTCCTGTGAGACTGCGTTTGGCAGTTGCTGGCTTTGCAAATTTTAGCTATCCGATCCTTATGGTGCGTGTGTATGTGTGCGACAGTAGATTAGTGGGCATTTAACAGGCGTTTTTGGGGTTAACAATTTTGGTTTGGTTTGTATTTCCAGACGATTGATTTGTAAAAAGAGAATGGTTCCCTAATTCATACATAAATAAATGGCAAATAAAAGGCAATTTCAATTTCCCTCAAGAGTTTGCCAGAATCCTTTTTAGAGAGTATCACAACTTTTTATTTGATCATGTTGACAAGGCTTTTAATGTGATGATATACAATATGTACAGGTACATGTATTTCTTCATAGCTCGAAGAACAGTATTGTTCACGTGAGCATTAGCATTAACTTAGTAGTATTACTTATATTTGGCTTTGGGTTTTGATTAGCTTGCTAGTAGGCCTGGACGATATGGCTGAAAGACGATCACGATATAACTTGATCATATTGATCAACATCGATAGCAATTGATAATTGTAGTGACCTAAAAATACTACGAATTACCATGCTGGATTTAAACACTTCTGTTTAAAACTTAATATGACCTTCCACTGTTCTTCATTGATAAATACTCCAATGTCGATACAACAATGAAAAACACTCAAATATTCTAAATAAGTATGGAACCGTGTTTGTGTAACAAACCCAGCTGCCAGATTCGGTGGTCCAGTCTCTTATCGATATATATTGAACATGTTTTATATTGATATTGGTCAAAAGTCTATCACGGTACGATCATTTATTGTTTGCCTTGGCCTACTTGCTAGTATATGTTCACTATTGGTAGAGGTTGAGCATGGAGGCGTTCCAGATCTCTGCTGACGGTAGAAAGAGTGGAGCTGTCCGGGATAACCTACTGTACTCACGGATGTTCTCACTTGACATCACTCTTAAAGATCATACCCTCCATCTTCCCATTATGTGTGACTGACATCCTGTGTGCTTACATTGCACCACACTGCCTTGTGTACACACGTACATAAACAAACCCACATGTACACACACACACATACACACACACCCCTAGCACACACACGCAATGTGTGTGTGTGTGTGTGTTTTCTAGGTGTGTACATGGCTTGTGTGTGACACACGACGAGCCATCTACACACACACACCCATGCTTTGATGGAGTGACAGATGGGCACTCCTTCATCTCCTCCATTGCCCTGTCAGGGTAATGGTGACTAGACCCTGGCCTTCTCTCTGACCTCTCCTTGACAAACTGCCCCTTGCTGCACTCAAGGAGAGTCCTCTGACTGTGTGTGTGTGTGTGTGTGTCCTCCTGTCAGCGTACATGCACCCACCACCTTTTGCCAAAAAAGATTTGGTTTTCTAGGAGAAAGTCATCGTCAATTTCCTGGACTTTTTCCAATTTGAAATGTCACTTGTGTGCTTAAAGACACTAACATGATCCAAGATAAGATTTAATAGTTGTTGACAAAAATAAATCAATGTAAATGTTAAACTTTAAAAAAATATTTTTTTTTGGTCTATTTAATGCTTCTTTCTTTTCTTTTCTTTCTCCAGCAAATTCCAGATGTTTCTCCTACGGGTCGCTGGACCACCCTGGTGCCGCTGCTCTTCATCCTGGTGGTGGCTGCCGTCAAGGAGATCATCGAGGACCTGGTGAGACCTTCATGGGCCCTTGTCACACCGCATCCATAGTCAATGAGCTTGCCCCTTACGAGTCTGGAGGGTTTCCCGATAACACCCTTTGACCTTGTTTTCTATTATCAAACAATACAGTGGTTTTCAATGGTGTTCATGCTTTGGATGGGATGTTAGCCCTCACACAGATTTTGACACTTAACTACAGAAGCATATTGCAAGAGCTGTACATATGCCACACACTAGCAGAGGAACACACACACATGCACACACACACTCACTCACTCACTCACCCCTTAGCTATACTGCTACTACTTCAGTAAATCAACCTGCAGACTTAATGTTGGTGAACACAGAAACCAAATACCCTAGCAACTATCCACCTTCAAGCTCATTGGCTATTCCTCTTCCAAGTTAACATTCAACCTACCTATAATAATACCTATAATGTAGCAATGTTTGTTATTCATGTATTTCTGATGCAATGCTTTTTGTAGCATCAGAAGCCATCAGGGCATAGTTTCTAGTACACTTTGGAATAACTTTCCTCTTAACTCCCAAGACTGTGTATCAAGAATGTCCTATTTGCACATTCATACGTTTGTGTGTGTGTGTGTGTGTGTGTGTGTGTGTGTGTGTGTGTGTGTGTGTGTGTGTGTGTGTGAGCGCCAAGACAGAGGAGGTTGCATTGTACTGTATTGCAGTGACCCTGCAATGCGATCCTCTGCCTGAGTCCCAGTAGGCAGTGACTCTCTATACCATGAGCCCGTATCTAGTGGCAGAAGTGGCGAGCACAGCACTTTACCCCCCTTGGACGCAGGGAAAAAAAAAACATGACAACAGACGGGGTGATGACTCTGTCCTTTCTGCTGAAGGTCACACACATACACATACGCACGCACAAACAAACGCGCACATACAAATACACACGCATACATACACACACACACACACACACACGCATACAAATACACACGCATACATACACACACACACACACATGCATACATATACATACAACACACACGTATAAGCATGCACCTCTTCCTCATAAGTTGACAGGGCAGCATCGACCCATAGCTCACCCCCTTGTGAAGGAAATCGCGCCACAAGCTCTTCTTCTACACTTTACTCGCTGATTATTGACATTCTATTAAAGGGGCGTCACACATTTGCATACTGCTTGCAGTGCTTTTTAATACCTTGCGCTAGACAGAATTCGTAAATATGAAGTATGTAGGTGAACTGTGTTGTTTGCTCATTTTGCAACAAGTCTCTGCAGGCAAATGTGAGTTGAACAAGGCAGAGGCAAAAAAAAAAATCTGAATTTCCATTCTTGGCAAATAATAGTGTTGAGTCTAGCATTATTATGACATGCATTGTACTTCATATTTTTATATGCATGTTTAGGACCATTATTTAATGCCTTCCGTTTTTTATATTTTGCTATGCAGCTCTGAAATTATGAGCCTTGCATTCCATACTATAGCTATCCAGGTGAAGATTTATGATGTAATGCCTGCAATTCAATATTGTGCGGTCCAAGTATAGAATTACGATGCTATGGATTACGTTCCATATTTTGCTGTCCAGGTAAAGCATTATCTTGCGATTGCAGTCCATAGATCTGGATCTGCGCTTTGCATCAGGACCACCTCATGTAAAACAGCCACACTGAACGTTGCAGAGACTCAACCGGGACGTTGTGTTAAACGCTTCTTTCTCCAGGGGAGTAATCCCCCCAAATACAGGCAATACAGGCACGCTTGCAGAATCACGGTTGTGTGGTAAACGCCCCCTTTAACGCCGTCACATTCCTGGGTAATTAATTCCCACTGCAGATGCTGTCATTGTTTTGTCTTCGTCTGAAGGTTCGGTGCCCCACAGAGATTGCTTACACGCGGGCCAGGCCATGCATGCCTCCTGCTGCCACCCAGCCTCTCCGTGCACTGTAATTACATGCCTCCTTTAAATATCCTCCCCGTTCATCTGTGACCATGGGGACACCAGACACAGAGGAGGACATGGGGACGGATGGGTGGTTAACAGACAGGGCGCGACGAGGCAGCAACGTGGCAGAAATCCTCGCATCACACAGGGGAAGATTGAAAGCAGATAGTTTTGGATAGCCACTGTGCGCCGAGGATGGGGGGGGTGGGGGGGGGGGGGGGGGGGGGTTGTTGAGTTGGGTTTATCCGTAGGGAAGGGGTGTCATGGCTGAATGACATCATCTGACAGCTCACGCTCGGCTGGAATGAGATGAGGGATGGGTTTTTCAGGGAGAGCGTCTCCAGCTAACTTGTCCTGTTGCACTGCAGCTGGTGTGGGGGGGGGGGGTGCATGTGACACGCCGCGCTGCCTGCGCTCCGCAGCCACTACAGCAGAACGCGGCGATGTTTCATCCCACCTTAAAGGTGCAGGCGGTTGACTTTAGTGGCGTTCTCCTTCGGCTGGATGCTCTCCAAATCGAGCTTACGCTGGCTGTTTCCGCCAAACTGCCTACGCTACACCTGTAAGCATGGAGCGTGTGATGGGAGGGGAGCGAGAGGAGAGGGAAGAGAAGGCGTGAGGGGGGGGCGAGAGATAAAAGAGGAGGAGGAGGCGGAATAGAGAACCGTGAGCCTGTTTTAGGAAGGGAAAGCGTACAAATGGCTGCGGAGAGAACATGCAGTATATGAAGAAAGGAGCAAGAGGAGGGAGCAGGGGTGGGGGGAGAGTGTGGTGGGAGTGAGGAGGCGGGGGGGGGGGGGGGGGTTGCAGGGTTGAGATGCAGCAGAGAGCCAAGCAAGCCTCCTGGCAACCTGAATCCTTTCCCTCAATCGGGGAACAAGAGGGACAAGCCGTGCTGTGTGGAGAAGCTCACTGAGCACTTTAAGGCTCACAACACTGATGGCCCGCTTCTTCTACTCCGCCATGGCCTTTCAGTGAACCTCTCAGAGAGAGACCTGTTGGCTGCCTTGTGATTCCGGGTTGTGAATATGGCGCTGCTCTCCTACGTACACAAACATTCTTTTGAAGACAAAGCGAAAAGTTCCCACCACCACGCCCCTCGATTGTCTGATCGTCAATGGGATGTTAATGGAACGACTGCACTGCACAAGTCATGCTGTTGAAGGTCCCATAGGTCAAACAACGTACACAGTCCATAAACCCATTGTGTAGAGCATCAGACTTTGTCAAGCTGGTTTCCCCCACCATATATCTGCTCCAAGATTAAAGTGGGCTTGTGTGATCCGGCCAAAGAGTTTGTGAGTTTCCCCGACTACGCCTTCGATTCATCGAGCCAGCACAGGGGCCCCTCCAGAAGCATTTTCTATAGAGGTGTTTCTCTCCCACACTGAGGGTGATTACGAGCAAATTAGCTCTTTAGTAAGGAATACAGTATCAAGTGGTATAGTAGAAGTGAGAGTTCAGAGTTCACACAGACTCTACATAGCCTCCTCCCTTACCCCCAACCGCCCCTTCTCCTCCCTTACTCTCTTAAAAAACACCCCACTTAAGGACTTATTGTATGTTGTACGTCCTGCAACCTGATGTATGCACTTATTGTATGGTGTACGTCCTGGGACTTAAAAATAGTACTCAGCATTGTGTAGCATCTTATCCTAGTTATCTTTGTTGTATACAGGAAATTGTTTAACTTAGCAATTGTATGTGCTTGGCACTTGTTCTATTAATAGCTTTACTGTGCCAACAGCGAAATATAGTGTTGTTTCTCTTTCTTGTGACAAATGTGCTTATTTTTAGTGGCTTTGAAAAGAAAAGGCATCTGCTAGATTCCCTAAAAGTAAATGCAATGTGAGAAGTGGATCACCAGAATAACGATTCTGTCTAATCATTTCTTCTTCTTCATCTGCCCCAACAGAAACGCCACAAAGCTGACAATGTCGTGAACAAAAAGGAATGTCAAGGTGAATACAGTTTGATCATTGTTTTGTGTTCCTCTTTTGGGTTTTGGCGATATAGTCAAGGTACTCTTATTTTGTCTCTAGGATTTGGGCCTTTTTTAAAATTGTGTTTATTGGTCCCCGCAAGACAAAGACAAACGTTGCTGTGAGCTTGGTTATTAATTACACTTAACACAAATGTTTTATGAGGCAGCAGACACCAAAGGCATACCTAACACACCTAGTGTGAGTGGGGACAAACGAATGCAGCAAACCTTGTGATATTTTGACCAATCGGGGGACTGTGCTACAAACTAACGAACGACTGCATAGCTTGGCTATAGTCACACTTGCACCGTCCAAACCCAAAAGGTTGACCCATCATACATAACTTTTTGCTACACTTTTTAATAACACAAAATATGATGCGCTAGAATTTTTCATTGAATCAGACTAAATTATATTCAGTGTAGCAGTTGGATCGTATGTGATTCTAGACTAGAATGGCGCATTGCCCAATCTCTTAAATAACCGGATTGCATTGTTGCGCCTGCCATAGCCTTTCCCCCTGCTCATAATTTGCCTTTATCTTTCCCTGCCACAGTGTTGAGGAACGGTGCCTGGGAGATCGTGCACTGGGAGAAGGTAATGTATTTGACGACATACTGTGTGAATTATCCTGTCTATAGACCTGCGTTTACTGGCCGTGTTGCGGAGCATCTGGAGGCGGACGAAGCACACGTTTTGTGCAATGAAACTTCATTATAGAGGCGTACCACACACATTTCCTCATCAACATCCAGTTTCTAATTATTTCGGTGTTAATGATCCGAGTGGAGGGTGGTGAGTTGGGCATGCTGCAGGATAGAGGGCAGTTCCAACTGTGGTGTGGGGAACAGCCGGTTTTCATACCATGGCACAAGGCACTCTGTCTGGAACCAGGAGGAGTGTTGGAACGCAGCCTGAGCAAAATGTTATATGTAGGAGGTTACAGCACTGAACAATTTAAATCTCCCTTTCTCTATGTCTGCCTTTGTCTCTCTATCATCATCTCTCATGTCATTATTTCTCTCTCTCCCAACTCCCCCTTGCCTTGTCTTTCTGTCATTCTCTCTGTCTCTTTCCTTGTTTCTCATTATCTCTTCCTTTCTTTCCGTCTCTTTTTCTCTAGCTCTCACACATTCTCGCTCTCTCCCTATCTCACTTCTGCACTCTCACAATCGCTCCTACTATCTCTGTTTGACTCAAAGGGAGAGAGAGGGTAAACTGAGACAGATATACGTAGCCAAAGCGGTCTAGGCCGCGTGTTGTGGGAGAGGTTTGAAATCTAGCCTTTCTCTTTACCATAGATTGCCATATCAATCTCTTGGCTTTAGTTCCTCATGGTAAAGGAGTTTGTGTTATTTAATCGTGTGAAGCATTAAAAATGCAAAGATGTCAACAAAAGGGTTGACATGCAATAATGGAACACTGTTTCAGCCCTTACACAAATTAAAAGTGCACATCTTTTCTGGATTTTTGCAGCACTTGTATAGTGAAGGCTTTTTAAAGAGCCGCTTCTCACACTGAATTGGGCTGTGTTTCTTTTCCGTGTACCCTGTAGACCGCACGGCCCCTGAAATGATTAAAAGTGTTCATTTAAATTTGCATTTGCAACATCAGTGGCGACGAGAGAAGAGCTGAGTGGGGTTGCTGGTGGTGCAGTGTTAATATACGATTACAAGGTAATCGTATTGCTAGAACAACAATTCATTGTCATAACACAAAACACTGTTATGGGCTTGTTCGGTCCCACAAATCAGACTTTAGATGAATATCTAAGGTCTGACGGCGTCTCCCCCCCCAGCCCTTCTGCTTCAACATAGGAGGACAGCTGGATCCAAGATGGGTTATTGCTTTCAGGGCTTGAAGGATACAATAAAGGTTAACTGATATAGTCAGAAGAAGGCCAATTCTCACTCACTGAGTGTCTTTAGGTCCATACTGCGATCAGGGAAATGGGTGTTTGGGTAATCCTTTCTTTTAAGGCATTATCGTGTTTGTTGGTCTTATCATGGTTTTTGTAAATGCTGGTCTATTCTCAAGTTATTCCTGAAGCAAACTAATTTTGATGAAAGTTTTCCTATCCATTTCTGTTCCCAAGGTCGTGTGCCCCAGTAACCAGCTCCTGTATCTTTTGCAGGTTGAGGTTGGCGAGGTTATTAGGCTAAATGACAGCGATTACATTCCAGCGGACACTGTCCTTTTATCATCCAGGTATCGGGCTCAGACCGGCTGCACGGATATGGGGAGGAACATCCCAACCCCACGTTCCCCAAATGATCCTTATTCTTCCTTCTTGCTCGCTCTTTCTCACAGCTCTCGCTAAACAAGTGATGTGGAAACGTGAATCGCGACAACATGAAACTATCTTTGTCCCCCAGTTTGTCTACCATGCCACTGCATTCAAAAGGGTTGGGTTTGATATTATTATTTTTAGAAAACCAGTTAAACATTGGCCTAGAATGCATCACTTGTTTAGCTTGTATAGCTGCGCTGGGACTTGCAACTTGCACCCCTCCTTCGCCTCTTCAAAAAACATTTGGGCGTGACTTGGCCTTCGATTTTACAACCTGTATTTTTGTTTGGTTGATTTCCCATTATTTTTTTATTCAACCTATCAAAGTGTATAGACAAAACTTCAAACTCCTAACTGTATTATGTGACATAATTTGAAGATATTTCGATAGTTTCCTTTAGTTCCTAGCATCCCTACGTGACTCAATGGTTCTGACCGGATGACCGGATTCCTTGAAAAGGCGAACTCAGGACAAGCCCTCATGTTTGGATCGCACAGGGTTAATCATTTTCTCTCCCCTCCCCGTAACGGTTTCTCTCTCTTCTCGCTTGCGATTGGTGCCTGTCCGTCTGGGTCAACGACCAAAAAAACAAAAGCTCCTTTTTTTTTCTGCTCCCTCCCACCTTTTCTTGTCCTCTTTCTGAACGGCTGAACTTTCTGAACATCTCTCTCGCCCTCCCTCCCTCCCTCCCTGCCCGTGCCATTGTGTGACGGCTGCCATCAGGTGGGTGTTGGGGAGGTAGTTCGGGCAGCCAACGGGGACCATCTCCCGGCCGACCTTGTCATACTCTCCTCCAGGTCAGCAATCCACCACCACCACCACATACAACACACTGTTAGCCGTTGAGGCCACCGCTGGCAGTAACATAATGGGTGTAGTGGGCAGGGTCGGTGGGTGGGTGGGGGGGGGCAAGGCAGCACACAGCAGTTCAGTCTTATCGATACACTGCGGTCAACTGTAGCCTAAGCCCTGATCTCCATGTGGAACGGCCCAGATAATACTAGGTTTTCCTACTCTGGAGGAACGGACTGATTGTCTTGGCAGAAGCCAGACACCGGACTGAATGCCAGGGGTCACTGACCGCTCCCTTGTATTCCTCCACGTATCCGTCTCCAGTTTAGTCTCCCCGGTAACACCACTATGGTTCTGTTGATTCTGTTACTGCTATCGGATACTTTGGAGTACAAAAGCACATTTGGATGCGGCACAGGCCCGAGTGAACGCGGATCAGTGAGGGGCACGTGCTCTGATGGAGAAAGTGCACCTCATTGACCTTTTTTGAAGTGTGTTTGGTTTCTCACCTTTGCATGGCTTTGCTTGTAGCCGGAACAAAGACATTTGATGTGAAATCTTGCATGGAGTCACATATCAAGTGTGCAAAATGCCTAATGAGCGATGGACTTTCACCTTAATGCTACACATTGCTATATACATATTATAGCTTATTCTGTAGTGTGTTACTATTCCAAAAGTATGGAAGTATTGTCCTTGTTTTTAGGAATGGGACTGCCAGGGTATTGCACGGGTTCCAGCAGAGCCCAGCATTCTTTCCTGAAACACTGCTCTCCTTCATGGCTAATGCCAGAAGATGGTTTTACAATGAGCTCCAGAGTCCAATTCCCTTCACTTAAAGGACGTCTCCTCCACCAGTGTCGCTGACTAACCCGCCACCCAGCTCACCCACTAGTCCATCGGGCTCTGTCTGTTACGATCCCATTTGCCTGCTTTCGGTGTGGTGCTTTGTGTGCCTGCTAAGTCTCCCGCCCATCCCATCTCTCTCTCTCTCTCTCTCTCTCTTCTAACAAGATACTTGTTATCTCACTCTATACCTTTTCCTCTCCTTCGCCCGCATGTTCTTTCAGTGGAATGTTATTGCTTTCTTAGGAAGACAAGGCCTAACTCAAGGCAGCAACAAACAATGTTGTTTGACTTAGCGGGCTTCATTATTGTTTACTTCCCAATCTGAGAAGGACATCTTAGTACAATAATGGGTAAACACGAAGAAACCAGATTCCACTACCAACTCCCACGCACATTTTGTTGGCAGTGATCGTGGCTTATGCAATCTCTTGTAATCACTGCAATGGAAAGTCTACCTTTGTGTACATCCTATGACTCGGAGACACTGTTCTCCATCTTTCTCTCATAAACAGTGAACCACAGGGAATGTGCTACATCGAAACATCCAACCTGGACGGAGAGACCAACCTCAAAATAAGACAGGTGATCTCATGTGATCATCCATCCTTTTGCACGTGACACACACTGCAGTATACGCAACGCCACCTACAGACGCTATGCTTACTATAAACTAAGACTGTGCAAGTAATCTAATTTTGCGTCAAACAATCTTTTTCTTTTTATATATATATATATATATATATATATATATATGTATATATATTTATTTTATTCATTGAAGGTTTTATAGAAATTGACATTATTTTAGATTTGAACATTTTCTAATTGAACATTTTGTGTCTTTTTTTTTAAGGGGAAATTTCTAAATTCTCAGTTACAAAGAGTTTGTTTTTGGAGAGAAATGCTGAATAAATGCATCATGTTTTCAATATCGACCGACACAATCGTGACTATGATTTTTCCCATGATCGAGCGGCCCTACCACCATAAACCAACCCACCCTGATGGTGTCTGATGATGTCCCCGCAGGGTCTCCAGGTGACCTCGGAGATCAAGGACATCGACAGCCTGGTGCGCCTCTCTGGGCGCATGGAGTGCGAGAGCCCCAACCGCCACCTCTACGAGTTTGTGGGGAACATCCGATTGGACAGAGACAGGTGGGGGACCCGCATGGCCCCGGCCGTCACTGCTGTCTGTCGGCCCTGTGGCCCCGTTGTTAGCTCGTTAGCCGGCAGCACAAGCAGCATCGCTCATTTATTAATAATTTAATCATTTATTAATTGAGTTGTTTCTAGTGCTTCGCGTCTCGAGTCTTTGCCAGAATGTGCTTAAATGCGGCGAGAGATAGTCTCTTTATTGTTATATCTCTTCTATGGAAATTTAATTTATGGATATGAGCGTAATATATACTCTATGTATTTAATCTATGGAAATTTGATTTATGTATACATTCCATATATATACTGTACTGTATTTAATCTAGGGAAATATAATAAACAGATATGAGCGTAACATACTGTATGTTGATATTAAATATATATGCTGTATTAAATCTTAGGGAAATATAATTAACAAATATGACCATAATATATATACTGTTGTATATCGTATAAGCAGAAATTACCTTAACATACTCCGTATTGATTTCCCGACCGTGTTTGTTTGCAGCACACTCTCACTTGGCCCTGACCAGATCTTGCTGAGGGGGGCTCAGCTGCGGAACACCCAGTGGATCCACGGAGTGGTGGTCTACACGGGACACGACACCAAGCTCATGCAGGTAACCTTTCACATAGTCGCTGAAAACAACAACAACCCTGAACTGATTAGTAGCAGTGTGTTTGGATGATGGCTGGTTCAAGCTGCCTCACCTGGCCTGAGTCACACTGATTGGAATATGGGCCAGGGTGTGGCTGCCACACCCCACCCAGGTGACTTTAATTGGGGAGATTAGGGTGGTGACAACCGGTTTAGTGCAGCGGTTGATTGACTGTAGCTGTGTTCGAAATCGTTCACTATTCCCTATATAGTGTATTGTGAACTATATAGTATATAGTATATAGTGAACTATATAGGGAACGAACAAATGAGAATTCGGACATTACTCTGAACATTTCTGAACGTCATTTGCGTCAGTAAATGTGCCCGCATTGCATTGTGGTATTCGGGAGTATCGTGTAGGGAACATCATATGTTCGCTCAAATTTTGGGTATTTTATAGTCCACTATATAGTGAATGAAATTAACCACTGAGAATTTGAACAGCACTACAAAATGGCGAGGTCACTAGTGTACTATATCCGTGATAGGGAACGATTTCGAACACAGCTTGAAGGATAATTTTGTGTATCGGGTGTAACGATACACAAAAGTCACAATTCGGTACGTACCTCGGTTTTTAAGTCACGGTTCGGTATGTTTTTCAGTACAGCAGTTTTTATTTTATTTTTATTAAACAATTGGATTTAGATTTGATTTATTAAATTGTATCAAACAAATGCCTAACACAAATGAAAAGACATCAAATACAATTGGGGATAAAAACACAATCAAGTCCCCTACAGCTAATGATATGTGAGCTGGTGCTCCTTGTTCACCATGAGATCTCTGTTCAGGGTGATTTCTCAATGCACAGAACAGGTATGCAGCCTCACCCAGCCCCAGAGTCCAATCAGTCATCTGCTTCAACCAGCCATCATCCACACACACTCCACAAATCAAAAATAAATTGGATCACTGTTCTTAAGACTCTATTTAACATAAAATCAACCAAGGTGTAATGATTATTCGTACAAATAGTACCTAGTAGTAATGTGTATGTAGTTATTTAGTATAATTTTTTGGGGGATTTTTGTCAGATTTTTGTCCATATATGTATGGTCAAAAACAAATTACTAATCACAGCCTGTATTATTTTTGTATTTTTGTATTATTTTTGTATTTACGCGCCTTGAATTCGCACATGGTCGGACAGACGCATGGTCCGATATGGTATAATCCCCAGTTACCCCCTCTTACCTCATCGCATTCAAATCCCCTCCGTCTTCTCCACCCGCCGGCCCCAGAACTCCACCCGGCCGCCACTGAAGCTGTCCAACGTGGAGCGCATCACCAACTTCCAGATCCTGGTGCTGTTCGGCTGCTTGCTGGCCATCTCCCTGGTGTGCTCCATCGGACAGACCATCTGGAAGTACCAGTACGGCAACGATGCCTGGTACATGGATCTCAACTGTAAGGGCCCCTCACGCGGCAAGCGCTCTCTACCTCTATAGATATATATAGATATATATACCTCTTATTCCACATATTTGGTCTCACTTGTTCATAACGGCTTAATTCTTTGTCGTTTTGAGTTACCTTTGCTAGTCGTTGATGTGTGTGTTGCTGTCGTTTTTTACGTTGCCTTGGTTGACTTAAGAGTATGTATCGCAACACAAGTGAAATATGTGGCAATGTGGGAATAGGTGAATTCCCTGTAGCTGTAAAAACTGGACGATGTGTGACACGCATAGACATGTGATGTGAATGTGTGAACAAAAAAAAAAAAATGGTTGACTATCATTGCGCTGCTGTTCTGTTTGGTTCCGTTCTAATGTTCTTTTTGATATTTCTTTGTTTTGTTTTTTTATTGTTTTGTTTTTTGTTTTTGTTTTTTTAACAGCTCCAGGTAACAACCATTTAAAAGCCTTGGCCATCCGTGAATGACCCTCCCTTACTAACCCCTATCAGAAGCTCTGCCTTCGCTAAGCAAATGAAGCCCCCCTACCCTCGCCCCCTAAATGGTTGCCCTACGTTCTAAGGGCCCATGCCATGGACAAGTTCATACCAGGGATCCGACAATAGGTTTCTCCCCTTCAGCTCTCTCTCTTTTTTACCTTCATTTAGTTTCGTTGATAGTGCCTGATCCAAAACGTGTATCTCTCCTTTCTTCCATTTTTGATTTCATTTCTTTTCTCTGTGTGGCACGTTAAACTCTTTGCAGTCGGCAGGGCTCAGACCTCCATCTTATTTTTTTCCTCCCCCCCCCCCCCCCCTCTCTCCGTCTTACTCTCTTCTCGCCCAACACAAACACAACTCCGACAGTGTTTCTCTGCTCTGTGCCTGCCAGGGAGATGAGGTTGTAAGCGGGATGCTTTTCACGGCAGACGGCTTATTTTGTTTGTCGCTTGATATCAAAGTCGCGCCGGCGCCCAAGGGCGAGGGAGAGCGCTGACATTCTCAAAACGCCTCTGCCGGCCTTATTTTCCTGTGTTGATTCTCTAAAAGACAGACAAACACAACAGAGATTGTTGAGGAACTCACTGCCCGAATCTCACATGGAGAATATATTCAAATTCTCAAGTGAATAATGTCACTTTTTTTTTTTTTTAAGAATATATTTAAATTCACATGTAAATAATAATAGTACATTTTGTAAGAATATATGCAAATTCTTGCATGAATAATGATTTTTTTAAGAATAATATATTTCATAGTCCCATATTCGGTCCATATAATGATATAACACAAGGAAATGAAGGCACCATTCAGCGGTCTATACGTTAACTAGACAGGTTAAAGGTGAGTGCTTTAACCAGCATGTCCTGATGAAGCTCTGAACACTGGGTTTACAAAGTGCTTATCGTGCCATCCTGCCCCATTACTTTGTCTCCCAATAGCTCTGTCTAGGAAAGATTGTTCTCTAATCAATTTAAACTTGTTTTATGACTTACATTGTTCCTTTTAAAAAAAAAATAACGGTACAATAATGAACATATGTGTAAATATACATATATAGTTTGGCTTCTCTCGTGATTGACGCCAAAGAATGCAAAAGCGTTAACCCACATCTGAAAGAGGGTGAGAAAACACTTATGAGGTAACCGTAAGTCATAATCCAGGCAGCCATTTTGAGACTGTTTTTATTTTGTTATGAGGGTGGGTTGAGACTCTGTCCAGAGCACATTTCAAACCGGTGAGAAAAGGGAGAGGTGGCTTCAACATATATATATTTCTGAGTATATATATCGGTTTTTAACATACACAAACATGAACCCAAAGTGCAATATTATTTTTTTTTTTTAATGATAATGACGACGACAGCCAGGTCAGCCTGGGACTTAACTGTCGTACATTGAAACACCATGGGCTGTTAATATTCACTCCTGGTGTGGTAGAGAGTAGACACATCCCGCTAACACCAGTCTACACTGGAATCACTCGCTCGTATACAGCTTAACAGCTGAGTACAGAAATGCTTGACAGTTGCAATGTATGTCTATCCCCCTGCGATCTTGGATAGCTCTCTGCAGTGCTGTGATGTGCAGTCTTCTGCTGATGTAATATTTATCAGCTTCCCTGACTAAGTGTAGCAATGGTTGGGTTCAGGTTCAGCATTTTTTTCGGCCACGCATTGTGTCTTTGCTGAAAGTTTGCTTGATACCCACGAAGGTTGGGAAATTGAAATGGTCTCGCCTTCAGTGTCAATATTCTCAGAACTGGAAGAAAGCCAACTTAATTTTTAAAAATATATATTTTAGACCCCTACCTTCCCTCTCATCTGACTAATTAACCAAGCTGGCCGTGAATACGCAGATACTTAAACTCACTAACACCGACGCATGTCACAGGTTGCTGTGGTTTTGATTGACCCTTGTCATTGGCAGCCTTTTTAAAAAAGACATCCCATGCATTAAAAATTGTTTTAGCCAAATAACCTCACCTTTTTATTGGGCACCACAACGCAAGCTACAGCGCAGCGTTCCTTCCGCACACACCCAACTGTTTTCAACATGATCCAGCTTCTCTTTTCCCACTCGTCGTTGGTTGGTTGAGAATGTGCTTTGGACTGAATCTCCCTCCTTTTTTTTGTATTGACAGCATCCCTTCCCTCTCCACTACCGTCCGCCTCTAGACTACCCACCAGCCCCCCCTCCCCCTCCCTCCCCCTCCCTCTTCCTCTTCCTCTTGTGCTGTTGTCCATTCGGCCATCTTCTGTGTGCCTTT
This sequence comes from Micromesistius poutassou, assembly GCF_964030765.1. Classification (NCBI taxonomy): domain Eukaryota; kingdom Metazoa; phylum Chordata; class Actinopteri; order Gadiformes; family Gadidae; genus Micromesistius; species Micromesistius poutassou. The sequence continues at coordinate 3,527,310 of NC_140276.1, read as the reverse complement.
TTTTTTTTTTTATTGTTACGTTTTTTGCAATCATTCTGTCATGCGGGGTGGACTGTCCCCTCTCAACCGCAATGCTAAGATGAAGTCTTGGGGTTGATGAAAGGTAACTCTTGCACATTCACCGCAAGCCGAGTCAAAAAGGTAAATCACATCACTCCCCTCCCCCTCCCTCTGTTGTTTGCGTGTTCACGTGTGTCGGTGTGTGTGTGTGTGTGTGTGTGCGCGTTCGTGTGTGTCTGTGTGTGCGTTCGTGTGTGTGCGCGTGTGTGTGTGTATGTGCGTGTGCGGGTGGGCGGGGCTGTTACATGTCTCCCCCAATCACAGAATGAGGGCGGGAAGCTGCATCATTTGCATAGTCATCCGTTAAGACCATCGCCTGGATCATGCTGGATGCCAAGGCTGCTGCTGCTGCTGCTGCTGCCGCTGCTGCCGCTGCCGCTGCTGTTGTTGTAAAAACATGACTCGTGACATCTCCCACAACGAGATCACAGTCGTTTTCTGCTACTTTAAAACCCGTGGGGACTTGAGGGCTAAAAAAAAAAAAACCCAAACCAACAACCACTAAAAAAAAAAATACAACAGACTTCACTTCAATTGGTTGTTGAGAGGATTCGGTTGGGTGGAAGCGGAAGGTTAATCCCGGCTAATGGACACCAGTTTCTTTTTGCGATGATGCTGTACATTAGCTGGGAGTAGCTTTGGGCGGTTGTTCTGAGTGTTGTGAGCGACTCAGCCGGTGCCGACCCCCCCCCCCCCCCCCCCCACCCCACACCCCCCCACCCCCACCCCAACCCCCCCCCCCCCCCCAACCCGCGGAGGCCAGGACTCACTGGGCCTCCTGTGTTGTCGTTCTCTCTCTCTCTCTCTCTGTGTCCTCCGCCTTCCCCCTCCGCCTCTCGACAGACGGCGGCGCGGCCAACTTTGGCCTCAACTTCCTCACCTTCATCATCCTCTTCAACAACCTGATTCCCATCAGCCTCCTGGTCACCCTGGAGGTCATCAAGTTCATCCAGGCCTTCTTCATCAATTGGGTGAGCGCTGCGTCGTCGGAACGGTGATTCACGTGGCCGTGCGTGTTCTGGTTTGATTCGGTCTCACCCGCTCATGTTGAAATCAAGCAGTCGGAGTTGCGTAGTTAGTTATGCATGTTTTGCTAGTTAGTCTAGGTATATTTTTTTAAGTTCTAACTACTACTTCCGGCCTTTCTCTGTAATGCCTCACTGCAATACATATCAAAATGGATCCCGTCACACGGACTATTCATGTGAATGTGGTTTGGTTTTCTGCTGGTTTCAGGACACTGATATGCTGTACGAGCCGACCAACACACCTGCCATGGCTCGCACCTCCAACCTCAATGAGGAGCTGGGACAGGTAATCCCCCCCCGTTCACCGCTCTAGAGCTCTGAAGCCCCTCCTCATACACATCGGTGGACATTGTAGTCTAGTGGATAGTTTATTGATGAGTATACAAAATACAATTCATGAACTGAACTTGGATATAAAATGTCCAATGTAAGTTGGACATTTACAACCTCTAGATCACAGTTGATCTAAAGGTTATTTTAGTAATTTGGCAAAGATGTACGTTTTGGAAATATGACTAAGAATGAATTCATTTTAATTAGTTATATCGTTGAATTATCAGCAGTTGACACATACTATGCAGATTCTATTTCCTGGTATGCAATGGTATGTAATTAACGTTTGGGGTTGAGTTAATCATACAGCACACCCACACTGCAGGAACCCCCCCACTCTGTGATTGGCACAGAGACATGGCTCACTGTCACTCTCAGTCACATCTCACTCCTCTCCTCTCTCTCCACTTCCCCTCTCCTTCCCTCCCCTCCTCTCTCTCCCCCCCCCCTCTCCTTCCCTCCCCTCCTCTCTCTCCCCCCCTCTTCTCCCTCTCTCTCTCTCTCTCTCCACTCACCCCCTCCTCCTCCCATCTTCCTTTCTCCTCCCCGCTCTCTCCACCCCCCCCCCCCCCCCCCCATCTCTCGCTTCTCCCGCCTCTCCTCTCCCCCCTCCCCCCCCCCTTCTTCTCTACCCCACCCCTCCTCCGCCCTTTCCTCTCTCCCCTCCCCGCCCAGGTGAAATACATCTTCTCTGACAAGACGGGCACCCTGACCTGCAACGTGATGCAGTTCAAGAAGTGCTCCATCGCCGGCGTGACCTACGGGTGAGTCTTCATCCACCTCCACCCCCCCCGCCCACCCACCCACCTAACCTCCACCACCCTCCCACCGATTGTTTAAAGCCGCGCCCAGGCGTCCCTCCATGCGGTCTTATTCTTCAGGCCTCTCACCTTCATTAAATGCCCCCGTGTGCAAGGGTGTACATCTGCCCCCCCCACCCCCCCCCTCCCCCCCCCCAACTGCCTTCTCATTAGCCGCCACATCAGCGCTCCTCTCTCCATGCAGACTATAAATAAAGTAAGCAGGCAGACGTTTGCAAAGGGGCGGGGGGCGGGGGGCAGGGGGGGGGGGGGGTTCTCTCGGCAAGTAGTTTGGCTGTCGGCGTGAAATGTTTATTTTTTTTCCTCTTTTCTCTCTTTAGTAATCTATTTTCCCTGTGCTCTCGCCCTGCGGTCCGAGATCAGCACAGAGATGGGCCGCTCAGATAAGCAGTGTAAAAGTTCAACTGGAATGCTGGAACAACATGACTGTGTACTATTTATACACACACACCTTCTGTGACGCCTAGGGAGCCCGGTCCACCACTGTAAGATCCCCCGTGACGTCATTTGACTTCCTTCTGCGTCCACGCCTTCGGGCGCGGTGATGTCACCCCTCATCACTCGACGCCCTATTTTAGGGCCCCGTGCCAGGGCTGGGAACATCACGTTTCTTCCATATATGAGAGAGAGAGAGAGAGAGAGCGAGAGCGAGAGAGAGAGAGAGAGAGAGAGAGAGAGAGAGAGAGAGATAGTGTGACAGCACGTGATTAATCCCATTAGGATTCAATTAAAAACGTGATTGACGAAGCGCAGGCTGAAGGACATTTGAGTGGGCTTTATCTAGAGCGCTCCCCCTCTGCTTTATCTCTCATTATTCCCCCCAGCCAGGGCGTAGACAACTTGTCGTTGTCAACCGCCATGTCAACAGTGTACGATCTGGGTTTGAGTTAAGTGCTGAGTGCATCCGCAGGCCATTGGGGATATAGCTTTCGTTATCTCCTGCTGTGACGGCTTCACAATCATCGAGTCAGTTTTAGTTCTCAAATGTTGCTTTTGATTGAGCTGAAGGCTCCAGGTCTGGGAGGGTGGGGAAAGAGTCCGTCCCTCTCAGCAGGGACTGAAGGTCTGGTTTTCAGCAGCCGTAGCGCAGGTTATCAATCCTAGGCTGCTTATAAATATGGAGGAGTGTTTAATTCACCGGATAGGGGAAGGGCTGATGATGATGATCCTCTCCTCTCAGATCTGTGTTCTTAAGACGAAGGTCACTGCAGTGAAACCCATCCCATACTCATAAATATTAATTATTCACCACCAGACAGCTTGAAACCAACTGCCAATAGTGTGATTGATCGTGTTGGTCACAGATTTTTCCTGAGTACCGTTTATCCTGATACACATATAGTATATTTTTTGTGTATTTTTGTGTCGATTTTTTTTAAGTTGCGAAAGGTGCAGCTCACTATTTCTGCTGTCAGTCTGCTGTGATGAAATGCTATTGAATGCATCACAGTGTTTGGTCCTGAGTAGTTTAGACTAGAGAACCAATGCAATGTTTTAACTGGGGAAACTGAGGTGGTCTGAGTCTCAATTACTGAGATACCACACCCTAACACACACGGATAACATTCATGCACACAGATATTGAATAACACAGTATTTATTGTTGGCTATTATTAAGAACGTGATCATTGTTATTGAATCCAAACCCAGGGGTGTGTATATATTTATTGAATTCTGCACATGGGTGTAACTTATGTTGGAGGATTTATCTTTTAAAGGGTCTCAAAACTCTTGAATCAACCAGATACAGCACCATTTCTGGTGGCGTACAATTGATTGCAATTTCCGATTGGTCAAATGGCTGCCAATCAGAGATGGTGAGTAACAAACTGCCATCAGTCTAACTGAACTGCAGCAACAGCATCTCTGGTCACTTTGTGAATATTACTGCAATATTTCATTGGATTGCAATAAAGATACATATATTAATATGGCTAGAGTGGCTAGCTCAGAACGTTTATTTGTGGTTGATATATGAGTGTTGTATGCAAACTACAACTTTGGGCGGTATATATATTTTATATATTCCTATTATTGCATTATGACTGCTGGAAACAGTTTGAATCAATGCAGTTCAGTGAAGTACACTGAATGCTTGGTCATTGAAAAGTTGGTGGAAATTGTGCTACTCTTATTTTATTTCTACGATTTTGCCTGGTCATGAGCACTCTATTTGACAGATTTTTAAGCATGACAAGACTACGCAAATGCGACTACATTTAAAGCCACACAGACAGCGGTTATGGATTCAGGGCAAGTGCCCAAGGTATTTCTGGAGGCTATGGTGACCTTAGAGATGGAGTTGGAGTGTTTCCCTGATGTTCGGTTTAGCACATCCTCTGAGCTTCCCTCGATGTCCTTGCTTTCGCCTCTACTTCCCCTTTACCATCTCCCTTCAAACATCCCACACTTTATATTCCTCAGAAGACAACGCATAAGATGTGCGTGTTGTTGTCGTATCTTATGCTGACGGGAACCAAGCCCTGTCTCTTTGACCATCCACGGCATCTTCCGATGATCCTGGATGACGGCTCGCATGGGTTCCCGTGGTTATCTTCTTGGAAAACAACTACATTTGTAATTATTATTTTGCCTGCAATACGGAAGACTTCCCCAACGAGAAGCGGGAAACGATTCAGACAAAATGTCAAAATATTAGTATTTGGTTTCCATGGTTGAATTATCCATCCTGATAACGTGCAGCTCTCCCACTACCCCCCCCCCCCCTGAAATGACAACCCGCTAAATGTTGCTCTTCGACCAATCCAACGAGGTGTTGTGCATTCTCTTCCCACCTCTGCTCCTACAGTCACAACCCTGAGGCTGAGGAGGGTAGTTTTGCAGAGGAAGACCGGTAAGCCGACTTGTTGGGTGTGATAAGCCTGGTAGTTTGTGTTCCTTTCCCTTTGCTTATGTGACGTAAAGAGTAATGCTTTGCAATGTGGGAAATTTGTGGCATTGAAAAAAAAAAAAAAAAAAAAACCTAGAAAAAAAGAAGTGTTTATTGGTGTTGTTTTCTTAACCGTGTGTTCAGTGCTCTGGCGTGTGTTGAATGTGACTGCTGCTTGTCTTTCTCTTTCCGCTCATATCACAACTAGAAACACACACACACTGTGCACATCTGTGCTCTCATCTCGTCTAGATCTCAGAAGGATTCCCCTGGCAATGTGTGTTATTTTGCACTCGGAGATGCTCTGTTATCTTTTCATGCACATTACACTTGATTTTCATCCATTGCTCGATGGTGCAGCACAAGGGTGTTTCGCTGCCACGGCAATAGGGAAAATGTCTGAGCATCCATTTTCAAACACTTCAACCCACGCATACACACGCACAAGCACACGCACATGCTCACACGCTCACGCACACACTTGTATCCTGCTGCTTTAATCTTGCAATCTATAGATCGCAGCATGGGTGCTCCTCATCCGTTCTGCATGGGGGAGTAGAGCCTGTTTGCTAATGCCCACACTAAGAAGGATGGGTTGGCTCTCTCACAGGAAAAGACTTGTGGGAGGACGGATCGCTGCCTTACGAACATAAAAAGATTCTCTTTTTCGCTGCTTTTTCTTTCTCTTAAAACATTTGAATGGATTCAAGCATTGGAGGAAAATTGGGATTATGCGTCAAACTGTATGGTCTTGGAACTGTATGAACCTCCACAGCATATCGTGGTATGATGACCTGTGACCTGTGTGCGTGACTTAAACCTTGAGTTAGTATTCAGAAACACAACAAGCAGTGAAAGTCTCCCTTCTCTCCGACACCCTTGGGGTGGTGTCGGCCATTTTGGCCCGTGTTGCAATAGCAGTCTGCAACAATATACCGAGCACGTTCCACAGGGCCGTAGTGTAGTAGGGGAACGCACGGCCATCAACTGGTGAACAGCCAATAGCCCTTGTTTCCATGGTGACAAGAACATTTTGTGCCAGCAAATGATCAATAACTGACTTGCCTTCTCCCTACTGCCAGCCCTCTCTTGAGCCCCAGAAACCTCATCAAAGCGATAGACGGGTCTTACTGCATTACTCCACACAGCCTGGACCTCTCCCTGGGCTTGTGGCTCATAGCTGCTCGTTTACTATACGGGGGTCAAAAGGGACACATAATCAATCGGTTGGGATTCTGGCAGAAGGGTCGTTTGGTATGGTGTTAGAGCTAGAGAAGTGTATACGTTGTGTTCTGTTTGTTACAATTTCAGGCGGCCCGGATAGTCAAGAGGGGGGGTCGGTTCCAATTAATCAAACCCTGATCGTCGCAAGACGCAGACACACTTATGCGGTGCTCATAAACGATCAGCCAATATCCTGAAGCTGGTATTACAGACGCTCTTCTCTATACGCAGACTGTTAGCGGTCGATGGAAGAAAAGCCCACCTCTTACTTTGCTCCGTAGCACGTTCGCACCCCCCCCCCCCATGAGGGTGATTGATACGTGGCGCCACCTTGACGCCGTGTTTATTACACGCCCGTTGCCTCGTGCATTTCCTTCCTCTTAGAAAGCTTCCTGCTCTTCCCTAAATTGAACTATACGGGCATTAAGGAGCCTCAACGGAACAAGTCCGGTCGGCGGGAGAACGGTCCGAATGAGAATTTAATTAGCTCCGGGAAAAATAGCCCGAGGAGCTGTCCTCCTCCTCCACCTGATATACATTACCGCTCCTCTCTTTATCGTGCCATCGATCGATAAACCCGGGGAAGGGGCAGTGGTGGAGTGTCCGCCGGCTATTTTTAGACCCTCTCACCGTCCGTGAGGCGAGAGAGACGTGCGCTGGAGACCATGTATCCCAGGCAGATGGATGACTGAGATTATTGTTTTTAGCTGTGTTATCTGGCAGATGTTGCATCTTGTTCTCTCTCCCCCCCCCCCCCCCACCCCCCCCCCATCCCTCCCGCGCGCATGACACGCTCGCTGCATTTTGATGAACTGTACCTGCCCCGGGTTACTTTGAAGTGTATCATCACGTACCATCTTGTAGATGACATTTGTGTTTTTTTTTTGGGGGGGGGGGGGGGGGGGGCTTCGCGCGCTGTGGAGAATATTCTCAACTGCCATAGTTCATGTTATCGATTAGTAGCTTTTGTTCTGTGTCGCTTTCTTTCTTGAAGAGCCGGGATGCGTCGACGGCGTGCACCGGGCATGTTTGTGATCAGCTTTTTGCTGGCATCTGCTGTTGTGCAGTGCAGTCATCCTGAGCGCTTTTTCCTTCCCTCGGATATTTTCCACTAGCAAATCAAAAAGCTCAGGCCACCGGTGCACCACTTGCGTAAGATCAGACGCACCGCCCTTAAGAGTCCATCAACCTTTGAGCTGAAACATAGGGGGGGGGGGGGGGTCCGCAGCAAAGTGCACTGGCGCGTAGACGCATATAATGCTTGTGTTGCTTCTCTGCAGCCGGGGCTGTTAAACCAGCCGTTGTGAATGACGGTCGTGTTTGTGTGGTATTGTGGTTGCACACAAGCGAAGCCTGCTCTGTGTTACTGGTTCAGGAGATGGATGAGACTCCACCATTTAGGCGTTCATGTTGCTGTATTTCTCCTGATGTTTTGACCAAATCAGACTACAGCCACCCAGGGCTTTGTTGGGAAACCACAAATTGTATTCTACCTTAGTATCGTCATCGGTATACAGCCATCAGTGATGTTTTCCTTGACTAAGGTTAACCTTGGTTAACCTGGTTTAAAAAAAACAACATGCTCCAAATGTTCCTGTGTTACCTTTTTAACCACCACTTTTCCCCCACCCAACATGGACTCTTGTTTGAGGACATACCGTTGTCTGGCATGTTGTATAGTGGTTTGTTTGTTTGTTTGTGATTGTGTTCTAAACCCCCCATCCCCTCTCTAACTGGGTATGCCGGTTCTGACTCTGCCTTCTCTCTCTCTTTCCCAGGCACAGCACGCAATCGTCAGAGGAGGCTGAGTTTAATGACCCGAGCTTACTGGAAAACCTCCAGAGTAATCACGTAAGTAACTCCGGGGCGTCCCAGTCCCCCCCCCCCCACTGTGACGGCTGGGGGTGGGGGGTGTGTCTGTGTGTCTGTGTCTGTGTGGAGGGGGGGCTGTCAAATCTCTTTTGCTGATTTGCCGGGTTTTTCCAGGGTGCATGTTTTTGGTCTATAAATACATTAATGAGATGATTAAAAAAAGAACAACACACAGACCAAAGAAAAACAATCCGCACTGTTCCACTCAGCACTCTGGACTCAGAAGCTGCCCCACACTCCGGTGGCTTGCTGCTGTCTTGAATACGTCAGGATGTGTTTGGTGGACGGTCTACACTGAGGGCAAAGTTAGCATCACGCCATTGCAAGCGTTAAGCGTTTGAGGAATGTGTTCTTTGTAGCTGGTGTAAACACCAAGCTAGTTAGCCCAGGCTGGCAGAATGACAAACCGGCTTTGTTTAGTTGTTACCAAATACCAATCCCTCCGAATTCTAGAGCAAACACATTTGCTTTCTTCCGTCTTTGTTCTAGCTACATCGGTTGCTTGTATTGTTTATAACGACAGAGCAACATATATTGTGGTGGCTCCCTTGTGTAGGTGTTTGTGTCGGGCTGACTGCTGCTGCCTAGTTGGTACTTCTCAGATGTTTAATTCAAGGTCAAATAGCACTGACTTGTATTCTTTGGAGAAACACATTCTTGCCAATGTTTTTTTTTTTTTTTTAACACTATGGTCTTGTTTGTACGGTCCTCTACGAATGCTGTTGGCGCATTTGTCGAGGTGTTGCTGTTTTAACACGTCTAGAAATGTCGCCAACACTTCGTGAAATGCAGAAACGACACTGCAAGTGTGTTAGTAATAGTGTGCGGTCACGGCCTGTTCAGACCAGTTGCTATTTACTATTTAATCGTTTAGCACAAACTTTAATCCAAAAGCTTGCAGATCATTAGTGTTTTGATAGCTCATTTTGGGGGTGATTCATGAGCAGGAAGGGATTGTACGCCTTGCTCAGTGATGCCCACAGGTAGACTGTGGACTATAGAACTATAGACTATAGAAATGCATTTGTTCGCTCTTCAACCATTTGAAGACCATTTTAATTTCTTAAGGTGTGTTATTTCAAAGATAAGATGCTGACTCCTGAAGGTGAAACTTCTATCAATAGGATACTGACTGCGTTTACATGGACAACCTTAACCCGACTATGGACCTTATTCTATGGACCCCCCCCCCCGTCAACAATCCCGTCCGCCCGCAATCCCCCCCCCCCCCCCCCCAACAATCCTGTCCGACCGCAACCCCCAGCCCCCCCCCCCATCAACAATCCCGTCCGACTGCAAACACCCCCCGTCAACAATCCCGTCCGTCCGCAATCCCCCCCCCCCCCCCCCCCCGTCAACAATCCCGTCCGACAGGGGGGACGGGGCAGTGTCCCCGTTTTAGTTTTCTATGACAAAAACACTTTACATGTTTGGAGGTTTTTACACCGCTGAACCCAAAATGTCCCCGGATTTTGTCTCAGAAATCTGGTCACCTTATACCAGACCAAAAATAAGGGTTACATTTCCATAGCAACGCTCCACCCTATACTATAATTTCGGTTTTCTTATTGATTATTATGCTCACGAACAACTTTGAAAATATGAAACTTAAACGTTATCTGCTCGCGAAACGTAAACGGTATCTGCTCGCGTACAACATAACAAATGTGAGACTCGTGTGTCACGAGTAAACAACATGCGTTGTAAGTCACAGGGCTGCCAACTTTTAGGTTTGGCCGGAGTGAGATTCTGTAGAATCTTGTAATGCATACCTTTATAGCAGGGTCCGCGGGTGTAATTGTTGACGGGGGGAGGGGAGAGGAGTGTTGGATTGCGGGCGATCGGGATTGTTGACGGGGGGGGGGGGGGAGTGTTGGATTGCGGGCGATCGGGATTGTTGACGGGGGGGAGTGTTGGATTGTGGGCGATCGGGATTGTTGACGGGGGGGAGTGTTGGATTGCGGGCGATCGGGATTGTTGACGGGGGGGAGTGTTGGATTGTGGGCGATCGGGATTGTTGACGGGGGGAGTGTTGGATTGCGGGCGATCGGGATTGTTGATCTTGAGGTTTCTCCCGCTGTCTCACTCTACCGTCGGGGAGTTTGGAAAGGAACGAACGTGTCTCTGCTTTTTTTTTTTGCCGTGAGAATTTGGATGTGTGGCGTGTGTGCGTGTGTAAACAGACAAACGTGTGTGTCACACGGTGAAACCGTGGGAGTTGGCAGCTCTGAAGTCAGTTTGTTGCCATAATGTGACTCAGTTGTCGGCTTGTCGCAAAATGCTGTGAATATTCTGAAAGGACGTTATAATGCGATTAAGGTGTATACATGTCTAGAATGTGCCTCAATAATCAGAATATGATTGGAATACTCCACATACCTTATTCAGATTATGCTTATTCCGAATATGACCATAATCTAATTAAGGCAATCGGAGAATGGTGTTTACATGGCAGCGTCATATTCTGATTCTGATTAATATCAGAGTATTAATGTCCATGTAAACGCAGTCAATAGGATCACAATATTAAAAAAAATCACAAAACATGGGTCTTTAAAGTCATATAATGTTGAGTCTCTTTTGGTTTAACATGTCAGACATGTCTTTGTATACACAGTGCTTGTTCACATGTGAAGATCACATGTGAAATAATAATTATTTCTCCACTTGCTCAGTCCTTGCTGGTAGCAGGTTTACTCTCAAAATGGCCGGCGCCATGGCCTCAGCCCGGGACACACAGCCCTGCCTATGGGGACAGCGTGCTGATTGATCAGGCTGATTTACCAGCCGTGAATGTTTATCTTTACATTATGAGACAAGCAAATAAGTGAGAAATTAGCAGCAGTGTTTGTTGCGTGTGTGTGTGTGTGTGTGTTGAGTCCAGGGTGTCACTCAAAACACTGATCCCAAAACATATCTTCCACCACAAATTACCCATTAACCATTGACCAAGTTAACATGAAAACAAACTTGGGGAAACCAATGTGTTGACGGTGACTCTTTTGGATGCTTGTCGATTCTTTATATAACGGGACATTCAAATAAGTGGGAAACCACCAGCAGTGTTTTGTTGTGGTGTGTGTGTTGCGTCCCAGGGTGTCACGTCTCATTACGGTACGACAGCGGTTCCCTGGGAGTGGAGACGTGTTATGATCGCTGTTTGCCGTGTTATTACATCAACGACACATTAGCGAGTTAGCTGTGGATCAGCGTTAGTCTCCCCGGCCTGTCTTAATTATTACGTTGTAATCGTTTGTTTTGTTCCGGTCTCTGTGAGGTAGTTTTAATGATGATGTGTTGAACGGCGCGCGGCGGCGGCGGCGTCGGTATTCTGCCGACACTCTCTACGTGTCTGGGGATGTCAGTGTTTATTTCCCTCTTAAAAAAGAAATGATAATAAAATAAAACGCCAGTTTCTGGTTCAGTGCCTTTTTTTTTTCCGACGTGTGAACACCAACACTTGACCCCGTTGTTTGCGCGAGTGTCGAGTGAACGTGAGAAGGTTTCACTCAAAGCGGTGAGTGAAAACCACCCTCGTTGGCCACCATTTCTGCGTTGCCTACGGCGTGTTTCAGTGTGGAGGCTAATAGAGTGGCGAGGTCAGCGGGGTGGAGTGCTCTGTTGATGAGGAGTTAACAGTTTGTAAATAGACCGGAAAACCCTTCCTGTTGTTGCGTTTTGGGCCCAGTCGCTGCTACCATTGGCCGCGAAAGGTCAGTTTTCTTATCTTGAACACCGCCTTCATCATTGACTGCATTCAGGACTCCACTGTTGTTTAGACAATCCCCCAAAAAGCACTGATCCCAAAATGTATCCTCCACCACAAATCACCCAGAATGATCTACATACTTCCAGCCATGTCAAATTTAAAATGAATCATTGACGAAGTTGACATGAAAACAAATGACTCAATACTTGGGAAACGGTTCACAGTGTGTTCACAGTGATACGTTGGACAGTGCACTTTTTACTTTTACATAACGTGACGTGTAATCAAGCGAGAAATCAGGAGCCGTGTTTGCGTGTCTCTGTTGGTCTCTGCGTCTTCATTTCATAAAGATTGCTGCCTCTGTGACCCGGTTTCCTCTTTTACCAGCACGGCCGTGTCCAGAGCTGTGAATGTCTGTCACCGTGGCGCTGACACTCATTACCCAGAAGCCTCGGTCGTGGGGTCAGATCCGCTGCCGGCGTGCTAAACGTCACATCTGATACTGCTGCTGAAGCCTAGGTCCATGTCTACGTGGCCTGTTCCATTTACACACACAGGCAAACACAGGCAGATTTGCACACAAAATCAGAAGCACACACGCACACTAAATGCCTTGTCCAGAGGCTGAAAGGGCTGCCATAGCATCCAGGTCAGTAATAGGCTGTGTTCTTCCATTCAGAGTAAGGCCTCTCCGAGTCTCTCTCACATTGTTCATGGAGTCTGCTGGCAGGGGCCAATATTGAAACAGCGACCAAGGCACACAGCACACAGTGCTGAAAGCCACGTTCTCTACATGCACACAAAGCCTGGCGTCCCTCAGTAATGCATAAAGGGTTTGGTTGTTTGAGGAGCTATTGTGTGGAAGGACAGGGCCTTGCGCCGTCTTTTGACTCGTAGAACTCAAGGCTTTGTGTAAGTTGTATGTTGGTGTAGGAGACCAAAACTTGACTTCATTATGAGCCGTGACACAGACACAAGAAACACAGACACACACACACACACACACTCACACACACACACACACAGCCATAGAACCACACAGCCAATTTCATGTAATGTCTTATTATCTAGACTTAAGCATTTACGATCATCACGTGTGATTATCCACTTCAATCATAACCCCGAGTTAATATTTACATTTACATTCAGGGCATTTAGAAGACACTTTTATCCAAAGTGACTTACAATAAGTACATTCATCATAAGAAAGTGAAACAAGATATCGCTGTCTGCACAGTTAGGATGTTCATAGAACCAACAATCGCTAGGTTAACCCATTCCCCGTACACAACATAGATAGCTAGGATGAGATGCTACATAACTAAGTACTATAACTAAACACGACGTGGAATAAGTGCGTACTATTAAGCCATCTAAAACCCGACCGAGCCTGGCTGACGTCACGACGTACCCCCGGTGTCGCCCAGAGTCCCAGTCAGCTCTTTTACATCCCAACACGTGAGGCTGGCCGGTGACGCGTCTCTCCGCCAGCCGACCCGTCACCGCCACTTAGTGTCCCCCAGGGGGGGGGGGGGCCGCTGGGAGACCCCTGGCCCCAGTGGAGGTCACTAGCTGCAGGTCGCTGGTCCCTGTAACCCTGTAAGCCCTGTCAGACCTGAGCCCCAGCAGATGCCAGCCGGTTAACCGCTGGTCGTCAACGGTGATCGTCACGGTGATCCTCACGCCGGTCGTCATGGTGATCGTCACGCTGGTCGCCAGCGTCCATTGTCCGTTGTATTTGTTATTCGTTTTATGACTGACGCAAGCGTTGCCATATTTGATATGCCCAGACTGAAGGCGTTCGTGATGAAGTGAAGAGTGTGTCTGCTTCTAGGAGCGTATTGAGACGAGCCCTATTGTAGAGTAGCTCTGCCTCCGCTTGCCTCCACTGGCTTCAGGCCAGCACCTCAGTGGCTCTTTCTGCCATTCTTTTGGCAAAACCTGCTTGGACTATGGCCAAGCTAGTTAGTTTCTTGTCCTGGCTGGCGCACGGCGAATCGATGGTCTCTATATAGCCTAGTTTTCTGTGCTTCTGTGAAGACCCTACCTATATATGGCATCGCAGTTCTTCAGCGGGAACGCTCGATCACTGTAAATAACATCATATTTAGGCTAAAACAGCCCAGTTTGTTCCCACGTTGCTTTGTCCTACTTCTAAATGCTTAAAAGGAATATTGATTGTGAGAGAAACTCTGTAACTGTACTGCGCGTAATGTCTTCATCCATTTTGTGGCATTTATTTGCGATTCCAAAGACAAACCCAGTCAAACTTCTCTCTCTCTCTCTCTCTTTCTCCCCTCGTGTGTAGCCTACAGCGGGCGTGATCCTGGACTTCATGACCATGATGGCTGTCTGCCACACGGCCGTACCGGAGCACACTGACGGATCCATCTCCTACCAGGCCGCCTCTCCCGGTACAGTCCTCTTCTTCCCTCCTCTTTCTTTTTCTCCTCCTCTTTCTTTTTCTCCTCCTCTTCTTTCCCCTCCTCCTCTTTCCCCTCCTTCTCTTTCCCCTCCTTCTTTCTTTTCCTCCTTTCTTCTCCTCCTCCTTCTCCTCCTCCTTTTTCTCCTCCTCCTTTTTCTCCTCCTCCTCCTCCTTTTTCTCCTTTTTCTCCTCCTCCTTTTTTTCTCCTCCTTTTTCTCCTCCTCTTTCTCCAACTCCTCCTCCTCCTCACACCAGATCAGACATCTTAGAGCGAGGGAAATAATTGATGAAAACAAGCCTGCTCACTTCCTCCACCCTTCACCGGTGGAGCGTAGTCCGGGTGTAAACGTTTCAACCCTTGAACCCAAATGTCTCAAGTTAAAATGTAAAAGTTGAAAGTTAGTCTCTGGTCTGTCTCTATTTTTGCCACGTATACTTTCAAGGGACTCCATTAGGACTTTGAGACAACATCAAACTGATAAACTGGATAACACCAAATAAAAGCAATGTTCCTGGTTCGCAAGCAAGCTGTCCAGCCGTTATCCCTTTCATAACAGACCAGAGAAGTTTATCAGATGATGTTCAATCCTTTAAGGTGAAATCCCATTTCATTTAGAACTGCAATTTCCTATAGTCCTTATGCAAAGAACAACTGGCGATTGTGAGCCGTAGAAAAACACTGCATTCAGATGCTAAGTATAACTTATGGAAATGGAAATTATTATTAAGGATGGAGGCGAGAAGAAGCCTTAGGAAAATCAAATTTCCTGTTGTGAAACATCTCATCATCATCTCATCATCATCTCATTATATTATATAATAATAATATAATAATATATTGTATATAATATATATATAATATATAGAATATTATATATATTCTATATATTATATATAATAATAATATAATAATATAATAATAATAATAATATAATAGCAGAAAGAGGGGCACAGCACCCCTTTGTACACAATTATTACTGCAAGAAGGCATTGGCCAGTGGGAAACAGTGGAAAGAAAACGTCATCAATGCTGCTTTTGCTTCCAGTGTGTATTTATAGCAAACGTCAAGTAACACAAAACATCAATGGGAAACATTGCAATGGAAAACTGAATGCACAAAGCAACACTATTTAATAAAAACAACAAAAAAGAATGCTATATTTACTATCAAATGTAATGCAAATGCAAATGGATCTTTTCCAAGAATAAAAACCCAGGTACAGCCTGCAGGGTGTAGGTGCAGGGAGAAAAAAGGTGTTATGGGATCTATTTGAATACGTCGTTCCTACTAACACCATACTGAGTAGTGAATACAGACGCAGGTAGGGGTTATCAAAGGTTGAATCCTGCTGAAGGTGGCCACTCAGGTAGGCTAGAGTCATCGGAGACCACACGCAGAAGGACCACTGTGCTGGGAGTTGAGCACCCTAGCCACTACACTGGTAGCGACAATAACGACGCTCCATTAATGTTTGACCGAAAACAAAAAGGCAGTGCCGCTTTTTTTCTACCGTGACTGAGAACAGTAATGACTCTCAGAAGAGTTACACTGTGGAGAGAGGTGCTGGAACATTTCGCCGGAGCAGTCTCTGTGGTCTGTGTGACCCCCCTCATCGTGCCTAGTGGGCCAGTAAACGACAAAACACAGTATCGTGGACCAGAAAGTGTCCTTGCGCCTTTACCTGTTTGTGACGTCCCCTGACGTGTTGAATGTGTCCTCTCTCTCTCTCTCCCTGGGTGTCTCTGTCCGGGTTTCCTCCCCCAGACGAGGGAGCTCTGGTGAGGGCCGCACGCAACCTGGGCTTCGTGTTCACGGGCCGGACCCCCGACACTGTCATCCTGGACTCGGTGAGACTGCGATTATAACGGAGGGGGGGGGCGGGGCGGGGGGGGGGGGGGTCAGGGGGTTTGAGTACCGCTGGGGCTTCCCATGCTGAGGCTGTAAGCATGTCATGTCGTACCAAACGACATGTGCTTAAAGATGAATGTGTTTCTATCCGGGGAAATGATGGCGGCCCGACAATGCAATGGCGAATAATAGGAGTCTTTGTGCGTTGGCTGTGGCCCGTGAGTGTAAAGGGCAATCGTGTTGAAACTAAGGAGGCCTGTCATGCCCCGTGGAAAACCTCCCACTGCCCGAATGGTATTGTTCAGAAATGTTCTGTTTCGCTAAATGTCAGGAGGAACGTCTATTGCTCTCTCACTGTCGCTATTCCACAGCATTAGCGCGTAATCGGATTGAACAATCAAGGGCATTGTGTAAAGTCACATGCTCGGGTCTTACCCAGGTTTTCGTCCGGAATCTAATCTACACACTGCCTCCAAGGCAGTGTGTCCACCCCAAAAGCACAGCTCTGCAAGCGGCGGCCCCATTAGTGGAAAGTGACGGAAAGAGAAAGCTACCTGCAAATCCCATGATTAAATGATGACGTTAGTTGGGCTGTGTGTCTTCCGAACGCTTTAAGGTCAGCCCGGTGTCTTGTGCTTTTTAATTGCCTAACGGGGCGACTGCACCTCAGGGTAATAAGGTAAAGGCCGGAAGACCAGAACCATTTGCTTATTATAGCCGGCGGCCGGGCGCTCTGTCTCCGCGGCGCGGGTCAGTTTTGTTAACCTTCCTATTAAGTTCTGGCGTTCGAGCTGCGCGCCGTCTCCTTAATCGGCCCCTCGACTGCGCTGAGCAGTCCGCTTCCAATTAAGAGAATTAATTCACTTTTCAATTAAGATAATTAATTCACCCGCTTTACCGCGTTGCTTCCGTTCTCTTCATACGTCGCCAGTTGCGGTGACTGATTGAAAGACCGATTTTTAACTGTTACAACTAAAAAGTTTAAACTGAAGCCTGTTTGGGTAAGTGTGTGTGTGTGTGTGTGTGTGTGTGTGTGTGTGTGTGTGTGTGTGTGTGCGCCCTTTAAGACTACCCTTTCCTGATGCTTGCACCGATGTTTCTGTGTTTTTTAGATCGGGAAGGAGGAGAAGTATGAACTGCTACATGTGCTGGAGTTCACAAGGTATGCACCGTACCGATGGGTTACCTCTGTGAGGCGCTGGCCTCGTAGCATACACTCCGCTTGTTCATGCAAATATGAACGTTTCCATGGCGATTCTATGATGATGATGACGATAGAAGCTGTTATTTTATTACAAAAAAATGTCATAATGTATAGAAAATATATATTGACAGTATGTATTGTTTTGCCACATTTGTTAATACGCGATGACTCCAGCACGAGTTAAAAGGAAAACCAGCAGGGTTGTGTTTGAGGCGTCATGTCTTACATTTTGCCTGCTCGAGGTGATAATTAGCTTAGCTTTAGTGGTGGTAACACCTTTGCTCTCTCTCTCTGTGTCTCTCACCACCCACCACCCCCCTCCCTTCTCTTTCTGCATCCCTGATATCACTGTATCACTCCCTTTTTATCTGTTTCTAACCATCTGTGGCGCTCTCTGTTTCTTTGTACCTCATCTCTCTCTCTTTCTTTCTTTCTTTCTTTCTTTCGCTCTCTCTCTCTCTCTCTCTCTCTCTCTCTCTCTCTCTCTCTTCCTCAGCACGAGGAAGAGGATGTCGGTCATCATACGCACCCCGTCCGGAAAGATCCGCCTGTACTGCAAAGGAGCCGTGAGTGCCTGTCTCTCTCCATGGCAACGGCATGACAGACTGTCGCCCCTCGTCGGAAAACGCTCTCCTCCCCGCCCCTCCCTCCCTCCTCCTCCTCCCCCCCCCCCCCCCCCCCTCCCCTCCCACACCTCCCGTCAGCGGTGGACATAAAAGATCAGCGTTTTGAAATATCGCTTTTTTTTTGACCGGAAACATATTTAAGGAATCGTGCAGCACAACATATCGTTTCAGCCCTGGTACTTAGATCAGTGTCAACGACATCGCTATTTAAAACAGGAGATGTAGGATCTCTCCCACTAGATCAAACACTCGCACTGCGCCACATGGAGCAGCGATCCGTCGTCAGGGCTTATTGTGCGTTTTTTCCGACTCCACCGTAACCTCCTTCCTGAACCTGATAGCACTGTTCTGTAAGACCGGGCGATTCGTTGGTTCATTCATTCATTCATTCATTTCTTGATTCATGTTTTTCCTGGTGTGTGAGTAGCCAACGTTGGTGTGTTGTCTCTTCAGGACACTGTGGTCTATGACCGCCTCGCCGACAGCTCCAGGTACAAAGAGATCACACTGAAGCACCTGGAAACGTTTGCCACCGAGGGTGAGTGGGGAAACGGCGCCCCCTGTAGACCAACAATAAGAACTACATTCAGTTTTTTTTTTTTTTTTTTTTTAAGATTCATCTCATTAGCATGCATCCCATGTATCAGTTAACTCCCAGAAACCTATAGACCAATCCCTGGTCGACTGAATTTGAGTTTTAGGTCTAGGTTGCTTGGTGTATTTGTCATTGTTTTGTTTGATCGTAAATTAACAAATGATACAAATCAAAACGAAAGACAACGTAAAGGAGAATCTTAAAGGAGTGGCTGTTATAAAGCCAAGCTCCTAGAGAATCTGCATTAGATAATGTAGGCATGATGAACCGTGGCTGTTTTCACATCTGGGATAATACTGCCCTCTTGTGTTAGTCCTTTACAATGACGTAGTCAGAACTGGCCGATGTAGGCCAAAACAGGGTGTGCAACAGCATATGTGAAATATTTATTTTTTGTATTTAGTAGCCATTTTGTGTTGCTCAGTGCAATTGCTATTTGGTTAATGGTTTGGATACTCTTTAAAAGTATGCTCTTTTCATTCAAATGTAAATGCTTCTGTACCAGAGTTGTCTGCAAAAGCATCTTCAATAATGATCTGAAGACCACCAGATCATCTCTACCGAGAACATATTTTCTGCTGACTTACGCACTTTCAGCGCATACTTTACATAGTGTGTGATGTGTTACATTTGAGTACCACTCCAATTAACAATTAACAATTAAATAAACCCTATTAGGCATCACGGTCAGATTCCTATAGCTACTCTGCAACTTTTCGCTTTGTCCATTCACTATTTGGACTTGCGCATGCCGCCATTTTTCGCCATTTTTCCTCGTAGCGCTGAGCGTCAATGTAAACGCTGTGGTTGCAGGGCTGCGCACCCTGTGCTTCGCGGTGGCAGAGGTCAGCGAGTCGACCTACCAGCAGTGGTTGGAGGTGCACCAGAGGGCCTCCACCTCGCTGCAGAACCGCTCCCTCAAGATGGAAGAGACGTACGAGCTCATAGAGAAGGTGGGCCACGACACCCCATGCACACTGTACACACGGGGGGGGGGACACACACACAGGTAGCAGTAACAGGTGGAGGGGGGGGGGGATCGCTGCTGATTTGCCTGTAAAGGGCATGATTATGGTTACACGTCGACGCAACGCAAGGACTACGCAGGCGCTTCGACGCAGTCGTGATCCTGTTTTGGTTCTGCGTCCGGTTTTAGTAAACGGACCAATCACAGCCCTTGCTGGTGCGTCGCCTTGATGGAAGGTTACAAGTTTTGGGAGGCGCACGTCAGGCCCTCGCGGTGGACGCAAGGAGGGTCCGCAAGGACGCAAGGGGGTCCGTAACCCCCTTGCGTTGCGTGAACGTGGGACCATAATCAGCCCTTTAGTTTGCAAGAACGACATAGATGGAGATATAAGATGTGATGGAAGGGCGGAGGGTTAGAGTAGAGATGTATAGAGCCTCTGGGGGCGGCAGTAGCTCAGGAGGTAGAGTGGGTTGACTGGTAACCGGAAGGTTGCTAGTTCGATCCCCGGCTCCTCCACTCCGCCGTCGGTGTGTGAGTGTGTGAATGAATGTTCGTAAGTCGCTTTCGATAAAAGCGTCCGCAAATTCCCCTAAATGTAAATGTAAATGTAAAGCCAAGAAGTCTCTAATCTAACCTTCGACCCTTCCATCATCCTATCCATCCATCTCCCCATGCGTCTGCACTAAACAGACGGACGACGGATGGAGAGATGCATAGATGGCTAGATTATGGCTAATATAGATGATGGAGAGATACGCGGGTAGTTTACAGAGGGATAGACTGAGAGATGGATGAGTAGATCACAGACAGATAGACGGATGGAGAGAGATGAATAGATAATAAACCAATGGAGAGAGGGATGAATAGATTATGAAACGGATAGATGGATGCGGAGAGAGATAAATATAGATAGCTAGAGTACGGATAAAGAAATGGTGATTGATCGTCCAACACAGCCCTTTTAGATGCAGGGCTACTTCTGCTAGATTAAACATCATTATACTGTTTATACTAGGTTCATGGCTTTAGAAAGTACATCAGCACTGGGGAACAAATGAGATCGTAGAAGCCTCCACGCTACACAGGCTTCAATTGCAACCGACTCCAGTTGTTCTGCTCCATCAAAGACTTCCACGCCGGCCCACTGGGACCTTTTCCCTCACCCGGTTCAAAACACAGCAACTCGTCAGCCCTCTCGTCCCCCGCCGACCGCCGGCACTCTGGGTCCTCGGTCCTCCTCCGTGGCATGTGGGCCTGTTTCCCTTCCATTGTGAGCTTCCTCCTAATCCCATGTTTACCTTTCAGCAGAGCCTTCCGTTTTGAATGAGCCCAGTCAACATGAACCGCTCACATCAAACGGGCTCCCCTCGGTGGAACCCCCTTGTCAGGACCCCCCGAGTCATTAGTGGCCGTCACGTCAGCACGCACGGAAACCTAAACACGCTTAGAAGTGTGTGTATCTGTGTGTGTGTGTGTGTGTGTGTGTGTGTGTGTGTTTTTGTTGTGTGTGTGACCGTTCATGCCGCTGTGTGTTTTTCGGTGCGTGTGTGTTTATGTTGTGTGTGTGTACTGTGCCACCATGCTTCTTGGTTTGTCTGTGTGTGTGTGTGCTGGTTGGTTTGCGTGTGTGTTGGTCTGTGTTTGCGTACGTGGGTGTTCATGTCAGTGTGTGTTTGTTTGTGTGTGTTCGTGTTGAGATGTGTGTGTGTGTGTATTTTGTCATGTGTATGTGTGTGCGTGTGCACATCTGCGCGTGTGTGTGTGCACACGGCGATGTGCACGCACAAGTGCGCACTGTAAGTGTGCATGTTATTGTGGTTGTGTGTGTGTGCTGCGTGAGTGAGTGCATGTGTGTGTGTGTCGGTGTTCCCAGCTAGCACAGGGCAGGAAGTACAATTGCTTCCCTGTGAGCACCGTCTGATGTGGACGCGCTGGTCAAACATGTGTGGCCGGCCTCGTAAATCAGGGCCCCTGGCGCGGCTCCTAGTGGCCCCTCAAGGCTTCCACCGACACAAATGGACGCCATCAATCATAAAGTTCACGTAAAAGCTCTCCGGGGGAAGTAGTGGTGGAGGGGGCGAGGGAGATGCCGGGCGTTGTGTAACACATTACCGCACTAACTTTCGGGAGAGGTTTATGATTCCCAACCTAAAAGTTTCAAACGTCCAAACTTTGGATATGGGAACGTGATTTTACAGACACTAAAGAGCCCGGCGGTTGGTGTGTGTGTGTGTGTGTGTGTGTGTGTGTGTGTGTGTGTGTGTGTGTGTGTGTGTGTGTGTGTGTGTGTGTGTGTGTGTGTGTGTGTGTGAGATCAGTGGCTGTACCACAAGGTGGCGCACTAGATTCAAGTTGAAGTCTGATGAATTGAGTGTCACTGTTCAGTCCCGCTAACTAGATCCAGACGGAAAGATTATGTTGGCCAAAACTTTACAGAGGTGTATTTTATGATAAAAATGACGCACGTTGTTCACCCTTTTTGATATTTTATGAAGGAAACTTTAGTTTCTTCTAAATGTACTGCATTTAAAGCATTGGATGCCTAAAATACAGGATTTGTGTACCAAGTCGATTCATGTACAGATATCCTACAACATTCCCTGTTTAAACAAATTTATGGGCACACTAACTCGATCAATACAATTATGAATTCAGCAAAAGCCTTGGAAGAACTAAGAAGATCTAGTCCTAGGAGCTTATCTACGCATAAATCAATCTGTTCAATATGACTCTATGCAGAGTGTACACAAATAAGTGTGTGTGTGTGTGTACGCAACCTTTGTGGGGCAGTGGTATTGTGTGTGTGTGCCCATGTGTGGAGTGGTTGGTTTTCTGTGTGTGTCTGTGTGCAGCTGTATATGTGTGTGTTTGTGGTCCCAAATGTGCGCTTGTGTGCCTGCTTTAATATATATGTGTGTGTGTGTGTGTGTGTGTGTGTGTGTGTGTGTGTGTGTGTGTGTGTGTGTGTGTGTGTGTGTGTGTGTGTGTGTGTGTGTGTGTGTGTGTGTGTTTGTGTGCGTGCGTGCGATTGTGCAGTCTCTGCTTAAACCTGCATTGATCTTCCCCCTTCTGACCTCGCTCAAACCAAGCTCAAAACCTGGTGACTGGAAAAAACAAGCGCAGCTGATTGGATGAAAATCACCGCCCTGACTGAGTGACACAGTCCTGCCGGCCCGGTGCCAATGCTTCAGTGACACATGACGCTGTAAAGACCCCTCTGTGGTTCCCCCCACCTAGCCGCCGTTGTTTACCTTTACCTCCGCGTTCACAGAACCTGCTGCTCCTGGGAGCCACGGCCATAGAGGACAAGCTGCAGGACAAGGTGCCCGAAACCATCGAGACCCTCATCAAGGCGGACATCAAGATCTGGATCCTGACGGGGGACAAGCAGGAGACTGCCATCAATATTGGTAAGAGAAGAGGCGGCGGGGGGGGGGGGGGGGTGAGTGAGTTACCCTCTATGGAGCTTAGGTTGCTCTTGTAGACTCACCTTGAAGAGGTTGAAAATGTCGAAAAAGGATGAAACAATCTATTCTTACATCCTATACTCTGTATATATATATATTAAAGGTTCCCACTTTGTTTTAACCAAATCCAGGTTTTGTGAAGTGGTTCATCTGAGCAGGACCCTCAGAAAATCAATCAGGGCCTTACTTCAAATCCTAGGGGGCATTCCCCCCCGGTGGCGGGGGGGGGCAAACACCTGACAAGGCAGCAGAGTGCCCCCCCGCCCCCCCCAAATCCCTCTCCCCGTCAGACCCCTCCGACAGAAACATCCGTCTGAGAATGCGCCGTGATGTACGAGCATACTGACTGACGTCGAGATTAAATAACACGCCGTATGTACACAGACAACCCCCTACACACACACACACACATGTGCGTGCACAGGCGCACACACTCACACACGTACGCGTGCAATCAGGCGCGCACACACTCACACAAGCACACACCCCTTACCTTTCTTTACATATCCAGCAGTTCTACAGGATTGAGCCTAGGGTATTCCCCCCCCCAACCCACCCCCCCACCCACCCCCTGCATCCCCTCGGAGAAAAAAAAAGGGAAAGCGCCCGGCAGAACTCACACTGACTGAGCGGCGGTGTGTGCACCTCCACTCCCACTGTAAGGGCCGGCCTCTTAATACCCCTCAGATGTGGGCGAGTTAGCGCAAACTGCAACAAGCGAGGTTATCCCTGAGAGCGGACGACCTGTTAAAAGAGTGGTGGGTTAAAACATTAAATACTGGGAAGGACCGCCGTCGTGCGGCCAGCCACCTCCTCGGGCCCGGCCTGAATCGGCTCTTTGTGCCCCCGCCGTGCCCAGATGGTGGAGGAGGTCCTCCAGAGAAACACACACACACGCACACACACACACACACACACACACAGGAGGGGGAAGTGGTGTTTTTCAATGCTTTTTTTACGGGCCGGGCCGATTTGACTGCGCTGCTGTGTGGAAGCTGTGCTCGGTGTTGACTTAGCTTTTTATTTATTATTTTTTTTATTTTTTTTTACCCTTTCGCGTGTTGAAAGATGTTCCCCAAACGCCAAGGTTCACGACTCACCTCGGGCCGCGGTGGGTCGGCCCAGTAACATCTGGTTGGTTCTACATTATCTCTCTGGCCCCCCACCCCCCCCCGAAATCCGCCCGAGACAGCGGGCTGTCACACTAATGATGGGAGTAGAAGACATAGGTTAGCGTTGATAACCGACTTCGGTCCTGCCAAAAACGACAATGGCTTTTAGTCTCGCTCAAATCCATTAGTCCTCGCCTATGACCCGGTTTTGTCAACTTGTCGACTCGAAAAATAACGTTACCTCTGAATGAGACGTCCGAGCTTTGGGATGGCTGTGTTATGGCTCTGTGAAAACCTGATCAAAGGATACTGGCCAATCGGTGAGCTTGTTGATGAACTCCCATTGTTTAGAGATATGACATAATGAGGAGTTGGCACAAGCAGGGTGGTTCTTGGCCCGAGGGCATGATCACCATGGGGGGGGGGGTTCTCTCCGCCTCTCAACAGGGATAAATGCCGTCTGAACTGCCAACACTATTACTACCCCCTCCCTCTTTGTACGTGTGCACCTCCTTACCTGCACACCTATTCCCTGAACAGCTTCCTTCCTTTCTGCCTGCTGTCCTGTCCTGGCCCGCAAACCCAACTCCTTGGCAGCCTTTTGGAGCTCCCACTGTGCCTCTGATTTGTATCATTAATGACCCCCCCCATAGGGAACTACGGGAGGTTGTTGTGTGACACTGTTGTGTGTCGCGCTTAAACATTCTCCAACTCCTCTGGGAGCTGTGTTTGTGTTGTGTTGTGTTGTGGCGATCGCAGGGTGTGTGATGGAGCTTGAATTAAATGAGCAGGCGTTGACCCTTCGGGCTAGCCGCATCGTGATGGGACGGACATGATTCCACCCCGTGGAGAATATTCTTAGGGAAGTTTACTTGTTAGGAACTTGGGAAAACAATCTGGCCCGGACCAGAGCTCTGGAGCGTCTGGTGTTGACTCGGGAAGTTCCCGGGCGTGTGTTTCCTCTTACAGGTCCCGCTCTGTGCGGGACGGGGCCCGGCGTGCGCGTGATGTGGTCTTGGGTGACCTTCTCTGTGTGCGTTGCTCGCACTGGGAATGGCGTTTAGGGGCTACTGTGTGCGTGCAGACCAGGTCGTCCCCCTTAAATGCTGCCCAAATATTGTCTGTTTTTTCCAGAAAAACAACGTTTAGAGGCGACTTGAAATAGAACGCAAACTAAAAATAGTCTTTACAAAGGAGCTGTGTTGAGCAAGCCCTCGGAAGTATTAATAATGATACATGTGATACAAAGATACATTCATCTCTGCGGCGACGGTACATGAGTGCTAAAAACAGCAAATTTTGAGGTCCTGCCTCAAAACCCAGTGCCCAGTGAAAGGGGAAAGCTGTCCTGCTTCAGATTCAGGCAAAACTCTGATGTCCTGAAAGGCATTGCTTTCTGCAGCATGAGCAGTTGTCAGACAGCACATGGACAACACACACCACAGACATTTACAGGTGACACAAATACCATAACTCATGACTCAAACATGCAATATCTTCAAGGGATTACACTTATCATTAACCTGGGGTCAGGCTGGAGTTGTGGTGTTGTTCTGCCCCACCCATGGGAGTCCCTAGGAGCCTGCCACCCTGCCCGTGACCCGAGCACCCGCCCCAGCTAGGGGTGACCTCCCCCCAGGGGGTCCAACAGGGCAGTAACTGCCTTCTCCAGCAGGAAACGAACGACCCTCTTGTAAATCTCGAGCTGTAAAGCCGGGTCCCAAGGAGCTGGTTCCAGGTTATGGAGCTTAACTGAAACGCTGTGTAGCATGCTGCTCCCACGCGTTTTTTTCCTGGTTTACTCGTGATATATATCGGCTTGTTTGTGCTTTGATTAAGGTCATTTTGGGGTTTAAATTGGTATATCATGGTGATCTGTCTGTCGACCAAATCACATTCGTCTTTCTTCCTTTCTTTCCTTGTTGCAGGACATTCTTGCAGACTGCTGACCAAAAACATGGGCATGCTGGTTATCAACGAGGACAGTCTGGATGTAAGTTGTTTATCATTTGGTTTACTTCACGTTTTAATTGCGAAACTTTTCTTGAAGTACCTTGAAGTACTCTTCTTGAAACACCCTCACTAAGCAATCAGTTCAGCATTGTTCAAAGACTTTTTTACATCACATACAGGCTTAAATTAATGCTTGATTTGGGTCCATATTAGAAGTGTGATTTAACTCTTTGTGGTGTCAATCTCATCCAAGGTTTAGTCTTGGTTTTGGTTCAGTTCAAAGGTCAATGTATCTCCAACCTGTCCATGTCCATTTTGTTAACAAGTCACACCTTGTTAACTAGATGGTGTCACCCGTAACATACAATAGGCAATAGGTTGACTTAGCGCTCAACTAATAAAGGATACATGAACAGGCTCAACATGCCACTAAACTGCATTTTTAACCTTCATTGTTCGCTTGTTGTACACCGAGAACTCCTGTGGTGGTTGGTGAGGGAGGTTGCTGGGGGCAGCCATTATGTACTTCATTATTTTTTTCTTTCCTTCGTATTTTTTAATGTTTTCGTATTTTTTAATTTCTTCTTTTGAATAATACAATTCAAATCAATTTAATTTATTATTGTCTTGGATGCTCCATTGGCGACCGTGAAGGTCACTGTGAGGAATGAATGTGCAACTTAACCAAAACAGACTTCTTTAAACAAAACCAAACACAAACAGTTTCACACCAAATATGGATATGATACGGTGTATCTGTAAAATGTTCTAAACGTGAACTTGGACAAAAATGTACCAATTTCTATTCTTTCATCTTGGCCTTGGTGTTGGCCTTGGTTTCCGGACCTTACGGTTTTCGTACTTCTGGTCTTCTAAACGTCTCTCGATGACACAAAGTATTTCCCGTGCGTGTGTCTCTAAATATATCACGTTGCGTCCTCCTGTGGAGACTTCCACTGGAGAACGGCCAGTAGCTCTCCTTTTGTTAAGATTGAAGAAGACAACTGGCCAGACGCGGCGGCGAGAGGCCTCGGGAGAGAGAGAGCCATCACGTCCCGACAGAAGAATCAGTGCTTCTCACGATCCGGACAGTGGGACACCTGCTGTCCACCTCAGACAGGAGCAGCTCATCCTCTGCTGTGGAGCGGGCCCTAAGATGTGGAGCTATGAGGGCCTCTCTCTCTCCGCGGGGGAGGGAACCCCCTCCAGTCCCTCCTGTTTGGACCAGGATCAGGGGGAGGAAAAAAAAAACCAGAGTGCATGGATGGAGGTGGGGGTGGTGGGGGTGGTGGATGTGGCGGGGGAGGTGGATGTGGTGGATGTGGCGGGGGTGATGGTGAAGAAACGTCAGCGAGGGGCTGAGGAGGAGAGGGTGGCGGCGAGGCGGGGAAGTCGAGCAGCGGCGGGGTCTGAGGGCCGGGGGTCCGATGACGGACGGCCTTCAGCCGGTCGTTAGGTATGATGAATGGAGTGGAGGGTGAAACGCGGGGGCCCGGGGCCTCGGTTCCACCAGCACGGGGGGGGGGGGGGGGGAGGCCTTTGAAATGTCAGCTCCCATTCTCCTGCGGCTGCACAGACGCCCGTACCGAGACTGTTTGTTACCGCGCAAACACTGGAACCCCTCTTGCGAGACTAAGCGGGGGTCCTCGACGAACAACAGAGGGCCCGCGCCAGCGGCCCCCGCAGCCGTGGCGGTTGGGGTGCTCTCACGTTGCTAAAAAAGCCCGGCCCGTAACGTAATCGGAGCGTGACCCCCGCTCCCCCCCCACACCGCCCCCCCCCACCCCCCCTCGTCCAGAGTGTGTGTTTAGAAATGCTTATCAAGGAAGGCTCAGCTTCTCGGTGATTTAAGCCCCGGTGGAGTCTTCTCCCCCCTGCACTGAATCATCAGACCGGCCTGGGTCCCCAGAGAGGTGGACCCAAGGTGGACTCCGGTCATTAGGCAGAGCTTTATTATCCAGACGGCTTCTTGAATCATGCCGCGCTCTAATAGGGAATGAAAGGGCTTGGTGTTTACAGAACATAAAGGTGCAATAACTACTGTTATATCCAAATTTAGTCATACGTTTGGTGTTGTATTTATCGTTTAGAAGTTTATCAGGAGTCCGGTGAAGAGGTGTTGTTCCAGAATGTTCAACAGGGTCTTGGTACTTCGCCAAACTGACTTTTAGCTTTTATACATTAGCAACAGGTGATTCCCCCGATGCCCATCCACCCTCGCTGTGTGTGTGTGTGTGCGTGTGTGTGTGTGTGTGTGTGTGTGTGTGCGCGCGCGCGCGCTTGTGCTTCTCTCGAGACCGGCTGTACAATACATCAGCGTTATGCCTCCGGCCGGTGTAGAGGTGTGTGTTTCTGTGTGTGTGTGTGTTTCTGTGTGTGTGTACCCGCTCCGAGCCTCCGTGCGTCGGCTTCCGTGCGTGTGTGAGTCTCTTATCGGACACCGTCTGTCCGCGGGGCACCGCAGGTCTGCGTCAAACAAGGGGGAACACGCGATGGCCCCGCTGGCCTCCCATCAGATGATCCTCCCCCCCCGTCCCCCCCGTCCCCCCCGTCTTGGCTGTCAGGTCTGGGCCGGCTGCATCACTCAGCGCCTGTATCAACAACGCAACGGAGCCTCCCTCGGTCTCCGTAGGGCGCTCGCGACAGATGCCCCGGAACATCCCCTACTCCCGGGCCCAAACACTGGGGAGACACGTAGGCTAAACCGCTCGATTATAACCATAACAAAAGAGGCTTTGGCCCGGAGACACGTAGCATTAGCACGGGAATTCCTCACTTGAAATTAGGGGGAGAAGTGGCTACCCCGCGCTTGAGAAAATGGCCGCTGTGGTAAACTGTGCTTATCGCAATGTGTGATGTATAGGTTGTGCGCCGACCACACAAGAGTTGCTTCCCCACACATTCATCACGTGCACACCGTACACCGTACGGACACACACACATACAGCACACGGCGCCCCACGCACACGCGCACACACACTTAAACAGATGTGCTCATGTGTAGTCGGCCGTGCCAACTAAAATGGAGTTTCTCTGCACTTTGTTCTAAGGTTTAATATAGTTGTCACGCAACCCATGCATAGCCTTACACACATTTGCACGCGCACACACTCTCACAGCTTGCCATCACCTCTCGTCTCCTCTGGTTTAGCGCTCTCTTTGCCTCTCTCTCTCTCTCTGTCCATCGAGATGTCTCTCTCTCGCCATCTCTCCTCGTGAAACTCAAAAGCCCCCCTGTCCAAATATTTCCTCTGAGCTTGGGTTTCAGCTCGGTGTTATGCCAAGCCGGGGTGTCCTCTGTGGTCCCACGAGGTTCTAACCCCGCTGTTCTCCATTGTTCCGTTCTCACCCCGGGAAAAAAAAAAAACGACCTATTGCGAAACGCAGGTCAAAAGCAACAAACACGAAACACAAAACGCACACCTTAACGCCGTAACACTAAACCCGCCATCCGACCATCGCCCTCCTTAAAAAACGCCTCACCACGCCTCAGAAACTTGGAAACTCTGGAAAACACCTTAATTGGAAACAAGCGAGAATAATTGCCGGCCATTATCTTGTCTCCGTCCCTCCATTTAGAATGATGAAGCTCTGCTACTTAATTCCCCGAGATGTATGCGCCCCAATCAGCTGTTTATTTGGTCCGGCGCTCCGGCGCCATTTAGAGCCGTTCCCTCCATCCGTCCTGGTCACCCGCCATCTGGAACGGCCGGCTTTGGTTACGGCTCGCAGCTGTGCCCGTGTGTTTACGTGCGGCGTTGCGTGTGCGCCATGACATCAGGTGTTACTGCCTGGGCAGGTATGAGCGATGCAGTGTTTGCTTTGGGTCCGTGTATGTGTTGAGCTTCACTGGCGGGATTAGTTATTAATCACACGCACACCTTGACATGGGGCAACCCGTAGTCGGTGTGTTTTGGGACGCACTCCTGTGTGTGTGTGTGTGTGTGTGTCAAGTTTGTGTATGTGTATTGGGGTTATAGTGTGTGTGTGTGTGTTTGTAGTGGCCTCAGACAATAAGGTTCTAATAACATGTTATTTTCCAGGGCTGAACTCTAAAATGTGCTGTTCCACTGCCCCCAATGATTGATTAAGGCTTTACATTGGCCCAAAATACTAGCCGAATTGTTGTTTTAAACGGTTTAATAGTATTGCACCATCTTGCTTTAGAAGCCTTATGTCATACACTAAAATGTGTTTGCTTCTCCGTCTGGCTTTTAAATGCAGTTGTAAGCTGCTTGTATTGATCAAACCGCTCTATTTCCCGGTGTCTTTCCCATGTGGTAAGAAGATCACAACAGGATGAATTAAAGTCTTCACTCCCATTTGTCTCTGTCAAGGTTTAGTAGGGGTATCCATTTGTCTTGTACCTGGACTTAAATCCATTGTCACCCTAAGATTTATAGCTTTTCATCGCCCTGCATGGCTGTATCTGTATATATATCACTGAATCAGGGCCGTTCACCTACTGCGGTCTGGTTACGCTGCACTTGGCGTGTAATATGTGCATAAAACGGTGCAGGATACTGGTAGACTTAAAATATTAGGTTTCATCTTTTTAGAGACCCATTTGACGAACATCATACATGATGTCTAGCTTTGTAGCACAATACTGTATGAAATGATAATGACCCGAAAGAATGTATTTGGTTATTTATGTTTTGTGACACAATCAGTGTAGAACAAAGATTTTCTGTACCAGGGCTTTAGTCTTAATGCCTAGCAGTCAGGAGTTGTGTTGAAAAAGGAACATTTTACCCTCAGTGCACACTAATCCCTGGCAAATCCACCTCTCCTTGCAATTTACCAAAGTTCAACTCTTAAACTAATACTAAGGTTGGGTTGATGATTGCTATTTTACTTGTCAGGTATGGTTAAAATCCTGGCTTCCCACACATTTCCATAGGCTAACCTCACCCTAAGGAAACCCACCCCCCGCCTCTTTCATCAAATGACTTTTCATGCCTTCCTGAAAATGGCTTGCAAC
The DNA here is from genome assembly GCF_964030765.1 of Micromesistius poutassou. Classification (NCBI taxonomy): domain Eukaryota; kingdom Metazoa; phylum Chordata; class Actinopteri; order Gadiformes; family Gadidae; genus Micromesistius; species Micromesistius poutassou. The sequence continues at coordinate 3,496,190 of NC_140276.1, read as the reverse complement.
ATATTGCCTGAAATGGAAAAATAATCTCAAATGATTAGGCATCGCTAGAATATCTAGTACATCTGACTAACATTAACCCCTCGTGAACGTGGATACTGGGACGCTTTGGGAACGCTGCAGAAATGTACCTAACACATTTAACACAAATAAATTTATACACACATACCAAATCAGGGCAAACCATATATTTACCACACAACCATACCATACCATACCTACGTTTACTATATTTCAATTACTATACATATAGATTCAAGATTCAAGATTGAATCTATACGTATAGTATATTGAATCTATACGCATGTATAGTATACATGTTTGAACTTGATCCATTATCTATTAAGACATAAACAGAATCATCATTAATCAAACTCAAAAGAAGCATGATATTAAACCTGTGTTTCCCTGTGTGCCTTGTCCCCCCCAGGCGACCAGGGAGACCCTGGGCTACCACTGTGGGATGCTGGGTAACGCCCTGTACAAGGAGAACGACTTTGCCCTCATCATCGACGGCACCACCCTGAAGTACGCCCTCACGCTCGGGGCGCGCCAGCACTTCCTGGACCTGGCCCTCTCCTGCAAGGCCGTCATCTGCTGCAGGTAACTAGTGCAGTCCTTTAACTTCACTTCAACTTGGGTTGTTACTTGATTATAGTCTCCTTAACTCTTTAACCACTGTTCATTAGTGTAGTGCCGTTAACTCTTTCACCACAGGCAATTACCGTAATACTGTTGACTTTTTTTTATTGGGAACGGAAAGGAACATGGTGTGGTGAAAGGTACTGGGTTCGATCCCCGGAGGCCCGCCTGCTCATTAATGACATGCATCTAAGTACACTAACTTTGAACGGATAACCAATGACTAAACTCTAAATGGCAATGTGTTGTGTTGACACAGGCGCAGTTATTCAACCCAAAAACATGGCGTTGTTTAGAGTGTGCGTTGTTGCGTCTTGGCACATAGCTGGGAGGTAACACGGTGGAGTCTGGTCACGAGGCAGTTTACCCGAGCTGGGAAAAAATCGGATCAAATGAACATTGTCACAGTTTTACTGGTGGTTCTCTGCCGAGGCACTGAGCTTCTCGGATCAACATAAAGCCTTGCGTGGCTTTTCACAAAGTCACTCAAAGTGGGTACGAGGGTATTTCTTCACGAGCGCTTGAGTCATTTCATGAGTGCTAACCTGTGCTGGTTGACTAGAGACCAGCCAGCTACACGGGATGAAGGGCCACACTGTTGACGTACCGGGGGCGGAATAAATAGAAGGGAAGTGCTTATGGGCTCAGGGGACGGTGACCAGGTATGCAGCCAGGGGCCCCGGCCCCCGTGCTCTCACAACAACACCACTCCTACAGGTGCCTGACTGGGACTCACAGCCTGGCGTCCCGGCGGCTTTTAAACGCTGTAAATGTTGCATGTACAGCGCCTCCGTCCTCCTCCACATACACACAGGCAGGCAGGCTGAAAGACACACATGCACACACACACGCACACACGGAAGGCTGGTATATGTGAATGGGGGCCCGCTGGTCAAAGCATCAAGAAACAAACCGCCTGTCTCTTCACCAGGAATTTGCTTACTTTAGAGAGGTTTCCCAGTTTACAACGTCATCTCCGGAGACCGGCTGTACCGTACATCACTGTGGTGCCTCCGGCATGTGTAGAGGGAGATGTGTGTGTATCTGTACGTGCGTGTGTGTGTGTGTGTTTCCACATGTGTGTATGTGTGTGCGTCTGTTTGTCCACATGTGTGCCCGTGTGTGTTTGTCCAAGTGTGTGTGTGTGTGTGTGTGTGTGTGTGTGTGTGTGTGTGTGTGTGTGTGTGTGTGTGTGTGTGTGTGTGTGTCTACATATGTGTATGTGTGTCTGTTTGTCCACATATGTTTATGTGTGTCTGTTTGTCCACATGTGTGTGTGTGTGTGTGTGTGTGTGTGTGTGTGTCCACATGTGTATACGTCCAGATGTGTGTGTGTGTGTGTGTGTGTCCACATGTGTATGCCTCCAGATGTGTGTGTTTGTGTGTGTGTCCACATGTGTGTGCGTGTCGGGGGGGGGGGGGGGGGGGGGTACTGGCCTCGGGATTGTCTGTCAACATGACCCCCACAGCCTCGTAAAGGAGGAGTTTACGGGATGAGTCAGATCCATCACGGGTGACGGACCCCGTGGGGGCCCTTTGTAGCGGGGTCCATCGAGACGGGGCCCTGCGTGCCGGTGCCCGGCGGGGCCCTTCATAGCGGGGCCCCTGCGTGACGGGGCCCGGTTACGTAAGTCAGGCCGCAGTCCGCGGGGGAGTGGGAGAGAGGCCGACGGAGGGGAGAGCAAAACGGCTGTCGTGTGCAATCATCCTCCAGAAGACCAGATAAACGGTCGTGCGTGAAGCTGGAGTGAGTATCCTGGACTCTACGCGCGTCGTGCGCCTGCTTTGCACCGCAAGAGCTCGTCCATCTCAAGCGTTTAGCCTCAGTTGGTCGGTGGTGTCATGTTTGTACAGCGATTGAAGAAACGTTACACGTCGTTTTCACCACGTCGTGCGTTTTTCGAGAATGCTCTGCACTCAAACGTCGTTTCACTTCGTGTTCCAGTGAGCGGTGTGTGATTTATGTGACACGTGCAACGTTGTCAAAACAAATGATGATATGAGCAAGACGTTGTGTTTATTCGAAAGACATGTGTTTTTGGACTGAACCATGAACACTGCTAAACGACTTCATTAGCCTTTTCTTTTGCCATGTGCAAACTGCGCTTCATAAAGCGGTTACATAAAGTCTGTTGGCTCGGCTCGTTGCGAGTCTTCAAACCCCCCTGCGCTTGTCAGGGACGTTAGAGCGAGCGCGTCGGGGTTTGTGAAACGCTGACCGCATGACTTTTGTGTTTTCCTACAGACCTCAATTACATTGCTCAATACTGGGAAAATTGGAAAATTCCGTGCGAGAAAATACATTGAAATGCCTCCTGAAGGGATTTGCCCCGGCGTATATATTTAACAGTTTATAGAACGTCCTGCGGTTGCCCCTTAGTCCTATGTGTGGCTTCTCATCCTTTTATGAGCTTCACACCATGCACTGAAAAAGGGGGACTCTGGGTTTTCCGACTCCTTTTTATATTTCCTTTGCCTGCCAATGTAAACAAAATGGCTTTCCCCCCCCGCTTCGGAGAGTCATAACACGCCGCGATGAAACGTCTCTGTGGCTTCTTCACCCCCCCCCCCCCCCTTTCTCCAGGGTGTCTCCGCTGCAGAAGTCGGAGGTGGTGGAGCTGGTGAAGAAGCAGGTGAAGGTGATCACGCTGGCCATCGGCGACGGCGCCAACGACGTGGGCATGATCCAGACGGCCCACGTGGGTGTGGGCATCTCGGGGAACGAGGGTCTGCAGGCGGCCAACTCCTCCGACTACTCCATCGCCCAGGTGGGACCACCTGTGGGGCCCTCGCTCTGCCAGTGACCCCGTACTCTTTAACGTTACCGTTGTTGTTGTTGTTTATGTTGTTATGGCGGGCCTTTCATTGTCAACCTAGTCTTGTAGATGGCCTACTGGACTTGGGAGTTGGAGTGTAACAGAGAAATGTCATTGATGTAAAATTAGGAAAAAAAGCACATAATATGTTGCGGAATCCCAAAATAACCGTTGCATAAATATTGTCCATTGTAAGTCACTCGGCCAAAGTGTAACTCAATCAAAGCATCGTTTCTAATTCCATTTATGCTAATGATAAACGCCACGTTGACCAGACCACTAGCAGCGTCTCAAAGACGCCTGTGCTGTGACATGCAACTCAACATTCACTGCTACACATTCTCCCCAGTAACGGAGCCTTTCGCTAAACGCTATGTAAACCAACCCACACAACGCAGTAACCAATATACCTGAAACTCAGCCTTGATACACGAAACTGCATAAACAAGCAAGAGATATGTCGGCAACAAAAGCTACTGGCTCTCCTGTATCCTGGTTATTCACTGCCCCGCTGTTCTGTAATTCGTGTTTGCGGCAACTCTGTAGCCACAGGCCTAGATTGGGGTGGGGTGGGGTGGGGGGGGGGGGGGAAATGGCAAGGCACAGTCAATTCTTTGTGCCTCAGCATTCAGTTACTCACAGAGGGACTTGGGTTTGTCTTTAAGTGCCCCTTTCTATCCACATGACATGCAGAATGCATATCTTTCGCAAAAAAAAATGCGGCCTGAAGTAATCCATTTAGTCCCTGCGTCTGATTAAATTACCGCTTCAGACCGGTGTGGTTTGGCCGTTATTGGCACAGGGGTGCATTAGGAATAAGTCGCCCGCCAAATAGCATTAGCGATCCTTGCAAGTAATTCCGAAGTCTTCCGAATTCCATTGCGGATTACGTTTATTGACAATATCTGCACACCGTGACATTAGATTACCAATCCTCCCCGCTTACATTAGTTTATTTCCCAACCTGTTTTTCAGGAGTGGGAGGTGTTTTTTTAAAATCAAAGTTTGTGAAATAATTTTAAAGAGGCCTGGTTAGACACAGTGTCCCCTTCTCCGCTCTCCCTCTCCCTGGTATCTAGTGGAGCGGAGAGGAGTGCCGGCGAGGAGGGCTCTGGGCTGAGGCGCCTCTGCTGTCCGTCTGTCATCAGGTCCACTCTGTGGTAACTGCCTGTTTGATCCGACGCAGCCAGGGTCAGGCAAACAGGAGGCCGACCACTCAGCTCAGGGATACCGCAGGGGCTCAGATCTGCTCTGTAGACATATACAGAGAGAGAGCGTTACGATGCTGGGGTCCGTAGGAGAGGATTCCTCCTTCCCCCTACTTTAGGGGGAGTCACTGGTCTAATTGAGATCTCAATGTTTGCGCGTTTTTAGCTGCTGAATCTTATCGGCAACGCTTACAAAACAGTGGATTTGGAGAGTCTTGTTTCAATGTGTAATCACGGCTATCGTCCACGGAGATAATGCTGGAATAGGAAGTGGACTCCTCAGCCTCCACAATGTGCTTATTAAGCCATTAAACTGCCGTTCTCAGTGTAGGATCCGCACCCCCCCGCTCACTCTCTCCCCTCTGCAGCAACCCAAGACAGCGCCAGCCCCAATAGGGTCAAACTGTGAGCAAAAACACCTGGAATGTGTCAATGTAGTCCACCCTGAGTCTACCCTCCTCAGCTCCCCAACGGCAATAAGGACTGTTTCTGTTTCCTTAATCCAAATGTTCCTGTTAACAGTGTAGGCTTCCCGGCCTAAGAAAGCTGCAATGAACGCCCGAGTTCTGCTCTCCGTTGATCTTGGCTTTGTGTCTCCTCTCGCTCCTTCCCTCCCAAACAGTTCAAATACTTGAAGAATCTGCTGCTGGTGCACGGGGCCTGGAATTACAACCGCGTTGCCAAGTGTATCCTGTACTGCTTCTATAAGAACATTGTCCTCTACATCATCGAGGTAGGTCTCAGGCTTTTCGTTTAGTCCTGATGCTGCAGCGCCAGACTCTCACATATCGCCATGTGTCTCCTTGACATTATTATTATTGACATTATTATTATCCCTGCTTGCTGTTTTTCTGGTCACTGATCATGACCGCTTTCTGTGTCTATCCCCTAAAAAACTCAAAATGGATGGTAAGCACTCACACACACACCCACTCTGTGTTGGAAATATACCTGGAAATCTGTTGCTGTGTGAGTATGTGTGAAGGCAATTCAAGCCTTTAAGAGTAAAGACACAGGAATTGGAACACTTTCATAGTACAGTCTGCTGGCACCAACGGCCCAAAAAGATTGCCAAACTGATGAAAGCGATTCCTTTTTTACTTGTTTACCTTGTGGAGAAACGAAAAACGGGCGGCGGCTGGTACAAGAACGCTCTCTAGCCTGTGCCAGGATGGATTGTGGGAACTGTTTCTCCCACTGCTGGGGTTTTCGGCTCGTGACGTGTGTGTGAAGCCACTTGACAGAAAGCAGAGCCAGCACTGATAGCAGTTCAAAGGTATAGGCAAGAGTCCCTAGACATGTTAAGGGCTTTATCTTAATCTCCATCGTGATGGGTGCTGTGCTGTTTTGATCTACGAGCTATGCACTTGTCTGTAGAGAGTCCAGAATCACCGCTGGAAACATACCTTCCTCGTAGCAGGGAGGCGGCTTAATGCGTTTTCCATCATACTTCTAATAGCAAATAGTTTCGTGAATAGTGACGGATCCAGTTACATTTATGTAGCGTCTATGCAGACTCCAATGTTTGCGTATAATTCATACTGTATTGATTCAAATTGAATATTTGCATTGAATGCATGTTGCTCATACAATCAATGATGATTACCCGTTGTGCACAGTGACTCAAAGCTGTTGAATCCACGCGGCGGCCCCTCTCAGTTCTCCTCTCTGATGCCCTCCAACAGGTGGAAATGTTCTCTTGTACGATCCCCGATCCTCACGCTCAGATTTCTGCCCTGTAATGTAGACGGTGGAATGTACTACTCCCTGGGGGGGCGGGCAATTTCATAAGCTGCCTCTATTCTCCGCGGAAAACAACATCTTAATAACACTAATACCCTTACAGAACGCCCCTGATACATTGACAATGACACCCCTGATACATTGACACCCCTGAGCAGTGACGCTCGGCTCTGGAGTGAGACATCAGGGGACGGCAGCAGGTAGTCTGCGGGAGCAGGAGCACGCTCCAGAAGCCAGCCGGGCCGGGGGCCCCCGGAGAGGCCAGAAGGCCGGGGGGCCCCGGAGAGGCCAGCCGGGCCTGGGGCCCCGGAGAGGCCAGCCGTGCCGGGGCCCCCGGGAGACGAGCGGTGACCCTGTTAGGAGAATGTCACTCTTCATCAGACCAGACTCCCATGTGTCTTTGATGAGACCGAGAGAGGGGGGGCTTCTGAGCGGCTACTGTTGCTGCCGCGTACCCGCTTCGTCGAAATATGAACCCCTTTTAAAATTATTTTTATTTTTTCATGCTATTTGACCTCTGAACCCGTGGGCCATCTCCATAACAGTTTATGGAGCGGAGAGAATCTGGGGATGCTCTGAAGGAGGACATTGGATCCCCACGGGTCTCGGTTGAGTTACACAACCAGGCTCTTCTGTGGTTGTTGTCGGGCAGGCTAGGGAAAACAGAGCGTCAACAAAACCTTCTGTCAGACTTTTATGTTATTGATCATTTTAAATGTATAGGATTACTTTGTTGACATTTTCAAAAAAAAATCTGTTTTATGTGAATATCGATGTTTAGTTTCATCCTTTTATTGATTTTCATTCATTTGTATATAATGGGCACAAGCAAAGCGAATAGATTTCAGTTAAGCTGCCCGCTTTGTCTCATAACCGGACGAAGAGCAGGATTACCCCTCGGAGGGCTGATGCAGGGCAATTCAATACGTTTATCAGAAGGCTTAGCATGGTGCACGCTTTGTGTGCCCAGTTTCCAATATCAAATTAAAACCCTGCACCTTTCCTCTCTTTCACTTATTTGCCGTTCACTCTGCCGCTAGATCATTCACAAAAAAAATTCTAATCAGTATAAAGCCTCTGAACTGTACATTGCCTTTTTTTCATTGCGGTTCTCAACAGGTCCACATATTCAGTCTAGTGCACCTTTAAATTAAGTTCTGCATTTAGTTTGGTACGTCTTTGGCTTTTTTGTCCGTAAGACGAGCCTCTTCCCAGCACACCTTTTGTTAGTCTCTGAATGCCCTGTCCACCTCCTCCTCCTTCTCCTTCCCAGCCACCTCTTTGCCTGTGCAATTCTGCTTCAGGGGATTCCAGTAAATAATAGGGGATTTATTCCCCTTTCGCTGCTTCGATATATCAAACGCCCCCATTTTGTAAGGCATTGACAACCGACACAGGAGCAACCCCAGGGTATCGGTAAAAGCTACATTTGTTACACTAATAGGTTTACTTTTGTGGTTGCATGTTTTCCGTGTTGACTCCAGAGTACTTGGCAAAACAAAGAATCATGGAATTTTTCCAGGGATTTTTTTCCTCCTTTTTTTTTTTCCTCTTGGCGAGCGCTATTGTCTGTTACAGAGGGTGATACAATCTAAATTCCATGACTGGTTTATTCTATACTTAATCCCTCTCTACCTCTCCCTCTTTAAAGTTCTTTTATAGAGACAAATAGAGAGGGGGGGGGGGGGGGGGGGGGGGCGAAGGATTCTGTAGCCATTGTGATGAATTTGTATGCAGTGCAAGTCTGGCCCAGGCTCTCATCATTGCAGCTGGCTTGTAATTGGTGTTTTGCTGGGACTTTGGATGGAGGGTTAATTGTGAGTCAGGAAGTAGGGCTGTCACTCGGCCTGGGTGATTGACTGACAGGTGGTGCCATTAAAGTTGTGTTATTGTTTGGGCGGGCCGCATGTGAATGGAGTTTGAGTTGTTTTTGAAGACCGTGTTACAGAGGGAATACTTTGGAGACACAGTCTGAACAAATGTAAACGTCCTTGCATGGGTGATGACTTATCTATCTCGTTAACACCGCAAGTCACATCGACGCAACTATTCCAACACAAGCTGACTAAACAGAGTGTTTTATCGTCCGTTCATAACCGCCGTTCTTGTGGTCGCCGTTTCTTGGAACCCCAACGAAACGGGACTTCAGCCTCCAGACTATTTTGCAAGGACCTTCAAAGACCTTCAAAAAATAAGTTGCCTTGGCGACACGATTCAAATGAGCGACAGCGCTTGCCTGGCTTATGTTTGATTGACACATTGCCCTGCTGGCCGCTAAGGGATCCGAGAGACAAGTGGCATTTATGAGGTAATTACATGAAAGCTCATTGAGTCGGGGGCCCAGTGTGGTCGGTGAAGGGCGGCCATTGAGGAGCCACGCACGCTGACTGCTAGTGCGCCGTCCAAGGGGGAGAAAAACAAAACCCCACAAAGGCCGGTGACTGGCATTGTAGCGCGACTTAGCGCTTTTCACCTTCACACATCTCCAGCATATTTATGGACCTTCTTTTGCCCCCCTTTTTTTTTGACGGCCCGTCCTTATTAGCGGCCTTTTTGTCTGTGACTTTCATGATCCATTCCAGAAAGGCCACAACGCTACGCCATGAGAGTTAAAAGACCTTAAGAGTATCAAGGGCTCATGGTCCCCCCCCCCCCCCCCGCCCCCCCGCCCCCCTCCCCCACAGAGCTGTGGCGCAGCCTCAGGAATCATTGATTTTTGATTTGCTGATGAATATGCAGAGGGCGCTCGTCTTATCGGCTTTAACCCCCCCCCTCCCCAGCCCCACAGCCAGTGCCCCCGGCCCCCTTTTCTCTCTCCCTCTCTCTCTCTTTGCTGCGCCCCATCGCTCCACTCTGGTTTTCAGAATGTGCAGTGGGGGAGAGAGGCCGGCTACACCCCTCCACTGAGTGGCGCTCAATGAGGAGAAGAAAAGGGGAAGAAAGGGCCCTGCCTGGTCCTTCCCCTAATGAGCAAATCAATGCATCTGGTCCCACAAGAGACGGGAGCGAGGCAGAAAGAGAGAGGGGGGGGACCCCGAGGACCCGGGCCAAGACACTCACCAGTGCAGGGGCAGTTACGGCCGCGCTGTGAATGGCCCGTCTTCTTTGACTTAGCACAACAATATATTTGCCCCAGAATTCCTCATTGAGCGCTGCGGTAATTCATTCAGGGTTTTGACCCAGCCGCCAAAAACCCCTCGTCGGAGGAGCTCCGCGCTTGGGGCCAACGCCGCTGCTACGTTCAACCTGGCGCGTGACACGGGCCTTCGTCTTGGCCCCCCCCCCCCCCCACAGAACACCTAGCAACCGCCTCTCGAATGTGGCACTCAACCATGGCAGCCTCCATCTTCTCCTCCCTCTGGGCCTCGTCGCCGTGCTTTCTGGGTAATAATCGGACAGACTGAAGGTGGTTTGTGTGTGACGCTTGTCTTGAGGCATCCGAAGCCGTCCACCCCCCCCCCCCCCCCCCCCCCCTGTCATCATGGTAGAGTGCCCCTGATGGAGGATGGGCGGGAACTGGTATGAGTGGGTGTTGTCACGGGGGGGGGACACAGACAATCGTAGGCCTCGTCTTTGCACCCCCTGTTTGCCTCTGTTAAGGGGAATAAAGTTGAGGTTTGGGGGGAGGGCAGACATCTATTTTCGGGGGGGGAACACTTTCACACGATTTGAGGATTGATTGGGATGGACTGGTGGCGGGCATTCACTGGTCATTCATAGAGGCGCAGCGCCGGGATTGATGCCGCTCCGGGCTTTTGTCCAAAGCGGCAAATTTGTCGACGTGTCATGCCTTCGCGATGACAGCGACGGCTGCTCAATGACGACCGGTGTCACATCTTTCTTCCCTGGTGTGAGTAAGGCCGTGTCTGAACGCGGAAACAGTGTTTCCACCGGTCGATGTATTCTTCCTGGGATGGATTAATGTTCCACCGGTATAACTCAAAATCAAAGGCACATTCCCTGGTCTTCCCGAATGTTAACATCATGGACACGGTCAGCTTTCTGTTTCATCCGTAGAAAGAAGCAACGGTGTTCTTTGTTAAGATAAGCATGGATAATCAAGACGTGAACTGATAGAGCCCATCTCCGCCCAACATGTGGTTTGTGTTACCACTCTCCCCTCTCTCTCGTTCCCTGTGCAGTATAACTGTTCTCATTCATCCACCCTGGTCCCCAAACCCCTGATTTCGGGCCCCATAACTAACCTGGCCTGTCACCCCCATGTCTCGAGGTGGATCACGTAGAGGAACCGCCTGGCCTGATGTATGTCCCCAACGTAATCCCGCTATGAATCCAGCAGACGATTTACACTGTGGTATTAATATCTCAAAGGTCTTGGCTCTCCCTGCTCCCTGGACGCATAGCGTTTCTGATTCCCTCTCACTATCCGCTCCCTCCCTCCCTTTTATCGCTGCCAAGTTGACGGAAAAAAAAAGAAGAGAAACCAGTTTCTCGCTCAGACTAATGACGTGTTGGGCATAGGTCACAACTTCAAACAACGTGTTTTTGGTTGTTTATTTAATTATTTGGTGGAATTGGGTCAGGGTTTGATGCATGAAGAAGCGCATACTCGTAGATGGAGAATATTCTCCATTCTTTCTGAATGTACATTTCCTGTGTGAGACTCCTGTTTGGAACGGTATTGCGTTTAAGCGGCCATGGGCTGTTTCTTGAGTCAGTTGGTCTCTGATACTAACGTGTTTAATTAGGGATCCTAATCTGAATCATCCTTCATGACATACTCACAGACTCACCCAAGTTCAAAAGGTGTTTCACATTTTACGAAATGTAAAATTGCCACGTAGCACTTTCTTTCAAAATCTACCGGATAAAATCCAAATAAAATAATATTTTGACAGTTTTAATTTTAAACAGTACATTGTACCACACGTTCGTATATACATATACCCACGTATGTCTACATGCATTGGTGTGCCATTACTTTTCACTCCTTAGTTAAGTGCTCTCACACTATTGTGCTTCTTTCTCTCCCCATGTCTTTAGATCTGGTTTGCGTTCGTCAACGGCTTCTCGGGACAGATCCTCTTCGAGCGTTGGTGCATCGGCCTGTACAACGTGGTGAGTGTTCCTGTGATTTACTCTCGTCCCTCCATTAACGTTAAAGAGCCCACCACATCCCCACGCCCGCCCCCCCCAAACTCTCCCGGGCACGCACTCTGTGTGTGCCGCTACACCCTGAACTTTACAGCATGATCATGTCATCGGCATCCTGAAAACCATGAAATATATTAACGGCCCCTTGTCAGCCCGCGATTCCCTTGGCAGGGCCGAGCTATGCGCTGAATTTGAAAGAACAACAGCACTGCTCGTCCCAGTGAGCACGCTCGGCCGCGGCGGCCATGGCGGCCATTTGTGAATGAGGGAAAAGGAGGATAGGTCAGAGGCAGCTTGGAACATGAGCGGCTTGTAGTATCTGCGAGTCTCTCAGGGCACCGTAGCAGGCCTCTTTTTAAATGAACTCATATTTCACCATCTGTCAAATCCATTCAATAGAGGACAAAAATCTGCATCTGCATTTTTTTTTTTGTTCTTTTCCAATACCACACTGTTTAGCTCACCGGGTGTTGAAATGTAACTTTAAACTGTCTATTAAATACACGGCATTCAATAAACACACACTGAATGAGAAAAGTGCGAGGAGACAAGTGCCCACACACGACTCGCCGCTCGGCAAGTGGCATTGATTAATGGCAACGGGCCACAGACTTTGCAGGAAGCGGCGGGAATTTACACAGCTTTAGCTCTTACGCTAACTCCTTAATAAACCACCATCTTAAAACATCAACACTCTGTGATGGGGGTGGAGGTGAAGGAGTTGCCGGGGGGGGGGGGGGGGGTGCAGTGGCGTGCCATGCTCTTTACTTCATCTGAACAGTAGAGGAATTCCACTGGCTCAGTGGGAGTCTGTCGGGGGCAGTGAGCTGGAGACACACACACACACACACACACACACACACACACACACACACACACACACTCCACCTCCTCAATAGAGATCCTCCTGGCCCAGGCCTTGAATGAGAAAAAAAAGAGCCCAGTGAAGCATGTCCCGTGGCCCCGACAGTCTGCAGACTGCTGGGGGCCCCGGAGGCCCCAGATCCACAGATGGACCCACGGGGAACCCACACCCACTGACCCACCGATACCCCATCCCCCTCCCACCCACCCACCCACCCACCCACCCGGCCACAGGAACACAATAACATCCCTTCTCTGTCACCACCTGCCAGGCAGGACAACATTGCAGCAGGGGCTTAGAAATGACACAGGGCTTAAATACCTGCTCTCTAGTGGGCAGCGGCGCAGATGTTGGGGACCGCCGGCCCTTTGCATATGAACAGCCCGAGAGGCCTGGCCAGTAGTGGAAAACAAAGATAAAGTCTGCCGTTTGTCGCCGACACAATACAGGGGAGGAGAGTCGGGGAGGGAATTAACAAGGAGTCGTTTAACCGCCAGTAACCGAGTTTCACCTATCTTGTCCAACTTGAAATGTTTATGCTTTTCTTTAAACGTATGAATGTATTTGATTTTCGTACTTTAGTTTTCTACTGTTTTGGAATTGTATTTAAAACATTAAACTTGAAAGCCAAGCGTGTGCTGAATGCGACGCCTCTCTCTGCGTGTCTTCACCCTCTTATTCAGATCTTCACGGCTCTACCTCCTCTCACTCTGGGCATATTCGAGCGTTCCTGCAGGAAAGAGAACATGCTGAAGTACCCGGAACTCTACAAGACCTCCCAGAATGCAATGGGCTTCAACACCAAGGTAAATCCCGTCTCTGTGTTGTCGTCTAAGTGTTTGTTTTATTGTTTTTTTTGTCGTCTTTTTGTACCTGTGATTATTTTTCTAAACCGTTTTCATTATATGTCTAGTATCTTCTTTAGTGGTTTGTCATATTTCTTTGCAAATGACTTAGATTAACTTTTTTTATGTTTGCTTAATGGGTGCTATATTATCCTCTGGACCGCCGCTGACTTTTAGACATTTAGTTAATATGGATCTGGTAGTCTGGTCTGTTGGGTGAGTCTCCACTGAACCTCATATCCACGGTGACAGAGACGAATCCCAGTCCTGTTGACCACATCAGTGTCAAGCAGCTATCTGACCAGGCTCATTTGACATTGTCCATGCAGGGTTTAGTGCTATAATAATGTTGGAAACTGATTTTTAAAATGGGTGAACTTTTGGTTAACTTCTTACTAGTTTAGTGTTTTTAGCGGTCGGTTATTGGAGTCTGTCTGAAGTCTCTCTGGCAGTCGAACCCCCTCGTCTCCCCCCTCTCCTTTCAACCCTTGTGTCAGACTAATAACTCTTGAAACGTCTGTCACTGCATACGGAAATATCTGTTAATTTGTCCAAACCCCCAAGCAAAAGCACACAAAACATCCCCACAAGCACAATACTCCCCAACTTCTTGTCATAATAGAACCCAACAATGAAAACAACAAAAAAAATGTTCACTGCTAAAACCACTCCCGCCTTAGGGCTGTGTGTGCGTGTGTGTGTGTGCGTGTGTATGCATGCATGCATTCATTTTTGTGTGTGTGTGTGTGTGTGTGTGTGTGTGTGTGTGTGTGTGTGTGTGTGTGTGTGTGTGTGTGTGTGTGTGTGTGTGTGTGTGTGTGTGTGTGTGTGTGTGTGCCTGTTTATGAATGCATGTGTGTGTGTTTGTGTGCATGCGCGTGTGTGTGTGTGTGTGTGTGTGAGTGGGGGGGGTGCGGGCTGGGCTATCTTGTCCCAACGTCTGAGCCCATGCGTCAATGTTGTGGCGTCACGCCGGCGGTTCTCAGGGAGGGGGTCCTGATAGCCGTGGCCCCCGGGGTCTGGTCTGATCTGGTCTGGGACCCCAAGCGCCGCTCCATTACCAGCCGCCACCTCGTCCCTCCTGCTGATAATAAAGACGTCTTCCCCCTTTCTCCACGCCGTCTGAATGCCCCCCCCCCCCCCCCTTCACAGGCGTGATGACCTGGTTAGCCGGGCATGGAGACGGATTAAAGGCCCATTGGCCATGGGGGTCACAGGGGGCCATGGGAGGGGTCCACTGGGGGTCGGGCTGCGGCGGGAGATGAGTTGTGTGCTTTTTTTTTGTCCAGAGAGAGAGAATAGCGGTGAGGGAGTGTGTGCTGTCATGGTGTGATGGCATTCGTTGCGGGAAATTATGCAATTTGTTTAAGCAGGCGCTGGCCGTGTTCCGGGAGAAAGACTTTCCCCATGTGGAACTGACACGGCCGGATGCAGGGTCGGGCCTGGCCGCTGTTGCCGGCCTGCTGTGGCCGGCCTGCTGCCCCGCTCGTGTGTCCATTCAGTCAGTGTTCAGACCGGGTCTCCCCCGGACACGAGACAGGGACGTTACATGTGTAAGCAGCTTGGTCGCTCTCTGGATCAGAATGACATCTAAGCCATGTCTGTTTTTTTCTACTTGTTTAGGTTTGGGCCTGGGATAAGGGCTCGTCTTCCATGGCGTTCATTTACTCCTCAGGGATTAGCAGGGGGACATTGGTCCAGCTAAGCAATTGTAGGAGAGCTACTTTATGCTATGACTCAAAGTCAAAGAACAGTTCTCCTTTTGCGTTTCGGCGTAGAGGCAGAAATTAGCATGCATTCAATTTGATTTGATTTATGCACGTGTAACGCCACAAAAGGAGTTTTAATTGAGTTATGAAGACAGAGTGCTTGATATGACATTGGTTTCCCTGATGGGAATCTGCATTGCACACACTCAAATAAGCTTTGATTCTGTGAAAAGAAAGCTAGGAAGGAATCTGCTTACAAAGGTTTAATACACTACGGATTGATGTATCTACCCTGCCAATCATTGATTACAGATACTAGTGAAATATATTTTTCCAATCATAAAAAAAAAGGAAAAAATTACGGTTGCTTGGTTGCGTTTGGTAGTTACATGCAATGAGCCACCATTTAGTTTGGACCTCACATCCCCATGAAGAGCCATGACTTGATGAGGTCTGGTGGGCAGGTTGTTATTGCTGGCTTCTCCTGCTCCTTTCCCCGCTGATATTTTCCCCTTGCAGCTGGCCTGAGGTGAGGCGAGAAAATCAGGAATTTGGCCCCTGAAAGCTTTTTCTCTTTTCTTTTCCTTTTTTTCTGTTCAATGACCAGCTCTTGTGTAGACAACATCTACTGTCTTTGTGAATGGGATCTGTTTGTGTCAAAGTGAGAGGAGGGGAGTGACTGAGGGTGTTAAGAGTTAAAGGTGTGGCCGCCGCCACCGCTGTTGCTGTTGCTGTTGCTGCCGCGGCCACGCCCCCCACCCCACCGGCCACACCCCCATCCCCCCATCCCCCCACCCCACCTCCCACACCCCCAGCCCTTTTCCCTTTTAATTACACGTTCCTCGCACTACATGTTCCAAGTCACCACAGTGCCCCGCCGTCCCCTTCGCTTCATGTGGCCCCTCTTAATTACCGCTTCCCCTAAACAGTGGAGGCCCGTGTATTTGGTCCTCACTTGCCCCCCCCCCCCCGCTCTCCCTCTCTCTCTGTTTCACATTATTTACATCACATTACATTTATTTAGCCGATGCTTTTGTCCAAAGCTGACTGACAATGAGTGCATTCACCCATACAGACGCAACCCAAAATGTGATTGAATCATGCGAGTTCTGCTTCAACTGCTTCAAGTGCTTCATTTTAGAGACAAGCCATTAGTTATAAATTATTTTTCCTGGGCCACGATGCAGTCTGAACAGACTCGCTTTCAGTCGACTACAGAAGACGTGTAGTACCAGCCTTCCTAATGGCAGTGGGGAGATCATTCCACCAGTGTTGAGCCAGCGCTACAAACAAAAAGATCTCCTTGTGTGACGGTCGTAGTGGACCGGCTGGGGTGTATTGGCGGACCGTGTCCTGGATGTCGGAAGGGCCGGAGACTCGAGTCATGAATCAAACCCAAGCGGGCCACCGGTAAACGGTGCAGGGTGCGGAGGAGTGGTGCGGTGTGGGGGAAGACCAGCCGGGCTGGTGCATTCTGAGTAAGCGTCGAAAAAGACTAAAAGCACATGCAGGCGGACCGGCCAGAAGGGAGTTTTGCACTAGTCTAGACGACAAGACATTTTGCAATGCAAAATGTCTGTCGGCACCGGGAGAGAGTAATGAAGAGGAAGTTGGAGTCTGAGATGAGGAAGGGGGGGGGGGATATAGGACAGGTCGTGTCATTAATCTTTATTACAAAGTAGTTAACAAGACAGATTTTCTTTGGATTGAAGGAGGAAGATTCAATTTCAGATTGAATGAAAGAAAGCTTTTAGCTGCAGATGTGGAGGCAGAAAAAGACGAGGAAATGGTAGGCAAAATGGCAGAAATGAAAACGCCCTTTCAGGCATAGGGTGACAACCGCAGAGCTGGAGGGGTCGTGTGAGCCTGCCTATACGTGGGACAGACTCCAGGGCAGGAGACTTGAGAAGAGTGACCAGTGGCAGAGGTTGGGGTGGAACGAGTGAGATGGAGTCGGGTAGAGAGAGGAGAGCTGATGGGAAGGATGAGGCGAGAGAGGAGGGGACCCGGGGAGCAAAGGGGGCCACAGATAGGGACGGTACGTGAAGAAGAGGGAGGTTTAGTAGTGTGAGGAAGAGGAGAGCGTGAGAAGAAGATCCGCCCGCAGAGACGAGAAGATGAGATGGAGACAGGTCGGTGGTGGAGCAGGTCCTGGTGAACCTTGGTGGTGGTTAGTGAGGTCCCCCCTTCACTGTAAAAGCGCTTTGGGTGTCTTGAGTGTCTAG
Organism: Micromesistius poutassou; assembly: GCF_964030765.1. Classification (NCBI taxonomy): domain Eukaryota; kingdom Metazoa; phylum Chordata; class Actinopteri; order Gadiformes; family Gadidae; genus Micromesistius; species Micromesistius poutassou. The sequence continues at coordinate 3,479,025 of NC_140276.1, read as the reverse complement.
AAAAGCGCTATATAAATTCAATTAATTATTATTAACAGAAGGAGCAGTTGGTTACTGGCGGTTGGAAGAGTGAGAGAAGGAAGAAGATGGTAAAAAAAACAGCTGAGATGTTGGTTTCTCTGTCTGGATGTATGAAGCATAGAGGAAGACCAGCAAAGGGCCTTCTTCAGGGATGTTGGCTAGGAGGACGTCAAAGTCTGCCAAGAATCTGGGCCAGGTGGGCGGTGGAGCACAGCCATGTTTAATTTCAACGGATGAATTACGGTCGGAAGGGTGTAATTCACAATTAACTAACACCGCTCATCTGCCCAATGGCTGCATGCAGCGTTTCCCTACATGTATTTCCAACATGTGTTGTATACTTTCTGTTGTGTTTCCCCTCTTTGTGTTGTGTTTGCATTTAACTCTCTCCTCTCGCCCCCCCGAACTCTCTCCCTTTCCCGTGTTTGGCATCTCCTCTTCCTCTCTCCATCCTCTTCCTCTCCCTCTTCTTCCTGTTTTAAACGTTCCGGGCTTAGTGGACTGGGGCGGGAGAGGGGTTTGGAAATATTTGGACCGACATAAAGTACAGGCTTTCAGTCCACCTCTTTGGGGCAATTAGCCGCAGAACAAAAGTCCAGATCTTTAGAGGACAGAGCGGGGCTATTCACTCTGCCGAGGGGGTCCTTAGCAACCCGCTGGGATGGCAGTGAAAGAAGCCGGTTGCCGGGTGGGTGAGGAAAAGGGGAAAGGGGGGGAGGGGAGGAGGGGGAGGATGAGGAAGAGGAGGGTTGTTGGGGGGGGGGGGGGTCTCCCTGTGACAAATTATTATGAACATTTATCGATGCCATTAGCATTCATTCATTATTGGAGTTGGTGTGGGCTCACTGGGGTGGGAGGGGTGACGTTACATTCCCAGTGTCGGGCGCAGGCCGAGGGGCTTATGTGGAGCAGGGGGGGGGGGGGGGGGGGGGCTAGGTTTGATTCTACTTATGAGAGCTCATTTACCACACGTTTAAACCACAGAAATGGCGGACTTGTGGGTGCTGGTGGCTACTCCTTGACCGATGGGTTCCCAGTGGGAGGGAGGGAGGGAGGGAGGGAGGGAGGGAAGGGGGG
>NC_140276.1:3397927-3472927 GCF_964030765.1 Micromesistius poutassou | reverse complement strand
AAGACACAAACAAACAAGAGCGCACACTGACAGATGCACAAACTATAACAGAGACAAAAAAAAACACTAGCCTGACACACAAACACCAGCAGAAACGCGCGTTGCAGCCGAACAGTTAGGGCTACTGAAGCGAGACGAGGTGAGTTTCAGACGGACACTAACAATGGGAAAAGATACATAAACAGGGCGCGCGCACAATCTCCACACCCAAGCACACGCAGACACACACAAAAACACGTGTGCATTCTGTCTCACTAGCACTGTAAACAACAGCGAATGAACACGGGATACACTTCAGGGGACGTAAACAAAACACACAGAAGCTTTCACTTAGGCAGATATTCCCACAGCTTGGCTAACCGAGACGCAACACACACACACACACACACACACGCACACAACCACACGCACACAACCGCACACACACAAACACACACTGATTACATGTAAGCAGACGTAACCACACCAGCTCATCAGCCCAGGTCGCATACAGTATATATACAGAGGGGATACACACATATCACACACATTGTTACAGACACACACGACTCTCCTCGTCCGGCGCACAAAGCCAGTCCTTTGATCGTGACGGTGCCCATCACTCATTAACTCAGGATCCCTTAAATCATCAGACGCCGTGAACTCGACCCCCAGTTTGGGTTTCTTCTTTTTTCTTTCTCTTTTTTTTTATTTGACTGTTGTTGTATAACCTGACACTGGGGGTCTCTGAGCAGAACCAGAGGGGGGGTCCCACCTCTGGCTTGTGTTATGTAATGACTTAATTGGGCCAATTAGCCATGTGTTTGGGTTACGTCGCTCTCACTCGCTCCTGAGTATCCGCAGGTGACGTTAGGACTGTACGCGTTCTTCTGGTAGGGGGGGGGGTGGCAAGAGTCACAGTAAAAACAAAAGCAAATCACATGCGCGTGCGCGCGCACACACACACACACACACGCACACGCACACACACTCTCTAACACACACACACACACTCTCTAACACACACACACACACACACTCTCTAACACGCACACACACTCTTTAACACCCACACACACACACACACACACTCTCTAACACACACACACACACTCTCTAACACACACACACTCTCTAACACACACACACACACACACACTCTAACACACACACACACACACACTCTAACACACACACACACATACACACACACTGGAGTTGTGCGTTTCCCCCCCTGGCTGGCCATGAGAGTTTAGGCACATTGGCTGCTTCTCGGGGCCCCCGAGACCCCGCCTGGACCTCTGCTTTGATTTTCTCTTAGTCTCCTCATCCATTTCACACGCATAAACACACGGACACAAGATACACACCCAGACACACACACACACACACACGCCCCCCTCTCGACCCACTAGTCCTCCAGTAAGCAGTCTGTCAGAAGTGGGTGGCTTTCATCCACTGCCCACAGCGCTGGATGACGACAGTAAGGGTCGCCCTGCAGCCAGCAGTGTAACCCAACGCCCCCCCGACGACACACACACACACGGACACACGCACGCACACACACACACCCTACTCCGCCCCTGACACCTGAGAAAACATCAGACGGCATCCCCACCTGAGAGCCCTCGAAAGCCTCCGAGAACGAGGACGAGGGTCAACCTCACCCGACTGATACGTCTCTTGCTCTCTCCCTCACTCTCGCACTCTTATCTCTCGATCTCTCCCGCTCCCTCGTTCTCGATCGGTCGGTCGGTCGGTCGGTCGGTCGGTCGGTCGGTCGGTCGGTCGGTCAGTCTGTCTCGTGCTCTCTTCTCACTCCCCCCCCCCCCCTACCTCGCTCTCCTTCTCTCCCTTTGATCCACATTCTTCAACTCCTCCTCCTGGATGCACTCTTTCAAGCTCTTTCAAACTCTAAAATGTATTTCTCTCTCTCTCTCTCTCTCTCTTTTAACATGTGTCATCACATGTCTTTTGTCCCTCACATGTTTTTCTCATCTTTTCCCCCCCCCCCACACATCTTCTCTGCGTTTCGTCCTGGCCTCGTTTCTCTATTATTTGTGAACCGCCGAAGGGCCAGTAGTGCAACCCACACCGGCACCCTTTCAGACGGCTTCTCTCCACGCACCGTGCCTCGCACTGTAACACGGCTGGATCAGAAACACATCCGTCAGCGGTTACACCAGCTCTCTCCTCGCCCCTCACGGTCACCACAGGTCATGAGACACCCGGGGGGCGGGGGGGGGGGGGGTAATCTCACCCATCACCCCGACGGCCGCGTACCCCGTCCATTCTGCCCGGACACGGGTGGCGAAGGGGAGATGTCCGATTCTTCTCTACAAGTGATGTAATCCCCCACCCCCCCCTCCTAGCCGGTCGCTCTGCGGCTTAGCCACACCTCGCTGCGCCAGCTTCAGGTAGACTCTGTCCCCCGGCTCCCGTCATCTTACTCCGTCCGTCATCTCTCCAAAGGTCACAGGAGATAAGAGTTCGATCCCTGGCTCCTCCTAGAGATCCAGACACCTCACCCTGACTGCTCCCGACGAGCTGACCGTCGCCATCGCGTGGTCGACGCCGACGCCGCCTCCGTCGGTGTGTGAATGTTGTGTGTGGACCGTTGTAAGTCGCTTCAGACAAAAAAGCATCTGCTAAACGCCCTAAATGTAAATGCCACCTGGGCGGCTCCTCTGTCTGTAACAAAACACTGCCGTGCACGGGTGCCCACGGCAAGCAGCCTTCTCTCCGCCGTGAGCTCCATGTGCAGCGTAGCGGTGGACCGCAGGGCGTGCCGCCGCCGCCACCGCCGCCGCCGCCGCCGCCGCCACCGCCACCGCCGCCGCCACCGCCGCCGCCGCCGCCGTCGCCGCCGCCGTCGCCGCCGCCGTCGCCGCCGCCGTCGCGTTGAGATATTGAGGGGATTTACGGAGGAATGAGGGGAGATTCTTGCGGTGGGACCGATTGCGTTACCTCTGGCGGAGACGGGGTCTGTGTTCAACCCACAGCTGTGCATACAGCACACGTCACGGGGGCATCACATCGCCCCCGACCACCTCCTTTGAAGTGTGCACCTTCAGAATTGTCCCTCCCCCGTCCCGTATCTTTCGCTCTCTCGTTCTGTTTTGGATTCTCTCTCTCACTCTCTATTGCTCTCGCTCTCCTCTCCACCTCTCTCGCTCTCCTTCACCTCTCGCCCTCCTCCACCTCTCACTCTCTCTCGTTCTCCTCCGCCTCTCACTCTCTAGCTCTCCTCCACCTCTCTCTCTCTCTCTCTCTCTCTCTCTCTCTCTCTCTCTCTCTCTCTCTCTCTCTAGCTCTCCTCCACCTCTCTCTCTCTCTCCCTCCCTCTCTCTCTCTCTCTCTCTCTCTCTCTCTCTCTCTCTCTCTCTCTCTGACCTCACCTCTCCCTCTCGCTCATATACTCTCACCTCTGACCTCACCTCTCCCCAGCCAACCTGTCCACTCCCAGACCATAAGGTCCATCTTGAACCCAGGCCACCACAGGTTTTTTTTCCGTGTCCAAGCCCAACAGAAACACGTGTGCTGTTGGGTCATGTTTGGTAACAGATGGTGCGTGCAGGTGTGATCTCGTAATGGAGAAGAAGTAAGTGTGGGATGGTGCAGAATTTCCCCTCATATATCTCTGTCTCGAAACACGGCATGGCACTATTCTACGGGGGGAAAAAAAAACGCCCCACCCTGGAGCTCCACCTCACCCAGCCCCCGAGTAGGTCTTCGCCGCTGTTAAACCTGTGAGAAACCGTAGCGAGGAAATCAGACACCGACACCTCCGCCGTTCACTTTGTTCTGCCCTCCAGTGGGGCTGAGGGCCCCGTGGCTCTGTTCTCAAAGAGCCACGCGTGAGTCCTATGAAGTGGGGGGGGGGGGGGGGGGCGGGGGGGGGAACCCTCCCTCAGGGGCCATGTTGGATCTGTCACTGTGGCACATGGAAAACACACCAGTTCTCCCGCACATGGAAAACCCATCGCATCGCTCCTCCGTGCTGCGTCGTTCTGACGGGGGCCGGCCCGCTGGACGCATTGGTGCACAACAAAGGGACGCACGGGCCGATGTTTCCCACCGACGCGACGAGCCTAACGTATGCAGAGATAAATAAAGACTCTTGTCTGCCCTGCTTGAAGAATCAAGCCATGATTCGCGGTCTGCGGGTTTGTGTTTTTCTAAACGGGCGGGAGCCCATCCTTGAAAGCAGAGCTGAGGAGCCGCGGCCCCTGCAGACTTGCGCGGAGACGCTGAGTGTTTATCCAAGGGATTTATTACCCCCGTGTTGGTCTAATGAAGGGCTCAGGGTCTTGGTGACACACACCCGTCATAGAGCGGGAGATGAACCCCCTGTGTGTGTGTGTGTGTGTGTGTGTGTGTGTTCCCAGGTCAGCTGCGCTCAAATTGGCTGTCCCCTGAATCGCCCCCTGAGGGCCCACTCGTCGACTTTCTTGCGGGAGTTTGTGTGTTTTTGCTAAGAGATAAAGTGTGTCTCTGGGCTTGACCTCGCTTCTGTTTCGTGCGCTGACGTTTTTTCTCTTTTATGGTCTCTTCTACCACTGCTACTACTATTTCTACTTTTGCACTTCGTCTTCCTCGCGGAGGTTCCTCTGTGCCGCTCTGCATTTCCTGTCGGGCCTCATCCAGCCTTAAAACCCCCGAGCTTCTGCTTTCAGAGCTGCCACATGCTGGGACCCCAACGTACACCTTTGCCTTCCTCTCTCTCTCTCTCTCTCGCGCGCGCATGCTCTAGCTCTCGCTTTCTCTCGCTTGCTCTCTGTCTCACTCTTGCTCTTGCCCTCTCTCTCTCTCCACTCTCTCTCTCAGTCTCTCCCTCTCTCTCTCTCTCTCTCTTGCTCTTGCTTTCTCTCTCTCTCTCATATCAGAATCTTCCATTCACAGCAGTCCTTCCCTGTCTTCTTAACCTAATGTCCTGGCAGCCCCGTACCTGTTCCCATTGTTGTGTTTGTTTGGGGTCCTGTAGATCTAATCTGGCTGTTGGGACAGGAGCACGACTCCCCCCTCCTTCCCTGATTAACAGTGTTAATTTAACACCCTGATAAGCTGCGTATTCAGCCTCTTCAGCCTCAATATTAGCATTGACTGACATCACGACCGTTTCATCAGCAATTAGTGGGTTTGGGTTGCAGTTGAAAACGTGTGAGTCTGTGCTTGTCTCTACGTTAGCCTCCCTGTGTTTGTGTGTGTGCTATGTTTTGCAGTTGCGTGCGTGTGTGCGTGTGTGTGCGTGTGTTTGTGTGCGTGTGTGTGTGTGAGACCCATAGCTCTTCTCTCGGTCTGTGTGTGTCTGGTGTGGGACGTTGCCTCTCGGTGGTGTGTGCCTCTGCGTGCGTTCACCATCACAATGGCCCCCGCATTAACATTCTTGGAGTTGTTATCACTGAGCGCCTATATCCCATGCTTGGCTGGCCTCCTCCTTGCATGACGTACTCCCGGGATCAACGCTCCCCGCTAATGGTCATGGTTAAGGGGGCCTGCATGCGCAGAACCAGGATCACCGCCGCTGACATCCTCCTGCTGCAGATTTATGCGTTGGCGTTTGATTTGAAATGTCTTTCCCATATTTTGGGTTATTTTTTTTGTGGGGGGTGGGGGGGTGGGGGGTGGTTTTGCTGAATTTATTGCGTGTTTCGCTCGCGCTGTTTTCTGTGATGGCTGCCACGGTTTCTGTCTTTGCAGAAGAGAGCGGAGGGGGTGTGTGTTCGCGTGCTGTGTCTTTGATTAGGCAGGTTTGGTTTTGTTAGTGTGTGTCTCTGTCTGTCTGCACGTCTGTCTGTTATTTTTATTTTTCTGTGTGTGTGTGTGTGTGTGTCCCACTGTCTGCCTGCCCGTCTGTCTGTCTTTTTATTTTTCTGTATGTCTGCACTGCGTGTCATGCGTGCGTTTGTGTAAGTGTGTTTGTGTTAGTATGTGTGTGTGTGTGTGTGTGTCCCCTTGGCCGGGAGGGGGCTGGATGGCCTGTCAAAACATCACACCATAGCAGAGCGTCTGCACAACCAGACAAGTTTATTAGTTTGCCCTGAAAATTCCCATTCCCCTCACCCCCATCCCCTCTCTCTCTCTCTCTCTCTCTCTCTCTCTCTCTCTCTCTCTCTCTCTCTCTCTCTACAACCTCCCCTCCGAGCTGACCCCTTCTCTGTCTCACCTCCCCTGGGGCCCGTGGTATGAGCCATCACCAACATGCAGCAGTCACTGCTTGCTCAGCGGGTATGAGGGCGGCTTCCCTTTCAAACGTTCCCCGTTACAGACAAACATCTGTGGATGGTTTTTTTTGCTGCGCTTTTATTTAGAGAAAAGTTTTTCCATTCATTTCAAACGGTGTCACAAGAAAGTTGGTCCGGAATGGTATGGTGGACACCCGCCCCTGTCTTGGTTTGGGAGGGGTTTCCCCGGGGTCGGTCAGGGCAGGACAGTCTGTTTGGGGCCAAGGTTTTAAAAATGTGGAGGTCCTCTGGCAGTCTCTAATTTAATATGCAGAGCATACACTCTGGGCTTATTGGCCGATACTTTTCGTGAAAAATACTTCTTCCGATTTTTAAAAATGTGCACTCTGTTAAAAATATAAATAATTGAATAGTCTTTAGGATAGAGGACATTTCTCCTGGGCCCGGGTCAATTACAAATTGACGTCAAAATGTCCTGTGGGCTCGGGCAATTTTCCTTAATCGTATATATTTTCAGTCGCCCGGCAACACAGAAAAGCTCCATTCATCGCCGTGCCGCTTCAGACTGTAGGAAAGACGTTTTGATTTCCAGTCATTTGGGATTTCCTCCCTCCCCTGTGTTGTGTCAGACATCAAAGTCCATTGGCTTGTAATGACCAACAGATTAGCTCATTGGAGCGCACCTGAACACTTTAATACTTTTGACACTGATTGCACGTGTGTGTGTGTGTGTGTGTTTATGTTTGACGGTGATTGTGCGTGCTGATGTAGGTGTGTTTGTGTGTGTGTGTGTGTGTGTGTGTGTGTGTGTGTGTGTGTCGGCATGTGTGTGTGTCTTCCAAGGCTCCTTCCCATGGCCCTGCGTGCCTCAGGTTACAGGAAGGACATTGTCTGGGGCCCCAGCGGTTCGAACAAGTGACACAAGCGTGCAAAGGCCCCGGCGTGCAATGCGAGGAGCGCGCGTTCGGCTCTTTGACACGTAATGACAGATAGTTTCAATGCAATCGGGCCAAAGCAAACACGGCCCTCTCTCCCGGAGAGTTGACGGGGGTCCGCCCACCCCAGGGCGACCCCCCCCCCCCCTCCCTCCCCTCTGGGCTCCAGATGCTCCCTCACCACCACCCACCCACCCACCCCTGACACGCACTCACCCCATCCAAAACCACACCTCTCACTTGTCCACATGATGGCTCCATTCAGATGGAACTAGTGTTTTTAAGGCCTGACTGAGGGCCAGATCCGAGCCAAAGAGGGTTATGAAGACGTAGGGTTTGTGTTGTGATCCGACAGGGCTTTTTGCATCCGAGCGGACAGCTATCTCACCGGCTTTTGTTTCTTTGTCTTGGCGGGCTAGCGTGATGTGTGGATTAAGGTCGGCGCCAATGCAAATAAAGGGTCTCTGTGTTTAGTATCGCTGGTGAGGATGCGATCACAACGTTTTCCCCCTGCCGGGGATTGTGTGTCCGTGGCAAAGCACAACACTTTCAATGTCACATGGACGATTCATTTGGCGCCCCCAAAATATTTGGGGGATTTATATTTAGATTAATGATATGTATATAAATATCAAGATACCGCAGTTCATTAAGAGCCGGCGTCAATGGGATTCAAACGTTTAACCTTTGACCTTTTAGATGCAATGCTTCAAGGCTGTTGGACGGAGAGCCAGGACAATTTTCACAGCATAAACACGACATGGAAGTCCATATTGGCTTGTTTATTGTTTTTATTCATATTATCTCAAGAATCTAAAAAATACAGTGATAGGAATACAGCCCCAGGAAGGAAGGGAGAAGGGAGTCGTTATTTTCTCTACTTTCATAGCTTTCCGACATCAGCTTAAATCAACCCATCCAGTGGTCAGCGAAATGCACCTTTTTAACGCAAAGTGTAAACCTCTCCTCCGCCACCTGCAGCCTCGGTCCATCTGCTGTGATGTCTCCCCAGGGGCCTTTACCCCCCCAGCCCCCCCCGCCCCCCCCAACACATTGCACAGTGTAGGGTTAAAAGGGACCCTACTGTTTGAAGCCGGTCGCAGGACACTTCCTGCATAAAGAGCAGTGCTCTCATCAACGCTCCCGGGTTCCTCCTTCAGGCCACAACCCCACCCACCCATCCCACCCACCCCACCCACCCATCCCACCCACCCCAGCCCCCCCATCCCACCCAGATCTGGGTGGGATGGGGGGGGGGATCACAGAGGATTACCTGCTCTGTATGAGGCCTCCGCCTTCGTTTCCACAGCGCAGCTTGTTTGTTTGTGTTGGAGTTTTGTAATGAGTTTGTGTATTTGTTGTCACAGGATCTCCTCCCTAGGAGGAGGAGGAGGATATTGGCTGTGCCTCCAGCTGTGTGTGTGTGTGTGGTTCTCAGATTACCACCTCCACCCCCGACGATGCATTAATCTACCTGTGTGTGTGTGTGTGTGTGTGTGTGTGTGTGTGTGTGTGTGCGTGTGTGTGTGTGTGTGTTCCTCCCTCGGTCAGGCGGACATGATGTTCAGCTCGGGGGTCTTCTGGACTGGCCTGGTCTTCATCCCCACCACCTCGCTGGTCTTTGACGTGGCCTACAAAGTGTGAGTATCCCCCCCCCCCCCCCCCCCCACCCCGTACAGGAAGGGGTGCATCATGGGAAAGCGCGCTTTTAAGGAGCTATCTAGAAAGGGTCCTATATATTTTCCTCCGTTCACCAGTGAACCGCGGGTGTTTTATGGGGTCAGGCGATGCTCTGATTCGTCTGTTGTTACTCAGGGGCACACAGGGAGTAATGGTTGGGATAATTCTCCCTGTCCTGTGTGTGTGTGTGTGTGTGTGTGTGTGTGTGTGTGTGTGTGTGTGTGTGTGTGTGTGTGTGTGTGTGTGTGTGTGTGTGTGTGTGTGTGTGTGTGTGTGTGTATAGTGTGAAGAAGGTGTGTTTCAAGACCCTGGTGGACGAGGTCCAGGAGTTGGAGGCGCTGTCTAAAGACCCCGGAGCCGTCGTCCACGGCAAGAGGTACGGTGCACTCTCTCTCTCCGCCGGGGGCCCTGTAGCGGTCCCCTCTTCGTGGGGGGGGGCCCTCTGATAGGGCCCTATGTCAACCGCATAGAAACTCAAAACACATCAGGTTTCATATGCCAAAGTCGATTTCGCTATACAATTATGTGTGTTTGTGTGTGTGTGTGTGTGTGTGTACATGGCCCTTGAGTTCAGAATGTTTGAGTTGATAAAGTGTCTGGGAAAGGGTTTCTTACTGTCACTAGCAATTTGCACCTAGGTGGGTTGGTGGGTATGGTTGTTCTATACGTCTCAGTGTTCCTACACATTCATACGCGGCCGTGCAGGCCTGAAACCGTATACTTACGTACACAGGGAGCAGGCTCTGCTTTTAAAGGATTGAACACGCAAACCATTTCAGTCAGAGAACCCCCTCCATTCGCACGACTCACTCAACTCGACATGTCATAAATAAAAGGCTCGGACGTAGAAAAAACGTAAACCGCAAACACGTAGCGCCTTCAAAGCGGGGGAATTGTTCCGCGAGACATCAGGTGTTTATTTTTAATAAGTTTATTTTTTTTCAAATAAAAGCCCGGGTCCATGTATCATTACCGCGGCCCCCAGCGCCCGGCGGTTCTCTTGGCGGGGCGGGGCCCAGGGCCCAGGGCGGGGGAGCCCCCGTGGCCCCTGCGGTGGGCATTAGCACGGGGGGGCAGATCAGTGTGAAATCTCCTGCCCGCTGAAAGTGATCCGCCAGCCTGGCGCTCAGCCCAGACCCAGCAGGCCTCTGGGCCCCGGCCCGCCGCACCCTGCTCTCACACATGCACACGCACACAGAGACACACACACACACACACACACAGAGACACAGAGACTGACACGCAGAGAGACACACACAGACACACACGTGCACCGCGCCAACATCTTGTGAATCCAGCATACGGTTCATGCAAGCACCTCGGCAGATGCTCATTTAATTAGGAGCGCGCAAACACTGTAAAAGAGCCACACGGACGCATAAATCCACAAGGCTTCCTCGTAGCGCACGCACACACACACACACACACACACGATGCACACCGAGAGCCGTGCTCCTCTGACCGGTTACCACGCACACGCCGGTAGCCATTCAGACATCACAGAATCACCAGTGTGCACGTGAGGACCAGTGAGGCCCGGCGTCGAGTCTCCCTACATGGTCTCTTTCTCCGCGGCGCCTGGCTGCCATGCCTTCCTCCCCACGGTAGTGGAGACACTTGATGTATGGATCATTAAACCTGACCGCAGCGCTCTGCTGGAGGCCTAAACTCACTGTGTGTGCGTGTGTGTGTCCGTGTGTGTGTCCGTGTGTGTGTGTCCGTGTGTGTGCGCTCCCCCAGTCTGACGGAGCGGGCCCAGCTCCTGAAGAACGTCTTCAAGAAGAGCACGGTCAGCCTGTACCGCTCCGACTCCATGCAGCAGAACCTACTCCGTGAGTTCCCCTCCTCCTTCCTCCTCGCTCTCTGCCTCGCTTTTCCTTTTTCTTTTCCTTGTTCCCTCCTTTATTTCTTTCCTTCTTTTTTTTATCTCTCTTCCATTTTACGTCTTCCTTTCCTTTCCTTTCCTTTAGTATCGTCCTTTACTTCCGTTTCCTTCCTCCTTTCTGGTTCTCCTTCTTTCCTTCTTTTCCCTCTTTCTCTCTCTCTCTCTCTATCCTTTTGTCTTCCATTCTGTCTTTCTTTCTTCCTCCCCTTCCTCCCTCCTCTCTGTTTGGTCGTTCCTCCTCTCACCGGACCACCCTCGCTCTGCTCCCGTCGCCCCAGGGTGAAGGCGTCCCCCGCCGTGAGGACCCCCCCCCCCACGCCGCCTCACCCCAGGGTTTAGATCTCTGTGATTAATCTCCATTCAAATCAGGGATGGGAGAGGGTGGAGAGCGGGGGGGGGGGGCGAGATGGGGGGGGGGTTGGGGTTAGCAGGCAGTCAGGGGAAACAGGAAGCGTGTCGTTATTCGTTGAGCACGCGCACACACATACCCCCCCACCCCCCCCGCCCTGCCGACTCTGGGGGGAGAAGAGGACATCTTCCTCCTCCTCCTCCCTTCGTGCCCCCCACAGGGCTGTTATTCGCTATGTCCCCCCGCGGACCGCTGCAGGAAGTGCCCATCTATAATCCTGTCCTCAAGGCTGTTGGCTCCGACGGTGCTGACGGCTCCCTGTAGCCCGGGGGCCCCCTCGGCCCCCCCCCCCATCCCCCGCACTAACAGGGCCTCTCGTAGGATGTGCAGTCGAACGCACACCGCATGGTTTGTGGCTTTAGTCGGTTTCTGTTGTTTTTTTTTGCTGTGTGTGTGTGTGTGTGTGTGTGTGTGTGTGTGTGTGTGCGTGTGTGTTGCTCTGTGTCTGTTTCTCTCTGTTCCTTTTCGTTGTTGCATTTGTTTTGTGTGCAGTGTGTGTTTTTCGTTGCGTGTCGACGCCGTAGTGTGTGACACAACTCTTATCTTTCCCAGTCATACCAGTAGAACTACACATTCTAACCCTGTCCCAGTAGCCCCCCCCACCCCCCCCCGCCCACACTCCATTGCTTTGCCCCTCCACTCTCCTTCCCCGTGTGGAGTGCATAGAGTGCAGTTTCCCTAAAACCTTAAAAGAGCCAGATAACACAACTCACTCGCTGCGCTGTTATTTCCCACAATGCACTCCTCTCAGCGGGCGACCCTTTGAACGCGCCCGCTGGCCTCCAGGTAGTGGCCGGTGTCATTTGACCACTGAAGGTGAGTCCAGGGGGTCGAAGGTCAGAAGGGCATCCTAGACGCTAGCCTGAGCTGTAGTGTGGACCCTATTAAAGGAAGATAGACGACAGGGCCGGCAAAAAGCCCTTTACTCAGGGGGATCCGGGCCGAGACATTTCATTGTTAATTTAATTTACTTCATTTTTTAATTCATGTCGTTGTTTTCTGTTCAGCTCTGTTTCCTTTTAAGTCCGGTTGGAATACATTTTAAATGGACGCTCTGTGTTTATTAATGTTAAGCTCATGTGTTGTCATGTCGGTTTTCCCCCTTGGTTCTGTCTTGGTGCGTCTCTATGCTAACTCCCTCTCTCTCTCCCCTCCCCCTCCCCTCCTCCCCCCTCCCCTCCCTCCCTCCGTCCCGGGTCAGACGGCTACGCGTTCTCCCAGGACGAGAACGGCGTGGTGTCGCAGTCGGAGGTGGTGCGCGTGTACGACACCACCAAGCAGCGGCCCAGCGAGTGGTGAGGGCTGCGCCCCTCCTCTTTTTCGCCCCCCGGTGCCATCTTTTAAAAAATAACAACAACACCAACAACAACGTCATCGACGGCAGTCGCGTTACCTAGCAGTGGTGGTTTGGGAGCGGAGGGCCCTGATTGGTCGGGGAAGAGTCGGCCCCACCCCCGACCACGCGATACAGGAAGTATCCGATCTGACTAGGCGGGCGGAGGAGGAGATGTGAGATCTGTCTTGTTCTACTTAAAAAAAAGAAAAAAAGAAAGTAAACTATGAAAGGGATGATTGATAAGGAGGGACATGTGTTGACTTGCGTATTCACTATGCTGTAGTTGTGTGTCCAGCAGACATAATGAGCACTGTGCTTGCACTCTTTGTTTGTTTTTGTTATGTTAGTTTGTTTGTTTGTTTGCTTTTGAGTCTGCGTTCTGAAGTTCCTGACTGTTGCAGCACCATTGGTCAGGGTCGACTCTCGCCTCCCATTGGATGAGAGGAAGAAAGGTAAACAAAATCATCAATGTTGAGCCAAAAAAAAAAGTTTAGAACGCCTCATCGGATTAAAGTTCGAATTTTTAGTAACACCAATGTACTGTTAAGTGTAAAAGAGGAAGGAAGAGAGAGGGGATGGGGCATTCTGTTTGAGGTCACACAGAGCAGGGGTCCTTTCCACGGATTGCCAAAGAGCAGTCGTATATACAATCACCTCCAAGTCTCCAACAAGGGAAGAAAGCGAAAATGAACCACCAATCTAAACCAAATATAATCCCACCCTCGAGTGTATTCCAGCCCTGAATGGACCGCTTCAGACCAGACGCTTTTGACTGTGTTTCACCCATCCCTCTGTTTTGTTTCTGCACTTCCAAAAACACGCCTCACAAGGCCTTACATACATCCACCACTTGTTTTTTCCGTTGCTCTTCTAATATGTTTTATTATATCATTATTATTATTATTATTATTTAGAAAAAAGCGTGTAAATACTGTGCCTGGTTTTAATTTAATTCTGCGTAGGCCTATCCGTTCCTGAGTTTGACACCGCCAACCTAGTTGACGCCTAGTTCCTCACTATGTTTTACACAGCAGGCTGATTGCTCGTGACTAGTAATTGCATTCCACACATTACTCGGCTGCAACAATCCCAATGGTGCCTAACCAGTCCTCTTTTCCCCTGTTAGACCACCTTAGCCAAGAATAGTTTAGCGTAGCCAGCTAGCGTAGAACAGTGCTCCACACACTCTCACACACACACACACACACACACACACTCTCACACACATACACAACTATTGAGTAGACAAAAGCCCCCCCCCACCAGAGTATTGTACTCGTACAATGTGACATGTGAAATACACATTGAGTGCCTTGTGGCACATGTTATAACAAAGGATAAAGGCTAACGTTTGTTCTCACAAAGTTGTAACTGGGAACGATGGGAGGGGAGGGGGGGGGGGGGGTGTCGGTCGGGGAGGGGGGAGGGTGGGGGGGGAGGGAGGGGGTGGTGGTGGTGGGGGGGGGGTCGTTCAATGGTCTTGTCGAATTTCTGTCTGCTTACATCGGTGGTGGCTCTCTATTTCACCATAGTGTTTCCCTTGACATGGATTTGATTCCTCCAACATAAGTGCCATTAGCTTAAGGGAGAGAGGAACGGTAGTCAGGAAACTCCACCCGTGTCAGCACTACTTGGTCTCTATAGTTATTTTGTGAATTTGTATTTTTATAATGGAGATGTATGGATTTTGCATCGACTGGCTTTGTAACGAATCGTTCTCCGTACGTTTTTTGTTTTTCTTCTTCTCTCTCAAACTGACCGAATGAGAAACCTGAGCTTTCTTAAATGTACCGTGGTTATTATTAATATGGATATAGCTTTGTTAATTTATAAATTGGACTACTTGTGTCTGTGCGAATGCTTTTTCTTCTCCCCATGGGAGATTGTTTTTTCTGAAGGAATGAGTGTGTGTCTATGTGTTGTCTGCATGTGCATGTGTGCGCACATAACCGTGTGTATGTATGTGTGTGTGTGTGTGTGTTAACTCTTCTCCTTGTGCATAACATATGTATGTATGTATGTATGTATGTATGTATGCCTTGCATGTCTGTTTCCTTAATGTGAGGCTGGGAACTGTGGACTTTTCTCTCTCGTGGCAACCTATCAGTGTATTTGTGTGTATTTGTTTTGCGCGCACGTGTGTGTGTGTGTGTGTGTGTGTTAATGAGTGCACATGTGTGTGCTCACGCCGGCCTGTGTGAAGACGCTTGCTCTTACTGTCTGTTTGCACGAATCCAAGTATAGGAACGGTGTACTGCTGTCCGCTGATGCAGGACCCATTTGGGCCTGTGTCTTTAGTGAGTGTGCGTGTGTGTGTGTGTGTGTGTGTGTGTGTGTGTGTTTGAACGGGAGATGTTGCACAATGCACTCAATGTAACTCCTCAGTAGTGGATACCTGGTATCATCTGGTCATGGGTTTTTCTTTGGTGAATATTTATTTATGTTTTGTGTTCCTCATGCAACGTTTTTTGCAACTTAACAAAATGGATTCTCGTTTCGCTTCTGTTGGGTTCTGTTTATTTGTTCGGCTTCGGGGCAAAGCAAAATAAGGATTTGTTATGCTACTCGTTGTTTCGTATTCGGGTCCGGCTTCTATCTGCCGTGGAATATCTCTAAAAATGCTGAATGTTGATCTTGTGTTTGTGGACGGGCTCGCACTCTTGGCTTTTTCCGGAAACATGAAAACACGTTACGGTCCCTAGTCCCCCCCCCCCTCGTAACAGTGGGGGGGGGGGGGGCCGCATGAGTGGACTAGGATAAAATCAGTTCCTTAGTTAAATGTGTATTGTACCACTCCAATTCTCACTCAAGTATTGGTCACTTTACAAAAGAAAATGCACTTTTACATTTTTTGGTGTTTTAATATTTCGTTTTCATATGCCATTTTGTTAAATGATTGTTCTGCATGTTGGGGACTGCAAACTTTTAAGTGTTGTCTTTTACTGCCATGGAGGACTCCTGAAATAAACTTTACAAACAACTACGCTGTGACTGTTGCGGCTAATCGTTTTTCTTGTCCTCCGCCAAGCGCATGCCGTGCACTTTGGTGCCCGCCCTCGTCGTAAAAAGCGCATGTGTGCGGTCACAAAAAGGACACACAGTGGCGTGCGAAGCTAAACAGGAAAGGCAGGGAAGAGGCGTAAAAAATAACCACCGCCCGGCTCACCCAACAAACAAGTCCAGCCAATAGTCTTGTGTTCTCTTACATTCCCATAATTACTGCGGTTGCATAATTATTTCCTGTGTCAAACTATGGTAGATGTCATGGCTAACATTAAGGTAGGATTTCCAACCTTTTCTCATAATGATTTTTTACTAGATTTTGTGTCTGGGATTTTGAAAAGAGTTGATCAATACTCTGAGCCTTTGGATCAGCAGAGGTAATAATACTGTTATAACCATTTGATGCTGCATTAAAGGTATATAACAGTTTGAGTAATCAAATTTTTTTTTTTTGTATTTAACAAACACTGCCCCACATACGCCCCGTCACAGAAAATCTGTACTCAAAGGACGACCGAACAACCTCACGAAACCACAGACTAAAAAAAAATCCAAAATCGAAACCCTGATAGCTGCTGCACACACCTCCCTAACCCTTCAAACAGGCGGTTTAATACCAGCCGGCCACACACAGATCGCCGGCCCACATGAAACCAGGGGGGTGACGGCTGCGTCGGCTGCAGAGTGAGGAGTAATAACAACGTCCAGGCCACTGGAATGTGGCGGCGGGTGGAAGCATCAGCAGAATGCTCTTAAGACAGCGATTGCCAGGTCTATTTCACACTCAAATAGCCGGGGAACAGAAAGGTCTTTGTGAGCCCATGGTGGCCCGGGGAGGGGTGGGCCATACCTGTTGATGCAACCCAAACCTATCTCTGGGCCCAGTTGTTTTAGACACTGTGGCCGTGCCATGCCCGCTGAACATCGACAATGACTGATCCTCACTGCTGCATTCCTGCACTCAAATCTGCCGAGAGAGTGAGCAGCAGACAGGTAGTGAGCCGGCAGTGTGGGGTCCGCGTGACCCCGCTGCCGTCTGTTTGCGTTGGAAAAGGGAACGAACGGCTTTGCTTACGCTCGTGACTTGACCTTTCGATGGTCAAAGAAGGCAAAAAAAAAAAAAAAAAGGGATGTTTCACGGTTGACCCCCTATCTTTATGACCGCATATGGTCATGGTGCCGTTTTATTCACACGTTTTGAGGAATAGTTATTACACCCTGGCTCTGTTGTCTTTTCTCTCTGTCCAAATACCGCATGGTATTGTGAAAGAAACGCTTGGGACTGCCTGTGTTTACTATTCGACCCCGACTCGATCTCAAGTAGTTCCCCTCCTCAAACTTTGTTTTGAGTGAATATAACACATTCGTATTCAGACATATTAGTAAGAACTGAGTGAATCATGTAGACCTTTTATAGGGCATCAAAACAAGAAGAGAGAGATGTAGGATAGATCTGGGATGGTTGAAGGTGCATACCATACAAAGCCACCGCTGTGTGTGTAGTAGTTTCACTTTTATTACAAAATAATAGATCCTGCAGCTCCGACACAGCGGTACAAAACGCTCGGGCACTCGGATCTGCGATTTCAAAGTCTTCCAAGCTTAAAAATCTGTTTCAGCAGCTCCATAATCCCGGCCTTTAGTCCCTCATACCCCCCCTAATTCCAGGGGTTTGACTGCAGTAGGCTGGCCCCACTGTCTCCCCCGGCCCCTTTAGTTTCTATTTGACCGTGTTATCCCTGCCGCTTCTCCCCCCACCCGCCGGAGCCCCATCAGCTCTGTCCGAAGTCCGCGAAGCCCTTGGCCCCGGAGTAAGGGTCCGGCGGCAGGGGGAAGTAGTACTGCCGGGGCAGCAGGAAGCCCTGTCCCTGGGAGGGGTGGGCCAGCATGGGGGCCTGGTGCAGCTGCAGCTGGGTCAGGCTGTGTCCGGAGGCCAGGGCGTGCTGGTGGTGCTGGACGCAGCCCGACGCGGCCGCCATCGCCGGGGTGGTGTAGGGCGGGGGCGGCGGCGGCGGCGGCGGCGGGGGCAGCAGAGTCTGGGGCGCGTGCGAGGAGGAGTGGAGCGTCGCCGACGACGACATGGTGGCCGTCACCAGGCAACCGCCGGAGAAGCGGCGCACGGAGCTGCCGGCGCCGGCCGAGCTGGAGCTGGTGGTGGCCGTGCTGGACTGGCGGGACGGCGTGCGCAGGCTGGGGGGCGCGCTGGTGAGGATCATGGGGATGGTCTCGCCGCCCTGGCAGCTGCGCAGGGAGAAGCGGATGGGCTGCGGCGTGGGCTGCTTGGGCCGCAGGCAGGTGCAGCAGTACACGGCCACCAGGGAGCCCACCACCACGAAGGCCACGAAGATGCTGCCCACCATGAGGAAGGGCACGTAGATGGGCTCTGGGGGGGGGGGGGATGAGGAGACAGGGGGTTAGAGTAAGGCCCAGTCCCAGTCCCATTTCTCTCCCGTTAACAAGAACACTTGCTTGGGAGTTCACTTAGATGCAAGTCAGCTACCGCGCTGGCTAGGGTTCAAGGGATGATTTTAAGGGAAAACGGCACTCCCCCTTGCTCCCGAGTATTGGGACACCCTACCCCTTCGCGGGAACGTGCAAAATCTAGGGTTAGGGCTCAAATCTAGGGGAAGGGGGAGAATTAGGACAGGGCCTAAGTCTCAGTGTTTCCTCTTGGGGATGATGGTTTAGCTAGGACGACGATTGAAAGAAGCTGAATTAATGTGGTGTTAACACATCCTTTTTTCAGGTACTGTGTGTCGGTCTATTTGTAATTCTTCAAATTTGAGGTTAGTTATTTTATTAATCAACATTTAATTCCCAAGAGAAGGTTAATCTGACAGTAAGGAAAGTCAGTTTTGAGATGTGTCATCAATGTTACTTTTTGTATTTGTTTTAAACATTGCAATGTAATTTCGTTTATCATTTTCTAATACAAATGTTTACATTATAAAAGTCTTCATAATTAGTTAATTTCACTTTATTTGTGTATTACAAAAAACAAATAGAGATAAATGAATAACAAACGATAATGTACTATTGCTTAGTGTTTCGTCTCGTAGAAAAAAAATTGTCTTGTCCTTAAATAATGGGTAAATACACTCATGTGCTGCCTATGTCCTTAACCTACCAAAATGTTGCTTTTTCCTAGTGAAATCCAGGGTGAATCTCTAAATCATTCAATTCAATAATGTGCCAAGGCATCTAATCATACTTTTGGACAGAGCAGGTGACCACCCATTTTTTACATAGCTTTTCCATATCTTGAACAAAAACATAAAAAAAAAAAATCCACAACATGGTGTACAATAGGTACTCTTATCCAACGTAATAGTTTAATGAGACCCAATGAGTTGAGTAAGTCAATTAAGTGTATATTCCACACAGTAGCAGCACTAATGTTTAATCTCCCCTCACACAACTTTTAACAAGAACAAGACCCAATGAGTTAAATAAGTAAATCATATATTAAACACAGAAGCACTAAAATGCCTAATCTCGCCCTCACACTGTGATGGATAAGCCTGGCGGCAGTAAGTAAACTCACGGGCCGCGAACTCGGTGTGGTCCAGCTCCCGGTCGTTGGTGCAGGTCCCTTGGTCCAGCCGCGCGTCCACGGCGGCGCAGCAGTACCGCAGGGCGCAGGAGCCGCAGCACACCGTGGCGTCCATGGTGTCAAAGTCCTCCGGGCACTGGAAGCCCTCGTGGTAGTTCCCATGCCCGTCCAGCCACCCGTGGCAGTACTCCCCCTGCGCGTCGGATATCCGTAGATTCCAGGTCAGATAGCCCAGCAGCAGCCAGGGGAGGACCCCCCTACCCGTCATCCTTCACTGGGTCACTGTGCCCCGCCGGACGCTAGAGTGTGAGAGCTGGTGTGGAAGTGTGGATCAAAACCATCTCATTGCGATCGATTCACGACCCGACCCCTCCACCTTAAAGCTCATCACTTGGGGATCGCCATCACGTTTTGAGTTTTGTTCACTTTAGCAAGTCGATTTTATTTTTGGTTTTGTCACAAATCGCACGTGTAAAACCACCCCGACCGGACTCCTCTTCACGGCTGTCCCGGTGAATAACTTCTCCAGTCCTCCGATGACATTATCGCTCTTCTCATAAAATGATGCCAAAATGATTCAAACTGTAAATGCAGACACACACACACACACACACACGCACACACACGACTGACTACTAAAGCGGTGCTCTCTCTGGAGAACGAGTGGAAACCACTTTCTGGAAGTAATCCATGGCGTTGTTGTGGTTCTCAAACTTCTCCTCCGGGTGAAGCCGCGGTGCGTATCGGTCCGCTGCTCTCGGCGCGCTGCAGTCCGCTCGTCGCCTCGTTTGAATTCTGTCGCTTTTGTTGATTGACTCCACGGGCGCGCGCGCACTCCATTGACCAGACGTGCGCGTTCACGTCGTGTGTCGACCAATGGTCAGAGCGCGGGGTTGTGGCTTAGTGAGAACGTCTGGTTCATGCAGACACCCATGGACTATTTGCAATTATCCAATCCCACGTTTAGAATTGTAAACTATAACAAAACATAAAAAACATTGAAATAGTAATATATAGCCTATATATTTATATATTTTATTTTTTTATTTTTACTTATTGTATCGCACCTGCACAGAAGTGTATATATATATATATTTTAGGAGTATAACTATTTACTCATTAGAGTTCAGTAAATATATACTTTAGTAAATACCTTGATAAATTGGAGCTGTCAACAACTTGGTGTTCCTTTGACGCCTTTGACGCCAGACACTTGCATAACCAATTGACCAGGCGCCCCCATGCGGTAGACTGCATGAACTTTCAACTCTAAATGCATCCACGTTTAGAAAATAATAAAATTAAAATAAATAAATTAAAATGTAAGCACAGAGACCTTAACCCACACAAGATCTAAAATATAGGGCAACTATTCAGTGGTTTTGGTATTTTAAATGCCAATGTCCGAATTTAAACACTATTTTGCATTCATGCCAATATGATGAGAATAATATCATTAACTTATTTGATTTGATTTGTTTTATTACGAGATCTCTCTTGTAAGTATAGGCTAGAGAGTCTTTAAAGGAAAACTTTCTGTCTGTTCGCGTGTACGTGCGCGCGCGCTTATGAGCGTGCGTACGCGCGTGTGGTAACTTATCATCTTGTGACAAACATCCTACCTCCACATTGAGGCTTATTAACTCGGGATAAAGTCCCCACCAGACCACAGTGTAACCCTGTCCCTCTCCGTAACCCCACAGGCCTGGGTCTGTTCTGCTCCCGCGCGCATTCACAATCTTCTAGTTGACGTAGATCTAGTAGTAGTTCTGCCCTAACTGGGACAACAGTGTGTGTGTGTGTGTGTGTGTGTGTGTGTGTGTGTGTGTGTGTGTGGTGTGTGTGTGTGTGTGTGTGTGTGTGTGTGTGTGTGTGTGCGCGCGTGTGTGCGTGCGCGTGTGCGTACACACGACATGCGTACACGTGTGCGTACACACGACAAGTGCAGCACCTGCGCCCGATGCGTGTCTCCCTTCACGTCTTCTGGAGATCATACACAAGTCCAGACACATCTTCGACACGTAGGCCTTTGGATGCATTTCAGTCTCAAAACGTGTTGATACATTTTTTTTGGGGGGGGGGGACGACACACACTGCCATTAAAAAAAAAATAGGAGAAGCCTTTTACGCAATTGATCATCACTTTGTTGTCCAATAGCCTGTGAGCACAACAATGAAATCGTTTCCAAACAAAATCATTTTAAACACACGCTGGCTGGCACGGAACCCGTGAGACTTGTGCAGGTGTGTGAGCTGCAGACTGTGTGTTGTCTACGGCAGCACCATTTTAACAACAGCGAGCAGCACGGCCACGCAAGTCCCGCCCGCATCCCCCTCGGCCCAGTGGTTTAATAGCAGCGTACCCGGCTAGGGATTGGAGCCGCAGCCTGTCTGTAGATGAGCCCACCCTCCGTCTACAATGTATACTGAGCAGGGGAACCGAGCCAGACGGTGACGAGAACAGGTCCTCGGTCATTATCAGCCGCCTGTCACCCGAGGAGGACTCCACAATAGACCGCCACCACGCACCGCCAGCAGACAGACGCCTACGCCGCGACACTCATCATAATCATAATAATAATAATAATATTTATAATAATAATAATTGCCCTAATAACCACCGCGATGGAAGGAGACATGCAGCCCGCAGACGAGGGGCCCTGCGCGCCCAAGATGTGCAGACAACAACAGCGGGGTCCGTGCAGCAGCCTCAAACCCTTCCAAAGTAAGCGCTCGGCGGGTAAGTCGCGCTTTGACAGGTCGGCTATGGTGGAGGTCCCCCTCTTAGGTGGTGGCGGCGGTGGTGCTGATGATGGTGGTGGCGGAGGAGGCGGACAGCATCACTTCAGTTACAACCCCGGGCAGCCGCATCCCTTCACCTCGTCGCATCACCAACAGAGGGTGCAGCAGCAGCAGCCACAGCACCACCAGACCACCGCCACTATCAGTAGTAGCCAGCAGCATCACTCGGCTCCACCACAACAGCAGCAGCATCGCTTCCATTGTAGTGAGAACAGGCCCAGCAGTAGAGCCGCGACGTCCACCTCGGCAGCGGGGAGCAGCGCGGTCGGCTGCCCCCAGCGGCGCCCCGGGAGCGGGGGCGGGGAGCGGGGAGCGCCGCGTCCCGACCCCGGCTTCTCACCTGGGAGAGCCGCTCTGGTCGCGTCCCCAGACTGCAGCTACGGAATCAGCTCAGGTACCCGAGACTTGTTGAGTATCAGTGATTTCAAGTGTTTCAAACAAGAGTGTTTCAAACGGACTGCTATGGTCAGAAAAATAGTCGTAATATCCTTTGTATTCTCTTTTTTTTTAATGTATTATGTTTTTTAATGTATTATGGTAGTGTAGCCTATATGACACTTTTTTTTTAAAAATGATTTATAAAATATAGGTCCTATTTACAGGACCTAACTATTTATACATAGTTAGAATTTGAGACTACACTTGGTGGCAGCATACTGGATCATATGTTTATCCTCCATAGCTATCATTATTTAACTGTAGTGCCTCCTTTGTCTAACGTTGCTCGTGTTTTTCCATCTTCTTCTCTGTTCGCAGTGATTGATTTTGTGGTGCTGGTGGTGGGGCTTGGGGGGAGTGGGGGTGGGGGGGGGGGGGATGGGGTTATGTTCCACTAATCAAAAAATGAGATACTTCAGTTGCATGTGCACGTCCCCACCGCTGCTCAAGAGCATTGTTTAATGATATACGTCTGAGTGGCCTGTGTGCGTGTGTGTGTGTGTGTGTGTGTGTGTGTGTGTGTGTGTGTGTGTGTATGCGGGTGTGTGTGTGTGTGTGTGTGTGTCAAAACGAACCCGCAATGAGAGATGAAAGCGATGGACCGAATCTCTGCAGTCACTAAATTAAACATTTGACGTCTCATCAGGCTAATCAGATATTAATCTCGTTATACCGTCAGCAGCTGCAGTGGACTGGTTTAGCTGGCGGTTATCCTGTCTCCGCAGCCAATCAGACGCTCAATCTACAACAGCTCATAATCTATATTAGTCTACACATGAGACGGGGCTGTGGGTGTGTGGAGCACAGTGAGATTTAAAGAAGAGGGGAGGCCTGTCTATCTTCTAGAGAGAGAGAGAGAGGGGGGGGGGGAGACAGACAGACAGA
This sequence comes from Micromesistius poutassou, assembly GCF_964030765.1. Classification (NCBI taxonomy): domain Eukaryota; kingdom Metazoa; phylum Chordata; class Actinopteri; order Gadiformes; family Gadidae; genus Micromesistius; species Micromesistius poutassou. Next base: position 3,449,837 of record NC_140276.1, on the reverse strand, counting down.
CAGACAGACAGACAGAGAGAGACAGAGAGAGACACAGAGAGACAGAGAGACAAAGAGAGAGGGGGAGACAGAGAGAGAGAGACAGAGAGAGATAGAGAGAGGGGGAGACAGAGAGAGAGAGAGACAGACAGGGGGGGACAGTGAGAGAGAGAGAGAGAGAGACAGACAGAAAGAGGGGGAGACAGTGAGAGGGGGAGACAGAGAGAGGGGAAGACGGACAGAGAGAGAGACAGAGAGAGGGGGAGTCAGAGAGAGAGAGAGAGAGGGGGGGAGACAGAGAGAGAGAGAGAGGGAGACAGAGAGAGGGGGAGACAGAGACAGAGGGAGATGAATAGATGGATAGCGACAGAGAACGACAGAGAGAGAGACACAAACAGATTGACAAAGTAAAAAAGAGACAGCAAACAGTGAGTGATCGATAGCTATAGATAGTGGAGAGAGAGAGATAAACAGAGAAAAGGAGCAACAGAGCGTTACATAAGTGAGGTACGAATGAAGGATGTGGCGGTGAGATCACAGCGACGTGAACTACATTCAGAGGCCCCCAGAACTCAGAGAGTTGAGATTAAAATAAACGGGGCCTCTGCCGAGCATGTTGTTTTTTTAATGACGTTTTATGAGGCTTCAGCACATCCACCGAGCCTGTCGGAGGGGGGGGGGGTGGGGGGGGAGGGGGGGGGGCGGCAATATCAAACACATCTCGCTGGGAACATGGAGACGGCACGCATATTAATAAACACGGCACATCTGCGGCAGTCTGATAGACACGTCCCGACGGCTGGAGAAGCAGTCGACACGGTCTCTATATCTGTGTGTTATGTGTGTGTGTGTGTGTGTGTGTGTGTGTGTGTGTGTGTGTGTGAGTGAGTGCATGTGCGTCAGCGTGCATGTGTGTGTGTGTGTGTCTGCGCGTGTGTGTGTGTGTGTGTGTGTGTGTGTGCGTGCGTGCGTGCGTGCGTGCGTGTGTGTGTGTGTGTGTGTGTGTGTGTGCGCGCGCACGCACACGCCAGTGGTTAATACCTATGTGCCACCGACCGACTCATAATCGTTAGAGTGAGGTGGACTTGTGAGATCATCTCATTGGGGGGGGGGGGGGGGGGAGGGGGGGGCGGGGGGCTTCATGCTCAGTAGCTTCATGCTGATTTCTGCCCCAGAGGTTCACAGAAATTCATTTCCTCATCGTGATATGTCATATTTTAATTTTTTTAATTTTATATGAAGGAGTGACACAGATCTGATGGCTTTTCAGTCAAAGCAAATACAGCGAATAAAAACAGTTGAGCAGGCAAGATGGACTGGGGAGAGGAAATCGTTGACGCGCAAATCGCACTGACACCTAACCTTTGTTGTTGCTGTCGTTGATTTAACTGTGGTATTAATATGGTACAGGAAACCGACCTTCTGTGGTCTGTAAACACACCCGATGCTTCACATCCTGAGCACAGGTCACACTTTTTGCATGCAGCTGACAAATAAAATGACAGCTTTGTCATTTGAACAGCACCACTGCATTGTTAGAATATGTGTATAATAATGAGCAGGTAGGGGGTTTCAAACCGAGAACCTTATGAACGGCAACCCTATTAACCACTAGACGGTGGTCAGGCCTGACAATAGACATCAAAGTAAAGTGTGTAAAGACTGAAAATACACAAAAAGCAACACAAGACAACCCTGTTGCAGAGTAACCAGTGGCTCTTGTTCCTCCGTGCCTCCGTCCCCAGAGAACCGGCTGATCCTGGACGCCTTTGCCCAGCAGTGCAGCCGCGTGCTCAGCCTCCTGAACAACGGACGGCTGATGGAGCCCTCCTGCTCCACCTCCTCCTCCTCCTCCTCCTCCCCCCCCACCATCAAGCAGGAGGACGGGCCGGGGGGCCAGCCCCACGACGACCCCTGCCTGGGGACGCCCCGGGAGGAGAGCTCCTCCACCACCGACCCCGAGGGGGAGGCCCGGCGCAGCCAGTGGAACCAGCAGCAGACCTCCGCCTTCCTGCGCATCTTCACCGACTCCCTCCAGAACTACCTGCTCTCCGGGCCCAAGCCGCCGAAGAACCAGGGCCCGGCGGGCCAGCCGGGGGGCCCCGAGGAAGAGCAGTGCCCGGTGGCGGAGCCCGGCTCCGGGGTGTCCCCGCAGGGGCACCAGGCCCTGGGAGGCTGGAGCTCCCCGGCTCCGTCCGAGTCGTACCTTCACCCTTCGTCCACTCTGCCCGGGGAGGAGGAGGAGGAGGAGGAGGAGGAGAGCTGCTGTCCGCGCTGCCTGGAGTTGGAGCAGGAGGTGCTGTCTCTGCAGCAGGAGAACGAGGAGCTGCGGAATAAGCTGGAGAACATACCAGGTGCGGTGGTGTTGGCTGTGTTGTCTGTCAGTAGACCCGATGATCCCGTTGCTTCAACAGGTAGAGATAGGTCGGACCCCCTTTAGGGGTGTAGGTGTCCGTACAATTGACACAGAAAGGAAAGACAGGTTAGGTTGATGGGTTCCTACAATTCTACAATACAATACACTTATTAGATCTATAACGCATTCTTTCTTTCACCTCATCTTCTCATCTTCTCCTCTCCTTTTGCATGAATGCCCTGTCAAAGTGGAGAGACAATGGGACACATTCCCGCTGAACGGATCGTGGCTTTGGTTAGAGGAGAGAGGAGGCGAGAGGAGGATATAGGAAACGATATTAGGAGGCCCTCTCTCAAAGGCCCTTTTAGGGGAACTAGGTTGAGGAACTAGAGAGGGGACAAACGGGTCACGTAGAGGTGGACTATAGTTAGTAGAAATGTGAGACACTACAGTTCAAGTCAGGGTTAAGTCTCAAAGGGTTTCAAGGGCCCATTTCCAGTTCAATTAGCGGGGAACTCCTAACCTAAGGCTGAAAGAGCCAGTGGGAAAAGGAGGGAAACCCTGGAAATGAGTGATCCAATCTTCTATGGTGGCTAGGAACCTATTTTATACCGTCTATTTTGGAGACGATAATTACACTTTTATAATTTGGCGGCGCCTAAGGAATACAATTGGGGCGGTATTTGATACCTGGCTGCCATTCAATTCAGATTGGATGGTAAAATAATGTAGATTAATAGTATGTGTGCCCCAGACCTTGTTATCTATTTCATTATCTTCCTTCTTTCACTGTTCATTGGTTTATGGCACTCTAACACTAGGGTAAAAACTAGCATGCAAGCTAATGGGCCCCCTAATTAATTTCATTCCTATGCGTACATTTACAGTCAGCAAAACACATATTGACAATCATAGCAAAATGGTAAAAAAAAAAATCCTTGAATGAATAATAACCTAGGAATAAACGGTGTATTTTGATACAGCTCCATGTCAGAATGTTCTGGACTACTTCCGGTCGGTCCTGCAGTTCCACAACCAGCTGGTTCAGCCCATTCCAGAGGAGCCGCTGACAGAGGTAACATCAAGCATTACCTACCTCTTTCAAGCTTTTCCAAATTCATACCATTTTGTACATGGAATTGGACCACGTGCATTGATCGGGATAGTCTGTTGAAGGTATCTGGCTTATTTTTACAGGAAGAAGAACGTCAAACAGTCTTCGAGGTTGGTGTTTTATTTTTATTGAAAATCACTTGAATGAGAATGAGAAGCCCACATATTATTCCAGTTAAAGAGTTTGGTTCAAATTTAGAGTAAAAACATTGACGTTTGACAGTTCTGTAAACACATATTCATGCAAATTGAAATTGCAATCAATGTGGAGTATATAGACATTAGCATTTTATGTTATTTTTATGTACATACAATATAATTGTATTGGAAAATATAGTAACACAACATATTGATGGTTTTCTTCTACAAACAAAACTGCTTAGAAAACACAGGGACAAATCATTTTTAAGGACCATGAACGACTTTGAGCTGACTTCCGTCACACCGTTTCAAAGTCTGAAAGCCAACCGAGACTCCCTGAGTCTCTTAGAAATCCTCCTCTCACCGCCCCCCCTCCCTCTCACCGCCCCCCCCCCCTTCCTTCTTACCGTCCGCTCCCTTCCTCTTCAGGGCAGCAAGCAGCTCCTGGGGAACTACCCTCTGTTCATCACCAACAAGCAGTGGGACGAGGCCGTCAACTCCTCCAAGAAGGACGGCCGGCGGCTGCTGCGCTACCTGATCCGCTTCGTGTTCACCACCGACGAGCTCAAGTACTCCTGCGGCCTGGGCAAGAGGAAGCGCTCGGTCCACTCGGGAGAACCCGGCCTGGAACGCCGTCCCCTCAACCCGGTCAAGGTCAGCTGCCTCAGAGGTGAGGATGAGGATGGTGGTGAGGATGATGATGATGATGAGGATGATGGTGGTGGTGATGATGATGATGATGAGGATGATGATGATGATGATGATGGTGAGGATGCATACGATGATGATGATGATGCATATGATGATGATGATGGTGGTGGTGGTGGTGGTGGTGGTGGTGGTGGTGATGATGATGTAATGCTAAAGGTGATGGTGTTGCTAACCTTGATGATGTTGATAAGGATTAATTCATTCATTCAATAATAATTAGTAAGTACTCAAAGATACATAAATAAAAGTCCCAGTAGTAGAGTAAGTAGGGCCTATCAAACAAATGTCTATAAAAGTCCCAGTCGAACATTAGTAAGGTATATCAGAAAAAAAACAGAGATAGAGAGGTAAACATTAAAAGCTATTTAAAAAATGTGCGTCTTGCCCGATGTTTTGAAGGAAACAAAAATGTATATAATTTAAAGCTGCAAGCAGCATTAACCGGTGTCAAGGACGCAGCTTTGTGCAGCCGCCTGCTGCACACAATTAAGGAAATTGTGAATTAATTGAGTCTACTATACAAGGTCACTTTAGGTTATAACTCATAGTCGAATTTGCGACCCTTCTGCCTATTTTCTGAGTGTGAGATAGGACCCCCAATTAAGCCAAAGCGCCCCCACTGCTGGAAGTAGTCAACCTATGATGGTGATTTTATTTCATGCAATTTCTCAGACCCGACTGCTGAAAACGCAGACCAGCCCATTACAGCCAACGGCCCCAAAGTCAACACAGTGTGTGTAGTGCAGGACAGTGCATGGACAGTGCATCCTCTGCTGGTAGTAGAACACCATTGCTGAGTAGTAGACCATATGCTCAAGGATTGTGCCTTCACTGCCGGAAGCAGTAGACCACTGCTTAGTAGTAGACCATAGACAAGCTGTTTACTCAGACCATATCAGGTATTGGATGGGATTATCATTCGACCCATGGATCTTCTGCTTGCAGAAGTGTGCTCTAAACGCAGAGCTATTGATGGACAATTACCAGCAGTGGGAGAACAGTGCATGTTTTAGAAATGGGCATTTTCCCCACCCTAAGTTTCTTAATTTACTCTGGCATTCGTTTGGATTTCATGGCAAAAATGGGATGCATGTAGGGTGAGGTTGATTCTGTGATAATTTTTTACATTTTGAGTTTGCGTCCTCCAAAATGTAGGTCTTGTTGAAGCCGTCAAAAAATGAGGTCCCTTTTGGGATTAGATCTTTGACATTCTGCCTTTACGGCTGGTGCTCTACCCACAGAGCTATTAACAGACATGTCAAGTAAGTGTGTGTTTTAGTCAAAGACATTTTTGCAACGTTACAAACGAATGAAGTGAAAACCTATTTTATTTTGATCTGAATGCTAGAGGACATGGGGATAATCTCAAATCACTGCAGGCCGGCTGCAGCTTTTTTCGCCGCAACCCCATGCCGCGGTTTAAATTAATGGTTGAACGCATGGCACTCACACTGTCTGGTTTTAATGGAAATAATTTCCATGTAGGGTAAGATTGATTCAATGACTATTATTTTTATATGTATATTGATGTATTCATTCGTTGACTTATTCTCCAGGTGCCTTGATTTCCCTCGCTCTCTCTAACCCCACCCACCCCCTACCATCCCTCCCTTCCTCCCTTCCTCCCTTCCTCCCCTAGAGTTCATCCGGATGCACTGTGCCTCCAACCCCGACTGGTGGATGCCGTCGGAGGAGCAGATCAACAAGGTATTCAGCGATGCGGTGGGCCACGCCCGGCAGGGCCGCGCCGTGGCCAGCTTCCTGGGCGGTGGCGGCGGTGGCGGCGGCGGCGGTGGTGGCGGAGGTAGCAGCGGTGGCAGCAACAGCAGCACCAGCAGCCTGTACATGGAGGGCTACGACGCACACCTGTCCCAGCCCGACGAGCTCTACCTGAAGGGCTGTCACAACGGCGGCCAGGCCGACTAGAGGCAGGAGTCAGGGCGGATTCAGACCCAATCAGGCTGAGTCAGGCCGAGTCAGGGGCGAATTCAGACCCAATCAGGCCGAGTCAGGGGCGAATTCAGACCGAATCAGGCGATGTGGCGATTAGAGGAAACTGCTGCAGCGATGTGGGCGTGTCAGTTCATGACCTACTTGTGTGACAGTCTGTTGTTCGTAGAATGTTGTTATGTTGGGTACTTAAACCACTCCTTCACATCAGGGCTGTACGGCTCTGAAAAGGACAACAGGGCGGCGATCAGTCTCTCTTCCATCTTCACAGTTGCGCGGCGTGCTACAATGCTAACGCTACAATGTAAACAAGGTCCTTCTTCCCGTGGGCGTCTTCCGGGTCTGATCACCGGCTTACATTGTTGGTCCTCGCAACGTGACGTCAGGTTGCCTTGCTCCAAAAGTTGATTTGGTTTCAACTCTTGGCCTCAGTCGGCTGCATTTTATTTTTAGAACCAAACGCAGAACGCACTACTCGCAGTAGTGCGTTCTCTCAATTTGTATTTTTTTGCCTCAACGCCTGAGTTGAATGAGCCCTTTAACATCCTTGCTTTGCATTCACGGTTCTTCTTACGTCAGTGATTATGCACGCAGACTGCCAGACAAGATTTTGCGGTGCATAAATCCATTGCCATCGGGTGATTTTTATCATTATGAGAGGATGATCGGGTTAATCCTGCTAATTTGATCTACCGAACCAGATCCACAATGATCTCACTGCTGGCATGAATCAACCAGCAAACGTAGCCTGTGTAGCAGATGTCCCCCCCCCCCATCCATGGCAACCTTCCAGTGCCCTGCAGTGAGGGGAGGTGTGTAGAGAGGGCCGCATCAGCTGCAGGGACGCAGATGACTTTAGTCGTGTTCTTTAGTCGTCTTTGTGTGTTATTCAACACAGGAGTATGAATCAGCCTGTAGGAGTTGGAGTACACTTTTGAACCTGAACCGTATTATTGTATAAATAATGACCGTTATCTGTCACTTTACATGGGGGAAAGGGGAGGGTATCGTTGAAGCATTCCAGAGACACTCCGATCCAATGTATCTACTTTTACTGTTAAGAACTTTTCAAAGTTGTCCCTTTTTTTTTTTGCGTAATTTTGTACATTGGTATCTTTTTTTACATTATTTTGTTACAAGGGAGCCTTGGATTTTTACATAAGAAAGATAGATTGTCTTCCATGTGCATTTTCTTTCATGAGAAGTTGGGTCATATCAGTGTTTGGTAAATGTTTAACCGGACCAAAATAGACAAGTGAAACTGTTCAATCTATTCCTTTTTTCAGCATTTTAAAACTATGCCTTGAGAGTATTACAGTTCATAAGTCATCAAATGACTCAAATGGGAGTTGAGTTGTTTGAGTCAGTGTCATCCATCTGAAGCTAAACACTTACTGTAGACTTACACCTTCACTGAGCTTAAATAGCATTTGTGTATTCTCTCAGTGCACGATCCAGATGGCTTTGGTCGATTGACCTCCTCAGCGTTAGTGCCTGTGACAACTGAAAGAGCGACACAACATGTTTTCCTACCACCTACAGTAAAAGTTCAACATAAAACACGCTGTTATTTAGTTTACTTTTTATGGAACAAACACTGACCCCTGGAGGAGTTTAAGAAAAGTGCATAATTAGGTAGATTTGTGTCTTTATTATGGAATCAAAGAGAATAGGTTTGAGAGCAAAACTATCGACACTGCAATCAAATGTTTTATTGCAAGTAAAATAAATGTGATTAAAAATGTATTAATGGGAATCCAAAAGTTTTGTTTGCAAATCCAAAAGTTTTGTTTGCGAATCCAAAAGTTTTGCTTGCGAATCCAAAAGTTTTGTTTGCGAATCCAAAAGTTTTGCTTGCAAATCCAAAAGTTTTGCTTGCGAATCCAAAAGTTTGTTTGCGAATCCAAAAGTTTTGTTTGCTGTTGAGCTGAATCTCATGGGCGGGACCTACGGCGAAAGATGTAAGACACGTCTCTATTGGCCAGTCTCGATCGGAGTAACAGCTTGGCAACATCCACAGTTAGTAACGAGAGAGGGCGTTTTGAAGTCCATGATGAGACCGAGCGGGACTCGGGAGAGGAGTTGCCAAGCTGTCACTCCGATCGAAACTGGCCAATAGAGTGTCTTACATCTTTCGGCGTAGGTCCCGCCCACGAGATTCAGCTCAACAGCAAGCAAAACTTTTGGATTCGCAAGCAAAACTTTTGGATTTGCAAGCAAAACTTTTGGATTCGCAAACAAAACTTTTGGATTCGCAAGCAAAACTTTTGGATTCGCAAACAAAACTTTTGGATTCGCAAACAAAACTTTTGAATTCGCAAGCAAAACTTTTGGATTCGCAAGCAAAACTTTTGGATTCGCAAACAAAACTTTTGGATTCCCATTAATACATTTCTAATCACATTTATTTTACTTGCAATAAAACATTTTTTGATTGCAGTGTCGATAGTTTTGCTCTCAAATCTATTTTTTGATTGCAGTGTGGAAAGTTTTGCTCTCAAACCTATTCTGTTTGATTGCATAATAAAGACACAAATCTACCTCCATACAATTCCCTCTTGAATCATTCCAGTAGAAGGCTAGTGGAAAACAGATTTTTATGAATCAATGATAACGGGCCTCCTACCATTGTGTTACATAGACTTGAATAACAAAAACATTGTTTTATATACTGTGTGTCTTATAATAGTTAGTGTATAAGACATGTATCGGAGCTCTTTCACAATGATTGTTGAGCCCAGAAAAACAGAACTGGCAGTTATACATACGATTGTATTTCAGTTCCATCATTTAATATTTTATTTAAATAATTGTATTTTTGGTTATCATGGTTGACATTTGTTCTATTCTATAATGTATTTGAAAAGGACTGCAGTTTATATATTGCTTTGTTTTTATCACTGTGTTTAACCAAACTTAGCTTTTGGAATCTGAAATACCTTTTAGACTAGAGGTTATTGAGAATGTATGTGCACTCAACGCAGTTTGTTTCTAGTCTACTAGGATGCTAGTACTAGTATTCGGGACTGCCAGACTGTAAATTATTAATGATATTTGTTTCGGAAGTATTTCAGCTAAAGAAATGTGTTGCTCTGGAAACATGTATACTGCCCCACCACCACCACACACATCCTAAAGCTCTCTGAATTGTTTTATAATCGTTTGGAGAGAGCAAGCAAACAACACACACCACCATGGGACTAATTAGAAACAAGATGGTATCTTGTTTTTTACACCCAAATTTGTCCAATGTCTGACTGTCCCAGATTTAGTACTGGCCTTCATGCTGATAACATAAACCCATTTACAAGGGGAAAATAAACACCAGTTCCTTGTAAACCATATATATATATTATATTATATTATTGTGTACAGTGTTGCTGTATACTACTGAATGAAGTAGAAAAGTGCCACAGAACTTTTGCCGATTAGTTTCTGTAATCATATACTGTTCTGAATGTGAGCATTTATATGTGCTATCTTTTATTCTCCAAAGTTGCTGTTGTCAACACTGTGAAATGTCAAGTTGTTTTTTTACGAAACAATTTAAATAAGACTTCGATTTTTATTTATTCTGAAATAAAAATGTAATATCTATCAAAATTCATGGTAGGCTACACTGGTTATGTGATATGGGAGAATTAGAAAAAAAAGCTAGTATTGGGAATTGAGGTCCAGGGAGGTCCTCTTTCTGTCTATTTATTAATCCTACAGACATAACAGTTGAGCACCAACCATTGTGTGAAAATACAGGAAAGAGGTTTTAGGCCACTAGGTTTCTTGGCCACTAATTATAGTAAACAAGCAGCTCCCATGCAGTTTCAGAATGGCTGCTATTGCAAAGTACACTGTATAGGCCAACATTGACAAGTATAGTGTGGTGAATGACGCCAGAGGAGGGCCAAGGAAATTCGATTGGATCTACACGAAAGCGGTGGGGGGTTTGCAATCAATGCACAGCACGGTGTCCGGTTTATCAGGGCAAGGTCACCGGGTGGATGAGCCCATGCATGCATAGGCGAAACAGCGTCGCTCTCTCATAACGCGGTGCGATGGTTGGCCACCAGATGGCGCTAGAGCAGCGAACAGCCGCGGCAGCAGGGATGATACAGCAATAGTCTGCAGGCGCAGACAAGAAATTAACGTTAACATGTGAATGTAAACAAACATTGACGTCATGTTAACAAGCAATAATAATTTTGAGCATGCATTGTATTGGAAATTTACGTGTTACTCACAATCGACGTATTCGTTTTATTTATTAGGCTATTCTGAATAGATGTTATCTTCTTTTCCACAGAGAATTAGTCTTTTTGGCTTAGAGAAGATTGGCTTCTTTGGGGGGCTTAAGTTTAACAAAACAGCCCATTGTGTTGTTGTATACCTCTCTAATAACATATGTGATATTAAGCCTACAACTAAAACTTGCTCAAATGTCATGATTCAGACCTATGTGTAAGGTAAAATAAGAACACAGCATTGCCTAATATTGATGCCTTTGTTAGCCACACATGGCATTGAAATAGTTGCCATCATGGAGGGATGAGTTGGATAATGAGGGGTCCGCCCATGTACTGTAGTCACCCAATGATGCCCGCTGCCAACCCAGTTACCGCATTCTGTATCCCATGACAAACGGCTCCAACATTCCCAAACGCGTCTCCCCGACGAGGACTCCATGTCTCCTGCAGCATGCATGCTGCAGCACGACTACACTTTTCGGATAAGACTTTTTGGTGACGGTTCTCCGTTTGTTTCGCTTGCTCTGCGGCATCCATTGCAGGGCTGCTGCATGCGGGACTTATTTGGGAGAGGGGCGGGTCGGGCCATGCCTTAAACTAGTTTGAGGAGTGTATGTAAACTGCACACATGCGTGGATGTACCGTTCATGTTAAGTATTGACTTTTGCTTGGCTCTCGTCGTCCGTACTTGTGTCCGGGCGGGACATTGTATTACATGGGAGGAATGGCATGTGACTACTTAGACCGCAAGCAGGCCTTTCGCTTCTGCTGCTGGACTTGACGTCGCTAAAAACATCCCCAAATCGTGAGCTCCGTGTGTGTACTTTCGGATAGACATTCTGCGCAAGACACACGTTGACTTCGAGCGGACGGCAGGCGAGGCGAGGCGAGCCGAGGCGGGACGACACCGCTGCAACGCAGAGCAGACCCACCGATGCGCCACTAAAGTCCAGATCCGCAGAATCCCAGGTGCAGACGAGTCAGGACTTACACTAACTACAGCCTGCCTTCACCATGATGTCCCTCATAGACCTGGACGACGACCAGCGATGGGTACCTACGCATGTGAACGTCACCGTCCTCCGCGCGAGGGGTCTGCGGACGAAAGGCAAGCACGGCAGCCGCTATCTGTACACCATCATCCAGGTGGGCAAGGAGAAGTACACCACCGGCCTGGTGGAGAGGGCTGCGGTGCCCGAGTGGAACGAGGAATGCTGCTTCGAGCTGCTTCCAGGGGTGCTAGAGGAGGGGGGTCGCAGCGCCTACCCCCCCGGGAGCGGCGACCTTGTGCTCACGGTCATGCACCGGGTGCTGATTGGGCTGGACGTTTTCCTGGGACAAGCCTCCATCCCTCTGGATAGGATCTTTAACGATGGAATGTGTCCAAGAGATGAGTAGGTCACACTTGGCATTTCCGTCCACCTACATCACCTGCACACTCAATGTCGGTCACGTCACGTCCACTACACATTTAGACACATCAAATTGTCATTCTCATATAACAATGAAGGTCCTTGTCAGTGACTTTGATTGGTCTATTTTTAACCACATGTTTCTATAATTGCCTAATTTGCCCAACCTCTAATTGCGCAGCACGACTCAACTTCCCCCTGACATGGAGAGACTCATTAACTCAATGTCCAAATGCACTCCTCTATCTAGCAGAAGGGCTGCTGATGGTACTTACCGAAACACGTGGTCTATTATTTATTCACTGCATGAAGCAAAACCCAAATCTGGATTTGATGTCATGGGCTTCAATGAAAACTTATGTGAAGGGAAATGGTTCTGGTAAAATGGTTGTAGGCCTCCTTTAGAAATGTGCACTGCAGTGAGGGACAAATTGAAGTTGCATGAAGTGTAATTTGAGGTGAAATCTCCAACAATGCCATGCCTTACGCTCAGAAAAACAACTTATTGAGGTTTGCATGTGGTTTGCTTCTATATAAGTGTCCTCATAATAACCTTTATGGCTGACCATTTGTAGTTCACTGTGCTGTGGAGGGGGCATTTACACAAGCATGTGAAGAATGAAACACACACGCGCACACACACACACACACACACACACACACACACACACACACACACACACACACACACACACACACACACACACACACACACACACACACACACACACACAACCCTTTCACAAACTTCAGGCTCCAAACACAGGCAGGCATTGGTCCTAAAAAAGTTGTACGCTTCCTAATATCATTACCCAATCAACATTGAAGATTTATCACCTATTACTGCTTTATTTTAGGACAGAAATAACTTCTATTATCACTGTCACATGACAACATGATATTTACATGATACTTGACCAATGTTGGAACCAAATTGTACCATTTGGTAATGCCTGTTGGTTCACATAGATAGTAAAACAATGCAACTGTAATCCCATCTTTATCTTCAGCGCATATTGATGATTTTATTTAATTTTTTACAAACACTATGACTAGACAGATGGTATTATAGGAACAAATCTCAACAAGTTGTTCTCACCACTGAGCAATAGTCCACCCAGTTTAAGGAGAATCTAAGATGCGTTACGTAAGGAGTGAAAGGCCTGATGTTTTTTTTTTCCACAGCTTTGTAGGGACATAATATTAAATTGTAATAGCATTACATGGTATCAGAATAGTTTGTTTCATTTGTAGCCTTGTCTGTGACTTTTCTTCCCTGCTGCCAACCAGCTAATAACTATATCCCCAGGGCTCATTTCGTTTCAGTTTTAGGCTTATTAATTAAGTGTAAAAGCCTTGGCTTCATAAAATATACATTTTTCGGAGATTATTACAGGCTTTCATGATGTCTTGCATAAAATAGAGAGGAGATTGCATCAGTCTCTATGCGTTGCTTTACTGTGCTTTTATATTTCATGATTCTCAATTTATTTTAAAGTGGTAGGCACTTTCTGATTGATTTTATACTTTCTTTCCCCTCATCTTTAAGTGCACACACACACACACACACACACACACACACACACACACACACACACGTCAGCATGACTATGTCCTATAAGGAGCAGTTTTGTTTTGTGTTCACCCCCAGAGAGTCGTAAAACCCTCTCTTAGATGCAGTATTGAGCTGTTGTCTGAACCAGGGTGTTGCAATGCCAGAAATGCCTTGCCTCAAGGCAAGCTGGTTTGGGAGTGGTACCATTTCATATTGGCTGCGCCCCCCATACAATGTATTCATATAAAATGATCTCCAGCTCAGGGTGGATGCCGCCATGTCTCCTCTGTGTTTCTCATTGGCCACAGATGGATGAAGCTCAACTCCAAGGCGGGCAGGAAGGAGAAGGAACGTGGCGAAATGCAGGTGACCGTCCAGTTCACGCGCAACAACATGACAGCCAGCATGTTCGACCTCAACATGCAGGACAAGCCGCGCTCGGCCTTCGGCAAACTCAAGGACCGCGTCACCGGCAGGAAGCGCGGAGACGTGGAGTCCTCTTCCGCCATCCTGCCCGGTCGCTTCGCCGCCGTGTCGGGCAACCTGGGACAGCACGCCGGAGAGGGTGTCGGGGTGCAGTCAGGAGAGACAGAGGTGGCGGCGGTGGTGGTGGAGGAGAAGAGAAGCAAGGTGAAGGACTTCTTCAAGGGGAAGCTGCGCAGGTCGTCCGATACCAGATCCTGCTCCTCGCTGGCGTCAGAGAGCAGTGTGTCGTCTCTGGCCAGTGATAACCTTGGCCCGCCTCCCAGCCTGGACCTCCTCGCAGATCCTCCCAGCTCCCCCATTTATACAAGCAAAGTCAGAGTGGACAGCCTCTATGGCGAGGCCGACCTGGCTAAGAAAGGTAGGCTTTGCTGACGTTGTTAAAGGGGTAGTTCAGGATTTTGGACATCGGGTCTCATTTCCAAGTGAGCCAGTGTGTTATTTATCATTGGAGACCGTTTTCAACACTTTTCATTCAGTCCTTCTAGTCGCAGAAATCGCTGGTGCTAGGCTAGCGCAAGTCACGGGGAACTGCTAGCCTGCCAATAAAAACAGTTTTACCCACCCCCGAAAACCAATTATAATGCCCGACTATCGATGTAAATGTCTGTGTTGATAGAATAATGTTAGAAATAAACTTACCCTTGCATCGGATTGCATCGCAATCCCTGTAGTTGGAAGCAAGCTACGGCAGCGGCGGACTGATATTACCTGGAGTGTGCTTCTCTGTTTACCTTCTGCTATAGTGAATTGGTTGCTACACCGGAGCAAAGTGAAATTCTGCCACTGCTGAGAAAGTAGTCCCCCAAAATGTAATGTGATCATTGCGATACAAGGATAGTCTTATTTCTAATATTATTCAACTATTAATCAACACAGACATTTACATCGATAGTCGGGCATTATAATTGGTTTGCATCGGGTGTACTTTGGAGTGGGTAAAACTGTTTTTATTGGCAGGCTAGCAGTTCCCCTCGACTTGCGCTAGCCTAGCACCAGCGATTTCTGCAACTAGAAGGACTGAATGAAAAGTGTTGAAAACGGTCTCCAATGATAAATAACACACTGGCTCACTTGGAAATGAGACCCGATGTCCAAAATCCTGAACTACCCCTTTAATATGTGTGTGAAGGGCATGTTTATGCGTATCAAACATCAAAACAAACATCACTTGCTAACTTCCATCACTGTGTTCCAACAGTGCTCACAAGCCAACACACCACAAAGGTTCTCACCCACAAGCGGGCCTTCAGCGACGAAGCGAGCAAGATCACCACGTCTGCCGCTCGCACCTCCCCCGCCGTGGAGGCCCTGAGGGGCCACACCATGACCCAGTCCAAGTCCTCCCTTTGCATCAACGGCAGCCACGTCTACGACTCCGAGCCGTCCACGCCCCGGAGCTCGGCGGCCCTCCAGTCCAAGCTGGTCCTGCTGGAGAAGTGCTCCCCGCTGTCCCGCTCCCTGCAGAACCTCACCAAGCGCGGCGACCCGGCCACCTCCCCCGGCGAGGGCCGCCGCTGGTCCTTCGACAAGGGGAAGAAGGAGGAGAGGGAGGAGGAGAGGGAACCCGAGCCGGCGGCGGCGGCGGCGTCAACGGTGCAGAGCGCCCGGATGGGGGGTCGTCCCACGCAGGCTGCCACGGCGATAGACTCCGCGGCCGCAGACGGGAAGAGACAGAAGAAGGCGCTGTTTTCCGGGGGGAGGAGCGACTCCCTCCCTGCCAAGGCGGAGCAGGGCCAGGCAGGTGTGGCCGCGGAGGGGAGGCTGAGAGGTTGGTTTGGATCCGCTGATACCCAGAACAAACCAAGGTGGGTGAGGGCGAGATGAGCGATGCCTGTAGGGCTGCCCGTGGTGTCTGAGTACGTCTGCCTGGGGGTCGTTGGTTGCGAGTGTCTGCTTTCCCCCCCTGCACAGTTGGAATGGGACTCAATTAAGTTGAAACAGCGTTTTCTGCAATGCCATATCATTTCATGTTTCTCCCCTACAGCTTTCTCATCTTTGAGGTTTCTTTTCAGTTCTCAGTAGATTACAATGTCTGAAATGGGTTCACCCGACAGTCTGCATGATTTAAACGGGATTGTTGTACACTATTCTATTCTTCGCTTTTAAATGATTTGCAAGCACTGCATCTTTTGCTTCTTGAAATGATCTTCAGTTGCTCTTTCCATCCTGCTTTCTTCTTTCTTTTAGTTCACAACTTCAATCAAAAGCTTCACGATTTCAGTTGTGCAGCCAGAAAAAAAAGTCCAATCTTATATGAATGTCACCAAGCATTCGGATGGTCTTGTTTTTTGTTTGTGTGTAAAGAATTGCTCCCCATTGGTCAACCGGCACATTATTAACTAAGAAGACTACTTGTGCCCTATTTCCTTCACAGGCTGGAAGTTTCTCCTAAGGTAGAAAGCAGCTCAGATGTGCCCCCTCCCCTCCCTCCCCGCTCACCCATTCCCCAACAATTCCAGTTCCCCTCTCCCTCTGCCTCCCCCAATGGCCTAGTCTCCCCCGACAACGGGAATCACTCCTCTCCCTTCTCAGCCTCATCTTCTCCATCCACCACCCCCATTTCCACCTCCAACCCCTTCCTGACGCATATGCAGCGTAACCCCTTCTTTGAGGAGCTCATAGCCGAAGACTTGTGCAAATCCCCTCCTCTCGTGCCTCGCTCCCCTTCGGTCCGGGCCTCTTCCCACTCACCTCCCTTCAACCCCGTCCCGTCTCACGATGCGAAACCAAAGAAAACAGCCTCGGCCAGAAGGGAGCGACCGAGGCCCATTGCGCGGCAGATCTCCCTCCCTGCGTTGCTTCCAAATTCCCCCATTCCCTGTTCCCCCGACCACTCCGCGCCTCGCTCCGTGTCTGAGAGCCGGGAGGAATGCGATGACTTCTTTGATGCCTTCGCCTCGAGCAGGCTCAACTCCCCAAAGGGGCCTCTCCCCCCGAAAACGTTTAAAGCCATCCCAAGTCACCCTCAAAGATGCAGTAGGGCTCTTCTGAACAGTAATTCCTTTCACACCATAGAAGAACAGAAGGCAGATGATGTTCCGCCTCCGCCGTTGCCCCCCCGCAGGTTGCTCAGAACCCCTGTGAGCGATGCCGACACCTGGCTGCATAGAGGCCAGCAGTTAGCGGTCCAGCAGGAGGCCTGCCTCCTGTCACAGACGGGCGCCGCCTCTCGGCAGCGTGGCAGGGAGGCCGAGCGCAAGGGGAGCACACGGAGCGTCTCTCCGGACCACCTCTCGACCAGCGAGACTTCAGACTCCCTGAGTGTTCGAACGTCGCCGTACGAAAACCTATCGGCGCCGGCGTTCCAGCCTGAGGATAACCTCAAGAAGTTTAAGTATGAACCGTTAGAGGATGAGAACGATCGCTGGAGAGGGATGCTGTTTGAACAGGATTTGTACGGGCGTGTCGGCATTGGAAATAGTAGCGAGCCCAAAGTCAACAGCGCACTGGGCAGTATCGCTCCAAAAAATGCCAATCATTTGGAAAACAAGGATTGGATCGGGGACAAAGTGTGTCATGATGAGAAAAAGATAGTGTCTGATTTCTTGGGGAGCTTATCCACAGCTGTCATCAGGTCTAATATGATAGACATCGGTGACACTTCCTCCATACTACAGTCCACAGTATACACACCACCTGTGGATCAAGATCACCCGCCATGTCCAAATCATACAGACATATCTCAATCGCTCACATTTGAAGACCTGAACATGAATGTGAACGATTCCGATTTTACTTTCATTGATTCTGAAGGCTCATCCCCATCGGATATAGGTGACCCTGTCAAACATCTCAGAGGTCTCGACACAGTCTTCCAGCAACCAGCTGAAGACATGTTGCTGGCAAACTACCATATGGAGATGAGTATGCCAGATCACACGTTTAGCACAACACAGACTAATGTCTCTTTGGAAACCACGAGTAACCTGTCCAATGAACTGCTTATGGTGTTACCATTTGGGGAAGATGAGGGATGTGATCTCAGTCAACAGACACAACGAAATATCTGTGAGATTGGTTCTTTAGTCAGCCTTACATCTGCACAAGCTGAGTCAAATCCAGATACAACCAAAGATGCTTTGAACAAGACACTCAATGAGGACCTTGATGGCAATGGAAACCTCCAGGCCAGCCTAGTGACTCTCAATAAGAAGGACTCATCATCATTATCCTCATCGTCATCATCATCATCCAGAGTGGTCAGTGCACGTCTTAGACCAAGCGGGATGAGATGTCCGGCGAATCAAAGGTTCCAAGCGGAGGCCAGGGAACGACAGCATCCACATCAACCCAGTAATTCACATCAAGTCTTTCCACTGTCCCATGCAGATACGTGCGATTTTATTGAAACCAATATAGAATCCGAGACATCCTCAAAAGCATACCCGCATGCCATGGAGATCACACACACACAACAATGTGCCACGACGGGCACCAGAAGCAGCTTTGAAGAACTCCACGCAAAAGTTGCCCCTGAGAAGAGGACCCTTTCAAACCCCAAACCCTCCCCATCCCTCTCTTCCTCCGTCGTTCCCACTCCCGCAATCCCAGAGTCCTCGTGCAACTCCATCCACCCCTTGAGAACGCTACCTAGCACCGGATTCAACAGCACGCTGGCTGTGGCCCCCTTCACCTCCTCTCCCTCTTCCTCCTTCCCCTCTCCATCCATCACTGCCCAGCCCCCGATCGCTGTACTGCACACACTTTTGCCTGAGGAGATAGATCCAGCTTGCAACCTGCCCCGTCAGGAGAGCAGGTGAGAGACCTCACACTTAAGCTCCACAGGGATTTGTGCTACTAACCTCCACTTTAAAATAGGTAACACACGCGAGTTACAATGTGTGTCAGGCGTAGGAATTATACACAACAAACGCAGGCGCATCATTTGAATAGGGACTTAATTGGCTGATGTGTGCGTATGTTTCTGTTGTGCTCCCGTTTTGTACACCTTTATGTTGTCGTTTGTAGGATTTCAAGTGCATGTGAAGCTCTTCATTTGTGTATCCAAAATGAAGGATGACTCTGGCTGCACATTTTGCTTTGTTTCAGTTTCATTTTGCTCATTTCATTCATGTTTCAGTTTGATGTTTAATTGACATTCCAGACCACAAACCGTTCATTGTGATGAGAAGTCAAAATGGAAAATAGCAGATCTTCCTCATAGTTCCTTATAGCGCTTTAGTCAAACAAGGAGTACTGCATTGGTTATTGCTGTTATATGTCACATTTACATGATATATTCCTGTTGTATTAATGTATGTATCGCTAACTTGTGCTATTGCGCATTGCCTTAACCATTCCCTTAACAAGCATAGTCATTACATTTACACTGTATATTCCGGTGTATCAGTGTATGTAACGCTTACTTGTGCTAATGCTAATTGCTCATACTCAGTCATAATTCCCTGTAGTTTATTATCAACCCATTTTTGGGCTAGCGTGACTCATTGATACCTTCCTGTGTGATCTCGGTTACATGAAGGGTTGTATTTCTCCATCTTCCATTAAGCTGGAGATGCATCCATTTTCTCACGTGTTAGCGAACCCCAATTATTGTTAAATGTAGCATGATGGACCAGGAGGACTCTACTGTATTGACCACACAAGCCTGAGTCCAATGTGAAGGGCCGTCGACTTGTTGTGTTCCAGCCCCCATCCAGTGAAGCCCCTGAGCACCACAGGGGGCCCGTCGGACAAGAAGGACGGCCGCTCTGTCCTGGAGAAGCTCAAGTCCACCATACACCCCAGCCGCGCGGCCAGTCAGAGTGCAGCAGAGCCTGAGAGGAGTCAGGTAACACGCAGCAACGAGAACACCATCTCAAACCTTTGAAATCTCTCGTGTCTCAGTTTTTACCAGGAAAGGCACATTGAGACGAGCAAATCTATTTTTCCTCAGTGACAGACAGACACCAGAAAGTTAACCAATGTATACCACAAAAAATAATCACCATTTAAAAAAAACGACCAATCCAAGTGTATATTGGATTTGAAATTAGATTTTCTGAGATAATATCAGGTATGAATGTGTGTGACTTTTAGCAAGATGACGTTACAATGGCAATGTGAAGGGGGTGAAAATGTATGAGTGCTGGGTTGATCCGCCTGCTCTCTCTGTGAATCAGAACAACATGCACGTCAACATGTGACCCAGAACATTACACAGCTGTGACCTTTGAACCTTTCCATGGCCCCTCCTATTCTCCCTCCATATCTCTCTCTCTCTCTCTCTCTCTTTGTGTCTCTGTCTCTCTTTCTCTCTACCTATCTCTCTCCTTCTCTCTCTCCCTCTCTCTCTCTCTATCTCTCTCCTCTCTCTATCTCTCTCTCTCTCTCTCTCTCTCTCTCTCTCTCTCTCTCTCTGTCTCTCCCTTGCCCTCTCCCTCCCTCTTTTCCTCTCCCCTTCCCTCCCCCCCCTCTCTCTAGCTGCCGACTGTGGACAACACAGCCCAGTATCAGCAGCTGTCCAACATGGAGCTGATCGCGCTGCTGCTGCAGCAGGAGATGGACATGCAGAAGCAGCAGGCTGACAGCGAGCAGCAGGGGGCGCTGCTGGACAAGCGGGAGGCCGAGCTGAAGAAGCTGAAGCTCCAGGTGCGAGACCTCGAGGACTACATCGACAACCTGCTGCTGAGGATCATGGAGCAGACGCCCACGCTCCTCCAAGTGCGCGCCCGACACAAGTGACGTTGACCGACGCAAGACGTCGCTAAGGACAGAATATTTGTAACCTCCATGTCAAAGACTCATAGTCAAACGATAGATCGTAGTAACTCCCCTTTTCGGAAAGGATTTTTTTTGCACAGAGATAACACAGGTTCTGTCTGGGAGATCACTAGTTAAGACAACCCCCCCTCCCCACCCTCTGGACCTCCTTGTCAGCCTTGTCTCACTGCTTCTACTGCCCTGTCGATGTAGACACTACACTACGTAGGCTATTACCCCCCCCCCCGAAAAAACGGCATGCTTGTTACAACCTCTATTTGGTACGGTGCTGGAAGAAAGCACTGGCTACCAGGAGGTTTCTTCCCTTGTAGCTTATGGTCACGCTTATTGCGATACTACAATGAGATACATTGAAGATGATGCTACGCTGTTGTCACTTTACAAATAGCATACTGCTTCCACATAGACATACACCTTCCGATCTAATGTTCCAGGGTATAGGGCTATTGACGTTTGGTCATCAAATGAACAGTTGACGTTGTTTTTTTGCACATGATGTTAAAAACATGCAATCGTTGAATTTGAATAACAACTGGAAAGAGTTTTATTGAGGTGATGAAATGTTTTTTTTTTAAGATATTGGGAAAATAACAAATATAGGGTAGAGAAAATGCTCATACGTCACAATACATCATTAATGCATCTCTTTGTCATAAGCAACAAATAATATTTTCCCATCCTTGCATCTTGCTCAAAGCAGAATTATGTAGATATCCTATTTATGTATTTTTTTTTTTAGCAGTTCTGTCGTTTTATTGTCGAAATCTTTATGTTTGAGTATTGACCAAGACATCTCTGTTATTTATTATTCAAGAGTTAAAAAAATATAGAATTATGTAAAGATTTATTCAATTTACACTCTTCTTTTACATTATTTTGTCAAGAAATGATACAAACTGATCTCACTTTCAGTACCACTGTAGCCAATGGCAATGCTTTGCATTATTGCAATATGTTGATACATCAAAAATAAAGTGCACAGTTTAAAAATATTTGTTTCATAGTCTTTATAATCTAAACTTTGATAATTGTATAACCAAAACATTAGTCGAAAATTCATAATTAAAGTTTAGTTGGTAAGTAATAACGTCGTATCTGCTCTTGGGGGCGCTGTTTACCAGTGTCCCCTTACCTAGTTACAACAGCACCCTCTACAGGACGTTAGAGGAGGAGCACGTTGTACGGTTGTCTTGGCTACCCTGCTTCCTTTAAATCATCTCTCTCTTTGTATAGCTTCTTCAGTTGGACATTGGCTTGTTTTTTTGGGCAAACACCCCAAAACAAAGCACATCTCACCAGTACCCTAACTTTGTCTGCATGTGCATTGCATAAGCCAATCAGCATTGCGTACTGATATAAGCATCACTATGCCTATAATTAAAGTCTTACAATTAGTTTTCCAGTGCATCAACGGTGTCTCATGCAATCAAAGCCAGCGTATCAATACGAACAGTTATGTAACTCCCCCCCCTTGGCTCTTCTGGGCGGTGATGTCCTATGTTGTCTGACTTAATCTAGAAACTACACATCCCGACAGACGCTGCGCCTCGCTGCTCGACTACTTTCACAGGAGCTGTAGTTCAACTCCACTCCAATCTGTCCATGATTCGCCTCATTAACACATAGATCACTCGGTGTCATGACGGAGCCCGCTGTGTATCCTGCTTTTCAGCTAGGGAAACCGCAACACGACCAGGTAATTCGTTTTTTAACTTTCGTTTGCATGCATGTAATAGTAGAGTTGTGTTATTCTGCACACTCAAAAACACCCTACGCTCCTGGGTGCTCCGAGAAGCGATGCTGAGTGGCGAAAGTTGCCTTTGACGCGCGGTGTAACCGCCCTGTTTCTCGGTCTCCACGAAGACTGAGAACTTTAAAGTGACAATCCGTCCATAGCGGACCTTACTCTGGTCGAGATGGCGATAAAGACACCAGAGAAAGGATCCTCTTTATGTGATGTTATCGTCGAGATATCCACGTTGCCCCTCACTGAGTGATATTTCACCATGCTCATTCCAGCACCAAAACACTTCACAGCGGTCAGCGAGTTCAACCACTTTTCTTTATCCTGCAGGTCCTGTTGTTCATGCTTCCCCCCCCCCCCCTTCTACGATTTGTTGAAAATCGCCTACTGAATGTGTGCATGGGATTGTAATTAAAACCAGCCTTCGTGCATCCTGCATCCTGAGGCTGCACTGGCAGACTTTTTCAAAGCTATTATATTCCATCTAGAAGGAATTTGGGCAACTTTAAGATAGAAACGACCTTAGACATTAGGTCAAATTAACCTGGGAACCTGTAGAGAAATATCCATTATTATGGACAGGTGCAGTACACAACTTGTTTATCGCAGTCATTTGTGTAATAAAACGATGGGGAATTGTTCACCTGACTTGATCCGTACAAAGTACATTTACACACGTTATTTATCTATTGTTTGCATGGTTATATAACAACTACCACTACTATCAATCACTTGTTGGTTATAGTTATAATATAAAGTAGTAATATAGTGCTATAGCCTTGTAATAATAATAATTTAAAAAAAACGCTTGCTTGATTTCCAGATGGTACTACTTTCTGATTCCAAGTGATTTTCTATCCCATATATTAATCCTACTCAATCTCATCTAACCTACAATGGACCCCTTTTCACCTAAAATCCCGTATTCAGCCCCCAACACACTAAGTGAATAAAGAGAAGATCTGTAACACATATCTTCATTCCCTCCTCAAGGCCAAATGGAGAGGCTGAGACAAGGCTCTCCTTGTTGTTGTATCCACCATCAACCTAAAGCTCTGTGTGCCCGTGGTGTGCATGAAGCTCCATCCTCGCCAAAGCCTCCAATTCTCTGGAGAGCTGGAACACATACATAATTAAAAGAGTCTGAGTGCATGGATCTCTCTCTCTCTCTCTACCTCTCTCTCTCTCTCTCTCTCTCTGTATCCAATCTAATCTGAGAAGGCAGCATTGCAGCATGAGTAGAGCATATGGCCCGTGCAGACTGTATATAGGCCTTCAGACAGCGTTCCCTGTGACAGACTGCTGCCGAAGATAACCTGGAGACATTCAGAGAGCGACAGATGACAAACGGTTTCTCCTCGCTCCTCTCCTTTGCTCCAAAGCCAAAGAGATCATTGACGAGTTTGGGCTCATCAATAGAGTTGGGGGG
This sequence comes from Micromesistius poutassou, assembly GCF_964030765.1. Taxonomy (NCBI): domain Eukaryota; kingdom Metazoa; phylum Chordata; class Actinopteri; order Gadiformes; family Gadidae; genus Micromesistius; species Micromesistius poutassou. The sequence continues at coordinate 3,425,997 of NC_140276.1, read as the reverse complement.
TGCAAATTATAATGGGAATTGATTCAGGTTGAATTGATGACATGGCAACACACTCGTTCTCTTCTGCCATACACTCTTTCTTATGGTTGTCTGTACATTCCTATTGTTGGGTTGGCTGTACATTCCTACAGTTGGGTTGGCTGTACATTCCCGCTGTTGGGTTGGCTGTACTTTCCTACTGTTGGGATTCACTCATGGGGATCTGATGGGAGCGACTGCCTGTGTTTTAGCATGCTGATCTCGTCAACAAAAGGGAGGTGGGTGAGATGGGTGGGGGGGGGCCTTTGGCACTCACTGCCATGGGGCCTTTTCAGAGTGTTGGCACACATAGTTCAGCTGGCATGTTCGCGTCCAAAGGAGCGAAGTTAAAAGGAAAATTATAAAGCCTGGCTGATGATTAATGCAAGCATGACTGGACGCTTGGTTTCAAAGCGCCACTATTTTTGCAACACTTTATCGGAAGATGGTTTCAAAGCGATATTTTATCTGCCGTACATTTGAGTTATTTTCTACTGCCACAAAAAAGATATTGGACCAGACTGTCTGAACTGGGGACTGTGCAGGACAATTATGGGACATTTATTTCCTCTGTGACAAGAGGAACCTCATATGGATTTGTTAGAGAAAACAAATCCTTCATCATTTTATTTAGCAGAAGGGGGGGACCATGAAAGGAGAACCAATACTATTGATCAGAAATATTGATTTGGGGGTGAGTTTACGACCATTCACCATCTACCATGTTTTTTCTCCATCGACAGGGTTCGTTTCTCGGTCGACTGAGGCACTTTGTGGACATCATAGACCCCAGCACGCTGCTGGTGTCTGAGGTACGGTCAGCGTTTAAACACACGCAATCCAATGTCTGTGTGATGTAATCTAGTTGACATTCCCCCGTGGTTCTACAGCAATTGTCCGTCTTCCCCTTTTGCTTCTCCGCAGGAACGGTTGAAAGAATGCGTCAAACTCCTCGACGACTTCAAACACGACAGACTTCCGCCGGGGGTGTCCAACCAACAGGTCATCGTTCAGTCTTTCATACCGTAATGTTTCACGAGCGTGCGTGATGAAACGCGGCCCCATAATCACAGAGTTAGTCAATGGAGTCAACCATAACATCAATATGGTCATCAAAAAATGTCATTCATTGTCTCGTTGTCACATCTAATGATTCATCCTTGTTTAACCATTATGTGTTTTTTTCCCTCTTCTCGTCAGCTATGGGAAGCCCAGAAGGTCAAACAGGTTAGTGTGGTGGTGTCAGTGGATCCAGAGGTGACAGCTGGGGCTGGTTTGGTCTTGTGTGCTAGCCCTCGTAGCTGTGATCTTTTAATGACCTGCGCCCTTGTGGCCGGCAGCACGATGATGATGATGATGATGATGATGATGATGATGATGATGTCATGCTCTTTGCACACAGGCCATCATTCACCCCGACACCGGGGAGAAGATCTTCATGCCGTTCAGAATGTCAGGTATGACTTCAGATGAAGATCTCCCCCCCCCACCCCCCCCCCCCAAGCGTGGACTTTTTTTAGTTGTGTCTCAAACCATTTTGTCATAATCCTTCATGGTGAATATGGTTTTGTGGTTTGTCTGTTTGTTTGTTTGTTTGTTTTTGTTTTTGTTGCGCTACAGGTTATGTACCATTCGGAACACCGATTGTGAGTCATTTTTGTAGCCCATGATATCGCATATGCTTTCTTAATGCATAATTCAACTTTTCCACAAGTTGACTCCTCTATGCGGATGTCCATCTGCTCCGCATTCTAATTATGTGCATTTATTCTCATTATTAGACTCAAGAGGGAGGTCATAATATTTAATATCACATTTTGTGTAGGTCATTGGCCTTCTACTTCCAAATCAGACAGTGGTTTCTACCATAATTTGGCAGGTACAGTATACATTCATTCAGACATTATGCAGTTTAAAGATTGGAATACAGTGATGGCTTTAACTATATCTCTTTGTATTTTTGTAATGTACCTACCTACCTTCCTTCTTTCCTTTCCATCCTTCCTTCCTTGCATCCTTTAGTGGCTGAATCAGAGTCACAATGCCTGTGTGAACTATGCCAACCGCAATGCTACCAAGGTAGGGAGGTTTAAACCCGCTCACTTCAACGTTTTGTTGTATAATTAAGCAATAGATCACAACAGGCTGTGGAATGTTCTCATTATACCACAGTTAAGAGGCGTTGTTCGTCCTGACGCGCAGCAGAGGGACATCGACCCCCTTAACTGTGGTATAATAAGCACATTTAACTGACTGAAGTGATCTATTGCTTTTATAAAACGGTTAAATGAAATGAAAGTCATAGACACCCTCAATTTTGAAAAAGTATGAAAGTCGGAAAAGCTATCGAGCAGTTCACTCACCGTGTGCCTATTGCTTTACAACATTTCCACCCTCTCCAGCAATCAACTTATTTGTAGGCTTCAGTGAACTATGCTATTGCTTTTATATATAAATAAACAACAGTTCAAGTTAGGCACGGAGTGATACGGAACTCTGTAAACTGAACGGGCGTCAGTTGGGAACAGTTGGGAACCAATCAGATCGCTTGATTTAAGCCACCCGTTTTATAAAGATATGTATTTCACACACACACATATATATAAATATATGCTACAATTATATTATGTATTTGATGTGGTTATACAGCCGACGCCAACTGCTAAGTTTCTGCAAGGCTACGTGGGAGCTGTGACCAGTGCCGTCTCCATAGCAGTAAGTCCCTGGCCCTCATCCTCACTTCTGCTGCAGGTCCACACCGTTGGGTTTTTACATTTCAAGTGTGCTTCAAAAGCACTATCAAAAGGATTAATCCAGGTGGCGGTCTCATGGACCAATCAGTTGTGCGTGTTCAGTTTTAAAAGTAGTTGTAGTATTAATGTGTATAGTTCTGTATATAGTACTGATCTTCTTGTATTTAGAGGTATACATTTACTATTACTATAGAGTGTTATAAGAGTGCTACAGTAATATTAACTGTTAATTAACAATAGTTGTTAACTAAGGTATTCAATTCTAGGGTTAGAGTTATGGTTTAACCCAAACTGTAACCTATCATAACCTTAACCCTAACCCTAACCACTATGCTAATACTGCATAGTGGTTAGGGTAAGGGTACTACTACATAAACTAATGGTAATGATGAATGGTTCATTAATGGAACCTAATGGTAAAGTATTACCTATTGGTGTAATAGCAACTAATCGATGTTACCCAATGGGATATCTGCGCTGTAGGTTGGACTGAATGTGCTGATTCAGAAGGCCAACAAGTTGAGCCCGTCCACCCGCATGATCATCCAGAGACTGGTCCCCTTCCCAGCTGTGGGTACGTACTGATGTGCCGCTATGCACTGGATCCACTGGTAGGAAAGGGATTAAGACAGGGTTAGGGGTTTGATTCTTACTGGGATCCCCATGTACAATCAAGTAGTATGTATGGACTGTATCGAAAGGTGATTATTGATGAATGAGTGTCACTATAACTCCGTTTACCTCAATCGTAAAGGTGATATTTTACGATTGAGGTAAACAGAATTATAGTGACACTCGTTCATTAAAAGCACCAGCTGTGCCTCACGTGCTTCTCTAAGCCCAACTCCACTGTCTCTCTCAGCCTGTGCAAACATCTGCAACGTGGGCCTCATGAGGCACAGTGAGCTGACCGAGGGCATCGACGTGCTGGACAGCAACGGCAATGTGGTCGGATCGTCCAGAATCGCTGCTAAGAATGTGAGTGGGTTGGAGGTGTGGCTGTAAGATGGGGAAAAAAAACATTTTGCATTCACAGTTTCCTATATGTTAATTTAGGACGAGTGTTCATCCAAAGCCACTCCTTCAATAATTTGTTTAGACATAACTGTATTATCTCATTCGACCGGGCCATCTTCTCCATGCATGGTGAATTAATCAATTTGATGCGGTTGATTCTATGTGGTTTGACATTAAAGAGCAAGGTTGCTGTTGATTTAGGCCTGCCAATGTCGCCGTATCACTGCAGCCATGCATCTTGTTCAACATTCGATTTTTACTGCCATTTGTTCCTCCTCTGGCCAAATCGATTTAAAGAGAAGCAAACAAGTCTTGTTTGATTGATCCGTGCGTGGATGAGTTATATTGTTTCAGGATTCATACCTCTAAGTACCATGAGTACCAAACCAGTCAGGGTGAACAAACCATCGTCTGTACAACCATCTCTCCTGGCTGGACTTAAACATCTGTTGGTGGCTATATCATTTGTCAAACTGACTTCCTTGAACCATGCTGAAGAGTATTTTGCGTGAGAGCAAATTATATTGTTAATGGATGTTTGAGTAATGCCAGGAGAGACGGTTATGACCACTAAGACCGGTATTGTCCTTGAAGCATTCCACCAGACCAGTACTGGACCTTTGGAACGTCTTTTAATCTGCACACAATCAGTAACTTATTTACCACGTGAATTGTCTGCATGTCTCAACACAACCCAAATGAAGTTCTAAACAGAAAAATAAAGTTGAATTATAACTGGACGATGCAACGATTGTGGTGAAAAAGGGACACTGTATGTCTGCATGTGTTGCCTGGAATAAATCACATATATATGTCCTCCCGTTCTCCTGTCCTCCTCCAGGCCATCATGGAGACCGCCTTCACGCGCGTGGTTCTGCCCATGCCCATCTTCGTCTTACCGCCCATCCTCATGTCCTACCTAGAGAAGTGAGTGTACAGATATGTCTAAATGTACCGTGCGTGTTTGTTCACGTTTATTCCGATATGTCTCCATATACGTATGTAGATACAGTTTTAAAGGGCCAGTGTGTCGAATTTAGTGGCATCTACTGGAACAAACTACTGTATAGAGGGTCCTAGAGGTTTAAACCTCTCTCGGACACGGACATCAACATAAACGGCTCCACAGACGGAACAATAAATGTGCGAATGATCTTTATATACATTTTTGGTACTTTTTTTGTGATTGCCCTTGAAGACGGTAATTGAGATAAATGTTTTTTCTTTCGATTATGCACATCACTGACCCAGCACATCAGTGGCTACTTTCACTCTTATGTTTTTGGTGTTCATTCACCAGAGGTCTAATCCAACATCAAGCTTGCCCCAACTGCAGATGGCATACTGAGCGTTTCTCTAATGCAAAAGTAGACTTATATAATCATTATTACTGCACTCATAACCACAAGAGATAGACAAACAAGCAATGCCACTCCGCACCATAGCTTTGTAGAGGATTTTTCGACCATATTCACATTCACACCATATATATATATATATAAAATAAACCCTGAACAGATTAACTCATCCCGTGTTCCCACAGACTGCGGTTTCTGCAGAACCACCGCCGACTGCGTCTCCCCATCCACAGCCTGGTGTGCCTGGCTACGTTCAGCCTCTCCCTGCCTCTGGCCATTAGCCTGTTTCCACAGATGTCTCAGGTAGGGACCATGTTCCGGACTGCTCTTGTGCTGCTGAACGAACCGCGGCGGCTGCTGCTGCTGCTGCTGTAAGCGCTGACGACGCAGCTCACTCCTCTGTGTGCAGAAACAGCTGGGATAGAATTCCAATTACATGCACTTGGCTTGACAAGTACACCTCTTGCCCAACCCCCATCCCGCATGCCCCTTCATCGTCTAACCCCAGATGTGTCCTTCCGCGTCTAATTATGAGTCGCATCGATTTTCCACGGGGCCCAGACATCTCTTCTATCAGATGAAGGCAGCTCAAAGATTGAAGAAAAAAAATATTGAGTTCATGCTTGATTCGTTACGTGTTGTGTGCTTGTTGGTTTTTTTTGTGCCTTTTTTCCGCAGATCGAGGCTTCTCACCTTGAGCCGGAGATTGCCATGGCGACAGATTGCAGAGTGTTGATTTACAACAAGGGCTTATGATGAATGGTGTGTGTCGGAGAGTGCAGTGGATGGCGGGGGAGTGAATGGGGCTGGCTGTGAATAATTGTCTTGGACAAAGCCCATCGGAACACAGGCCAAGGACCCTCTCGCTGAGGAACAGGGGAGTAGATCACCACACACTAATCACACGGAGTGTAACGCTCACACGCGGTTCTGCACGGCCGATGAAATAACAAGACGACGACCACAAAACCAAGCCTACTGTGAAACATCAGATTACTGTACAAGGACATAGCTAATATAAATCTCAGAATATGTGTTGTATGCGTTAGCAGCAGTGAATGGATGTTTTTATGATATGATATATTTGACTAGATATCCCCACACACCAGGTTGTTTGACCCCAATAATGTGAATATATGAACTAACAACACAAACACTTACAGCGAGGGTTCAGGTATTTCTTTATCTTAAAGGTCCCATGGCATGAAAATTTCACTTTTCTAACATTAAGTTGAGTTCCCCTAGCCTCCCTATGGTCCCCCAGTAGCTAAAAATTGCATTAGGTGTAAACCGAGAAGTAGCTATCTTACTCCGTCTTTGAAAAAAGGATCGCTGAAACGCTTCGATTTGGCTTCCGGTCCTGTATGACGTCATACGGGACCAGGTTACCTCCCTTTTTCTCTGCTTGGCCCGCCCAGAAAATTTGGCCCGCCAATGAGACAATGAGCTATGACCGTGCGAGCGCCACATGTGTGTGTGTGAATACACACACGCAAGTGTTCTTTGTTATTTGGATAACCGTTCTGCTGTTGGTGTTATGGCGCATAACACGCAACACAATAACGCAAGTTAGCATAAAGCTCCCATTTGGTGAAAAGACTAGACTGCGTCAGGTTGGTTGAGAAGGAATTGGGAACCGCGACATGGACCGCTGCTGTGGAAGCGGGGCTGGGCGGGCAGCCCCGGGGGTGGCCAGCGGGGCTCCGACGGACCGCTGCCGCGGCAGTGGTCGTTTGAGATTCATAATGTCATCCAGAGGCGCAAACAGCTTTTGACCATGATAATATACATTAAATTATATAGATATCTAAATATAATATGATATTATTTAGATATAGAGCTCCAGGACTCCAGCCGGAGCACCCGGAGTGTTCCACTGTAAACACTAGCGCATGGTACCGTGGCCGCAAGCTGCTCAGGGCCACACCCCCACCCTCCACCTTGACCCGCCTCTAAAAACGGCGCGTTTGTGAAGAGCTCATTGTGGGACTAACTCGTAGTGGCTGTAACTCTGCACCAAGGCTTAATTTCTTGAACGTCTTCAAGTACTGTATTAGGGGCCCACTAATACCTATATTAAAGCATCCATAAAATAGCATGCCATGGGACCTTTAACATGTTCACTATCGCGCATTGTCCTTTGAACCATCTTCAACTCGCGGGAGGGAATTGTTAGCTAAATATTGACAGAGGAGGACCATAGCTATCTTTTGCACACAATATTAACTATTTTTCCTTGTGCTACATTATTCTGATTTAATTCATACTAAATGTTTGCTAACAAGTGACTTACAATAACTTTCTGTAATTTAAATTATGTAATAAATACCTTTACTGAATACTTTCAGGACGGAGTGTTTCCTGGTTCTAATGAGGCAACGGTGGTACTTAGCCTTGGCCTTGTTGGACTACTGTGTGTTGTTTCCTCATTGGTTAACTCCCACTCTTCCTACTTGAGTTAAAGCTGATATGGCCGAACCCAGATAGTTCCGAATTTGTTTAATGATAGGATATATAAAGACCACTATGTTTTCAATATTAACAGTGTTTTGTGTAAATGCATACTGTGTATGCAAAGAATAATCCAGTAAATCTACAAAATTCTACTGAATGTTCTATTAATCAATCAATTCAGTTATTAACAATTGAGTGAACATGATTGCCATATCATTTTGTTAAAGTGACATCGTAATGAACCTTCTTACGCAGAATGTTAACCCGCTAGATAGAAACATTTATTAATTCTGCCATTATAAATACATATTTGGTTGCCTGAAGGAAGTAACAACATACATTTTAAATAATTAAAAGTACACAAGAACGGCCAAAGACTTGTTTCCATTGTGGTTCTCTTCGGGGGTTACGGGCACGATGGGCAAGTGGCCATAAGGAGGATTAAAAAGAAGCAGATCTATTCCACCCGCTGCACTCCACCTAATTGAATTGACTCCTCCACGCCGATAAGCGATGTAGTGACTGGGGGATGGAGGAGAGTGATGGGCTGGGGCAGTGTGGTTGGACCCTAGGTGGACACTCCCACATGTGATGTCACTAAAGGGCCGATTATGGTTCCACGTTCACACAACGCAATGACCACGGAGACGCTTCGACGCAGTCGCGAACCTTTACGGTTCTGCGTCGGGTTTTAGTAAGCGGACCAATCACAGCCCTTGCTGCTGCGTCGCCTCGACGGAAGGTTACAATTTTTGGGAGGCGCACGTCAGGCCCTTGCGGTGGACTCAAGGAGGGTCCGCAAGGAAGTAAGGGGTAACCAGTGTGCGAAATACGGGGGGGTCCGGGGGCCAGCCCCCCCGATTAACCCATGAGACCCCCTGAAAGCCTCAAAAGCAAAATTTGACGGGGGTCTCAAATTTCGTCAATTTTTTTTATTGTCACTAATGGTAATTTAAATGTGTTTAAGCTCACCATGTCCAGTATTCAGAATTGTAAACATTTATTCACAAATATGTTCTATTTTTTGCCAAGCGGAGCCAGCCAGTCCTGTGCGCGTATGCAAATTAGCCATGTGCGCCAAACAGAAGAAGGGCCCTATCTTGCTCCCGGTGCAATTGACTTTCTACACCGACGCATGTGTCGTTGCTAGTTTGCACCCGGCAAGCTGATTTTCCCCCGCAGCAACCAGGCACCACTACACTTGCGCCTGGAGAGGCGTGTCGGCGAAAAGCAGGGGCGTGTTCCGGCGCAAATGATACTTGGTGCAATTTTAGTGATCTAAAAAATGCGCCAATGCAATTGCGCCACTGACCGAAAAATACCTGGTCTACAGTCTGACGAAAACGAGACGACAACTAAATACTAAATAAAAACGAGACGAAAATGTAAGCGGGACGATTTGGGAAGCGATCCAATCAGAACTAAGCTCTTTATGTGGGGAAGTACTGATCGTCCCGCCCGGTAGGTCAACTAGCAGGCACTTGCTGCGTCGCAAGCAATTGTCCCTTTGTAAACAGTTTGGCGCAACAATCACCGGTTAAAACACAACCAAATGAAGTCATTGGCAGACGGGTCATCCCAAAGTCCTCGCTAAAATTGGAATACAATACAAGCTGAAAGAAACCACCGCTGTCCTGTAACGGTACCGGAGCTCTGTGCTGTCGACACCACAGCGGGGCACAGAAAGGATTCACTGTGGTTTCTGTGACATGAGAAACACAAAAAATGAATACTAATGTTTTGTAAAGAAAGCTATCTTAGTGGGAAAGCCACGCAACAGATAGCCACGGTTACATACATAATGTTCTTATGACGGGAGATGAAAAGGAGCAGAAATATAGTATAGAGACAACTTGGAGCTGTGCTGTGTGTGCGCGTATGTTTGAGTGAGAGACGGGAGTGGATGAGAGACAGAAAAATCGGACCCCTCCATTCTACCTCACAGGTACAGAAGGCCTCCGACAAGGATGGGCCACTGAGTGCAAATAAAGTTAGTGCATCCCAGAACAACAACAGACCAAGGAGGACGCCAGAGCAAAATGCATTGTACACACAGGATTAGCAGTACCAATGATTGAAGATGAGGACTTTGATTGATACAGTTGATAGGAGGCTGACTGTTCCCCAGAAAACTAATAAGCATCCGATTGACAAACATTATGAATCATCATTGGTGTTTTTGCAATTTTTAATTTTTCTGCAAAGAAAAAGCAAGGCCATATTTCTTTTTTATATGAGACTTGGTTATAAGATAAAGTTGTTTCATATCACAGTTTAGTCTGTGTATGTATATTTCACTTAATTTTAGAAGTTAAAAATAATAAAAATGATAAAAAAAATATTTAAAAAATAAATTAAAAACAAAATTATATAAAAAAAATTTGACCTGCGCGAAATGTTCTTTTTTTTTACCTGCGCGCGCATGTTTTTTTTGGACCTGCGCGCATGTCCAAAAAAAAATCGAAAACGATAATGTATACAATACTGGTAACAAACGATGTTTGTTTATGTATTGCCGCATATCATTAAATAGACCCACAGTTGCGGCCATCGAGGACCGCGTCCGCATATGTTTTAAGTTGTCTTTGCCGCAATTTACATGACGAATCGGTGTTTCTGAAGTTGGAGAAGAAAACGCTATTCCAAGTATTAATTATGCCTATTATTTGGCCATAAACTGAGCCATTTGAAGTTTGAAATTCATGTGGTCATGCATTTGTCTCAGCGGAGACTGCAAACGCGCTGTCAAAAATCAACTCGTCAAGTCAAAATGCGCTGGCTCTTAAAGGGGATGGGAGATGCCACTCTCATTGGTTTATTGCATGTTACGCCCAAAACACACCTACGAGTTTCCATGCGGGTTTCAGCCCAACCCATTTTAGATTTGCGCCGGGCGCAAAGCTCATTTATCTCGCCGTCATAATAGCAACAGCGCCATAGAACCGCCCACAAACAACTACTTTGACTTTGCGCCTTAACGTCTGCTAAGTATGCTATAGGCCTACTGCATGAGAAAATTTTAGATCGCTATTGCGCAACAATCGGGAGATGGGGACCCCCCCCGAATATTGAAGGGTATTTCGCACACTGTCCGTAACCATCTTGCGTTGCATGAACGTGGGACCATAATCAGCCCTTAAGGCACATGGAAGGGTAGATTTTCAAACGGCTTGTAAAGGCTGATCATACTCACACCCGGGGGAATAATAGGGGCCCTTTAATTGAATAAGCTTTGTGTAAACTCTTGACTAGAAAGGTCTCCTTTCCTGTCCTCAACTGACAGTGCTAGGTCATTTTTCCATTCCATTTTTGTTTTGGAGGCCTACCACTTGATACTGCAATACTTAACACTCTTTTCATTCCAGCCAGGACATGTCCACCACTGCCCTGCTGTGTAAAATCTCTCCAGACATGACCACCTCCTCCTTCCCTTATCGATTGTGTATTGCTTGTCAACCGTCTTCCCATGTTGACAAGCAAGATGGGAATCAATACTTTGCAGTCAAGATGAAGAAAATATTTTTCATAAATTCAAATGCTTTACTACAAAGTAACTTTTTTTATTTAAAAAGAATCTGTTCAGATAAGGAACAATTATTGATTTCAACATAACATCACCAGCATACTGTTGTCAGGGCACATAACTTTTAACAAATGTGAAACAAAAAGTGGTGTCGCCTCAATCCTATCAATGTTCACATTGACGACTCACTGAGTAGTTGGAAGATCTTCAATTTCACGTCATTTTGCTTCTCAAGTGGGACCTTTTCCAGCATGTCAGCGACCACAAGCCCAAACCTCCCACTTTCAGAGTTTTGGCGTCGCTGAGGAGCTCTTTTCGCCGCTGTACCCCATTCCCTCTTCACTGTGGCATCTTCATTGTGTTTTCTCCTCTTCTTTGGTCCTGGAATAGTGGTGGGAATGGCCGCTGAAGAGTGTTCCGCAGGAGTGGGAAAGGCAGAGGGGTTTGGGAGGGCAGCGCCGCAGATGGAGCTGAGCTCTGATGCGTTGGACCAGGAAGACGACAAAGCCTGGGGGATCATAACAAGCTGCAACCCTGTTGCCTCCACAGCCACCTGGAAACACAAGAATGGGATGAATTAAATACTAGGTATTTCAGTGTAGTTACCCATACTACAATAGTATAACTATTTAATTGTTATTGTCAAAGAAAGCAGTTCCAAGGACAACATTTGTAAGACCCAATAGCTTATTCCACCCAAATAGTGTTGAAAAGTTGATTCCATCCAAATACTACATTCTGTCTAAGTACTTAGTTTTAAAGGTTTATTCCGCCCGAATACTACTTTCTATCCGTGTACTTAGTTTTAAAATAGTTGATGTACTGGCTTCAAACAGACCATTTGCATCTGTGCACTTGAGGTGGTTGGCCCAGTGAGAGATGCTGGTGTTGGAGCTGGGATGATGGGGTCTGTGGAGGCTAGGATGGTCGGAGCTATTTTAAAGGGCCTCTTCTTGCACACAGACAGATGTTTAATGAAGTCCAGTTTACGTGAGAGCATCGACTGGCAGTGGACACAGTGGTAATGCCAACGTTGTCTGCAGTCCAACCCACATCTGTGAATGGTGTATCCTAAAAACATAACATAGAATTAGAGTAACATAGAAGAGTGTAATTATTTTAGGATTGTTGTGTTTCAAAGTGGAAATGATGAACACTACAATCAGAAACTAGTAGCTGGTCACCATAAACAAATCAGAGAGGGACTCATTTTGATTCATTGCTCAAAATAGAATTTAATAAAACATCCAGGAAGCCTTTCATGCATAGACACATTGGAACTGTATTTGCATATCCCGAGAGATTGTTGGCAAACTTTACCTTCATGGAGAACCGCTCGGTTGAAATGGCTCTCTAAATGGGTTCTGACCTTGCTCAGCTTTGTTGGGTGGAACACGTTTGAGCTACAGAAGGGGCAGTGGAAGTGCTTGCAGCATGTGGTGCATTTTTCCAATTCCGGCAGGGACCTCCCCTCTTGGATTGACACATGCATCCTGAAAAAGAGAGCCTTAATTGGTCAAATAGAACATTTTGAGATCACTTCACCAACATAGATAAGTCCTAAGCCTAGTGATGGACCCAAATACATTTTGAATCGTGTCCTAGATTGAGCTTCTTTTTAATGGTTAGGGTAAGCTTAGGTATTAGGTTCGAGATAGTAAGGTGTAGGGTAGTTGTTAAGGTATTTTTAGAAATGGGTAACGTTAGGTTTAGGTTAGGTATTAGTATTGAGATGGTTCAGTTTAGAGTTAGTTTAGGTATTAAGGTTAGAAATGGTCATTTGAGGTATTGTGTTAGGGATGGTTAAGTTGAGGCATTATTTTAGAGATGGTCCCAGAACTGTGGTCCTGAACATGCAGCTTCCTCTATTGCAAGACCATAGTTCCACATATATTGGGATTTTCTTTTGCCGATTTCCTGAGGATTCTCAGTTTACATTTGCGATATATTTTGGATGGAAGCTCACTATCACTTCGGCTTTCAAACGTTAACTTTGCACTTCGGCTTTCAAACGTTAACTTTGCTGCCCAATTCCTGACACATAAACTGTTTTTGAACGTTTAACAACTATAACTTGATTCACATTCAGTACTCACACTCTAGAAATGCGGTCCTAGGACTACGGTCCTGAAATTGCAGCCTCCTCTATTGGAGGAACATACCACTGGCATCGCGTGGAAACTCCATTTGTAAACAAAGATGTTCTTCTGTATTGTGAAACTAAACGAATAGCTGTGCGTTTTCGAAACACTGCCCCTACAGTATGGAAAAGTAGCGGGGGTGCGTGCATATTGTTTTTTTGTTTGCAAAAATGCACGATCGAAAAAATGTAATGCATAGATTGACATAATGTTTCTTAAATCAATAACAAGGACCACTCACTCTAATTTAACACACCAATCTAAATGTGCAACAATCTGTGTTGTAACAGTCTGAAGTGTATTGTGTTATCCTGTAGATCCTCCTTTCTTGCCTTAATCAGGTTCCCCCTCTTGTTGTTTCCCTCGACTCTCCGTCTGTCTAATGGTCGTCTGGACCTTCTACTCTTTCATTGTTTGCCCTGAGGTAGTAATGAACACATCATCTGTTCTTCGCCGAGCCAATACATGTACAACTTCATTAATGTAAAATCAAGTTCTTCTGAAACGTGACATCATCTAGATGGGAAAACGTTATTGCAACACTGCCCCCCGCAGTTTGAAATAATATTGTTTTGTAGCAGTGTGTGTGTGTGTGTGTGTGTGTGTGTGTGTGTGTGTGTGTGTGTGTGTGTGTGTGTGTGTGTGTGTGTGTGTGTGTGTGTGTGTGTGTGTGTGTGTGTGTGTGTGTGTGTGTGTGTGTGTGTTATTAGGAACCATGTGCAAAATGTTTGATTACATTTGGGCTATAACAGAGGAGGGAGATTGTGATGCCCTCAACGCTTATAAAACAAATAAAGATTAAACTTTTCTGAAACCTGATTTGTCTTTTTATCCGCCACTAGAGGGAGCCCTCTTGCATTCATTCATTCACCACGTCGGTGCAGGGTTGAAAGGGAAAAGGTTACACAACTAAACATGGCTGCTCCCCAAGATGACATGTTTTCTCTCTGCGTGGATCCCGGCAAAGTTAGCAGTTGTGTGGAAGTCCGATTTATTGACAAGATCAAGGTAGACCCTCTCGCTGCTTGGCGGTGACTCGATTGTTTAAATTGCCGTGCTCGAATTGACGCTTAAATCAGACATTAGCTCTACATTAGCAGATCCACGTGAGTGGACCATGATGACATGATCCCACAGCAAACCAGCAGTAGGCTGTCCATCCCTAGGATCTGATGGGAGATTGCGATCAAAAGCGATATCGGATTGCATCCCTAAATGATCTCTGGGTAGCGTGGCAGAGACTTAACGTCTAGCTAGTTTTCATCCTGTAAATTGTTTTGTCATGACAGTCCCTTGTGTTAATGTATTCTACAAACAAACTAATGAAGAACTTCCACGTTGCAGGGGAAAGGCCTTTTTGCCAGGAGGAGCATCAAGAAAGGAGACACTATTTTTGTTGAACGTCCCGTTGTTTCATCTCAGTTCCTGTGGAATGCATTATATAAATATAGAGGTGAGATATCTTGCACATTGCAACAGTTTGCAAAGGACTCTAGCAGTTGGCGCTATCATTCATGTGGTGGAAGGATATGTATTTCTGTACATTTGTTGTAATGTATGAAATAATTTTCTGGATTTAAATGTGTATGAAAACATCTGATTCTAATTATGCCTGCTTTTTCTCATTGTATCATCATCTCATCTATTGCAGAAACGATATTTTCTTCATAAATCACATATAGCCTATTTCAACTTTATTGACTATTTGCAATCCGACCTAATAGGTCAGATTGCAAATAAACTCCCTCTATAACGGCCTGCAATCTTGCTTCTGTCTGTCTGTCTGTCTGTCTGTCGCCCTCTCTCTTGCTATCTCGTTTGCCTTTTTCTCTCGCTCTCTGTCTGGCCATCTGTCTGTCTCTTGTCGGCCATTCTCTCCCGCTCACCCTCTCCGTCTGTTTGTCTGTCTCTCAGCCTGTGAGTACTGTATGCGTGCTCTGGAGGGAGCGGAGGAGAATGCCAGGCGGCTTAGTGGGAAGCCTGGGCTCAGCCTGCCGTACCCGGAGCTGTGCCGGGTGCAGGCCGACCGCCACCAAGCCTGCCCACACTGTCAGGTGAGCTCTTGTTGCCTGTTTCTGCGCCGCATCATGGCAGGTAACGCTCAAAGCCTGATTGTATGAAACGTGTGCATGTCGTTATAGTATCACTTGCAGTATACACTTTGGGAATGAGATATGGCCAACTGGTAGTCGGCTTGTTGTATACCTGCAAATGTATACCAACATTAATTGTATTAAATGTGTAGGCATTTGGCTTGAAATTAAAATTGACATTGCCCTATTTTTCTCCTGTGCAGATGTTATAATGGAATATTTTATGGAGTAGCACTGATTTCCTTGGTTGGAAAGAAAAAAGATGACCTCCATATCCCAAGATGGGCTATGGAAACTGTGCCATGTCTATAAGGAAATAGTATTTGGCAGAGTGACAGAGTCTACCGATTTAGGTTGTCTCTCCAGGTGCCCCATATAAACCCTTTCTCTCAAAAGAGGAAATACAAGTGTGTCTTTGTCTCCCCCTGCAGGTGATGTACTGTAGCAGTGAGTGCAGGCAAGCTGCGGCGGACCAATACCATCGGGCTCTGTGTTTAGGACCCTCCCATGAAGACCCAGACCATCCAATCAACAAACTTAAAGATGCCTGGAGGTTATTAATGCCATGGCGTGTATAACTGCAGAGGATCTTCCCCGCTCTTTGTTCACTTTACCTTAACCTTGAGTCATTTGTGTGTTATCCAGGAGTATGCATTACCCTCCTGAGTCCTCCAGCATCACATTAATGGCCAGGATGGTGGCCGTTGTGAAGCAGGTGATTCTCTCCCTATAACTCATAGGTTAAACTTTATTTGCGATTTTTTTTCCTATCATTCTCCATTTGGATGATTGCAGAGAGTTGGTTTTAATGAAACCATTGATGGATGACACTCATGTTACAAGATGATAATAATGTGTATTGCAATCATCAGTTAGGAGTAGATGGGTCCCTGTCATGCCCCCCCCCGTATAAACATCACAGTCGGTAATGAGGGGTCCAGAGAAGTATAAGAATTATACATTAAATGCATTGGTTCTTTTGACAGCGTGTGCCCATTGCACATCATATAGCCGATTGTAGTAGTCAAATATTGTGTATTATTTCATTGTTTCCCAGGCCAAAGACAAAGGACGATGGCAGAAGCTCTTCTCCCAGTTCTGCAGTCGCACTGCAAACGAGGAAGAAGAGATTGCCCATAAGCTGCTTGGGGAGAAGTTTAAAGTGAGTGTCCTACTCCTGTTGGAGTGTCAGATTTTTTTTTTTGTTACTGCTATTGTGTTTATAAAAGCATGTCATTCAGATTTAAATTCCCTGTTTGATATTCTCCTTCCTAAAATCTGTTGTCTTATATTCACCCGTCATGTTGCTAGTTGTAATTATGGCAAACTTGCAAAAATTGAGGTTCACAATTACATGTGAATGCTAATGATTCTTTTGGTACATATTTCCAAAGGGGCAGCTGGCGTTGCTTCAAGGCTTCTTTAAGTCGGCACTTTATGAAGATCACCTCAGTCGAGTAAGTGACGACAGAGCCTATTGTTTTGGATTGTCTTTAAGTCATCCTACATTCATATTGTAATAATTATGTGATTACATATATGTTTTATGTTTCATGAATGTATTCGAAAACAGGCATTTGATTTTCAGGTCTGATGAAGGAAGCATGTATGTGTTACTTCTAAGGCTTTTTATTCATTATCTTACATTTTCAGAAGTTGTGTACAGTTAGTCACAGATTTGGACGTGATGTTCTTTTTTTTTTATCAGACCTGTTATTTTAATCAATATGCCAAACATTTTAGGTCACTATTCTTAAAGAAATTTCTGATTGGGGGGGGGGGGGATGTAAGCTGGGGATATGGGATGTAAGCTTCATAGCTTGTGTTTATGTTCTGAAAGCCTTTTCTTAAGCTGAACATTTAAACGGAGCAATTCAGTGAATCAAATAACCCATAACAGAATCCACTAACACACAATGGTAATTCATCTATAGACTGAAATCTGATAGAGTTCTCTATTGTTTGCCAGTGCTTCAGATATCAGTCGGCTTTTATCACAAACACAGAGGGTCACAGAGTGCACGACAGTACACAAGAGCACAGCACCAGCCTCCAACCAGCAGGGGGAGAAGGCATTAGGGGGGGGGGGGCCCTCATGTCCACAAGCATAGGGGTAGCGGTGAGAATACCAGAACTGCATCATATATTGGAAATATTTCAGGAGGTCAAACCAGTCTCAAAGTTTTACAATACAGATGTCCCTCTGAGCAAAGCACTACATTGTTACTCCTCTTTAGTAGATCATGTCTGTTATGGAGAAGAGAGTAACATGTTTAAACTCTAAGAGGCGCTGTCTTTGTGTTCCAGTGGTTTACTCCTGAGGGTTTCCGCTCCCTGTTCTCTCTGGTGGGGACCAATGGACAGGGCATCGGCACCAGGTGATCCCTCCCTCCGGTTCTCTTCCATTTCTACCCCCATTTTATTACCAAAGGCTTATAATTATTTCATATAATTTTCTGTGATTGAGGGTTAGGGTCATTTGAGTGTAATTTTTTCAAATTGCCATAGCCATTTAGTAGTATTATTAATAATGTCATATTTTTTTTTCTAGCTCCCTGAGTCAATGGGTACACGCCTGTGATGCACTTCAGCTCCCTGCACAGCAGAGGGAGCAGTTGGACTCCTTTATCGACCAGCTGTACAAGGATATCGAGAAAGGTCAGGATTTTTTTTTTCTCTCTTTAATATTCAGACGTGTCGGCCTCATCAGTGCTGATTTGTCACAGCTATATTGAATTAGAAAAGGGGAAATGTGAAACAAGTGCATCAGTGCAATCGTACGTTGTGTGTTGCCGGGCTGTAATCTTGATAAAGGTCACTTCCTATTTCTTAATTATTTATTTTCCTCCCCGTCTGTAGAAACGGGAGACTTCCTGAACTGTGAGGGGTCTGGGCTCTTCCTGCTCCAAAGCTCATGTGAGTGCAGACATCTGAGGGCTTTGGGGGGGGGGAGAAACCACACCAAACCATTCTATTATTATTATTATTGTTAATTGAATTTATATAGCGCTTTTCTAGACACTCAAGACACCCAAAGCGCTTTGCAGTGAAGGGGAGACCTCACTAACCACCACCAATGTGTAGCACCCACTTGGGTGATGCACGGCAGCCAATCAGCGCCAGAACGCTCACCACACAGCAGCTTGATTCTGACCTGTACAGACTCATTACTTGCATCATGTTCTCCTCACCTGCTCAGGTAACCACAGCTGCATACCAAACGCTGAGGCCGCCTTCCCGGACAACAACTTCCTGCTTCACCTCAGTGCCCTTAGTGACGTCCAGCCCGGAGAGGTACGCCACGTGGTCCGTGGGCTGCATTTAAAGGTCCCGTGACATGCCACCAGGTGTGAGTGTTATTAGCCGTTTTGAGCCGTTTTGAAAATCGGGCTCTTCTGACATCACAAGTGGGCATGTCCACCTAGATGTGTGACGGATAGCTGAGCAACGTGAGCCACTCAACACCTGGTGGCATGGCATGGGATCTTTAAGAGTAGGTGTGTGGGGGGGGGGGGGGGGTATATATTTGAGCCTAGATATAGGACGGCCTCGCGCTCACTCTCACACTTTGTGTTGTGACATGGTATTCAAAACAGCGTCAGGCATTTAGAACAGCCCCCCCCCCCCTCCCCCTCCCCCTTCCCCTTCTGAATGCCACGCCCAAACAGGAGAGCTTTGAATGACCACTGTCAGAGACATGCAGCGGGGGGGTTAAGGGAGGGCCTCTCTCTGCATGGGGGCTGGAGGGAGGGCACTGCCAACCTATGATGCAACGCTTGAGATGTCGTGAGATGTGTTCTCCAGCCATGCCAACTCATTCCCCCCCCCCCCAGGAGATCTGCATCAGCTACCTGGACTGCTGTCAGCGCGACCGCAGCCGACACAGTAGACACAAAACTCTGAGGTAAACACTGTGTGTGTGTGTGTGTGTGTGTGTGTGTGTGTGTGTGTGTGTGTGTGTGTGTGTGTGTGTGTGTGTGTGTGTGTGTGTGTGTGTGTGTGTGTGTGTGTGTGTGTGTGTGTGTTGGAGACCCCATTAATCAACAAGCTGTCGATCTGGCCATTGATTGTGTACCTTGGGGGGCAAGGGCTTGTTAGGATTGACATTTACTTTTCATGGGCAGGGCGGGGGGGGGGTGCAAGGTTCACCGCTATATCAACTATGGGGGGGGAGGGGGTTATGGGCAGATGTGGGATTCCAGATCACTGATGGAAATGCACATTATTAGTCTTATGGGGGGGAGCAGACTTGGAGCAGAATGGATGTGTTGGGGGGGAGGGGGGGGGGGGGGATGCTGCCAACGATGGGCCAAAAACATCTGATGTGATTTGCTCAGTCTCCGTGAAAGGACAAGATGTACGCTTATGCAACCCCTCCTCTCTCTCTCTCTCGCTCTCTCTCTCTCCCTCCATCACCCCCTCTCCTCCTCCCTTCCCAGGGAGAACTATCTGTTTGTCTGCTCGTGCGCCCGGTGCACGTCCCAGGCCGACGAGGCTGACCTGACCTCGGAGGAGGAGGAGGACGACGAGGGCGAGGTCGAAGGAGAGGCGGAGGGGGATGAGATGGAAGACGAGATGACGGACGTCTAAATGGGAACACTGTTGAAAAAAAAAAAAAAAGAATAAAAAAGGAAAACAAGGGAGCTAGACACTAGAGACTTGACCCCCCCCCACTGGGAGGCCCTTGTGTGACCGGCATGATGCTTAGCCACCAGTACCACACACCCACGCGCAGGCACTGAGCCCAAGCCAAGCCCTGACCATGATTTCCCCCAGCGCCACATCTGTCATTGTTGGTTATGTGATCAATAAAACCGACATTCATACAAACTTAGTTCATTCCTTTTTTTTTTCATGTTAGAAAACCTTTTCCAAGGAAATCTGTACATTATAGAGAATGCAATGCAACAATGCCAAAATTGGTTGATAGAAAGATAGAAAGAGTTCCCAATGTGTAACAGCATAACAAATAAAAATGGAAGGCTTTAAACTTGAAAATGAAGATGTAACTATATATACTGTAAATCTGTTTTTTAGCTTTTAATATACCTGGGTAAACTAATAGAATGATAAATAAATGTTTGAAAAAGTATATCTGTGTATATATATATATATATATTCCGCAAGCCAATACCGTTGTCCATTTTGAAATGACTTCTCATTTACATCAGCAGAAAGGGTAGACGCCAAGCTTGTTGGTGAAGGACAGCTGGACAGATGTCAGCTATGGGGGGCCGTTTAACGTTTTTTGTGCTTGAAAATGTGCTTCACTTGTTCCAGATTTAGCTCGAGCTTTGCTTCCCTTTTCCCAGATTCAGCTAAATAAACCCCTCCAAAATGCACTTAAATTTTTTTTTGTGCATTTTGGAGGGGTGTTTAATTGCTAAAAATTAAAGCGGTGATATTTTGCCACCAATTGTGAGTGTGATTAGCCATCACAAGCCGTTTAAAAATCCAGTCCACTGAGTAGGCTGGTAGACGGATCTATCCACCATACATCTAGGAGGAAGTTCACACCTGTGATGTCACTAAGGCACAGGGAAGGGCTGATCTTCAAGCAGCTTGTAATGGATAATCATACTCACACACCTGGTGGCAAAATATCCCCCCTTTAAGCAAAGCTCGAGCTAAATCCGGTGTGAATCTCGTGAAGCACGTTTTTTCAACAGCAAAAGTTTACAAACCGCCCAACCATAGCTGTCGGTTTGTAATAGACTACCTCGCCTCTTTTATTGACAATATGACATCAGCAAGCCAATAATGAGCGAACCACACCAAGGTGAATAATTATGAGTTCGGTTTTCAAACATTATTGTAATGTATTCCAATCCACTTGGTCTCGTTATACAACCTGGGGCAACGTAGTAACACATACTGCTTGTTTATTTCACCACTTAGATCTTTTCTATATCTCTGTACTGTACCTCTGGCAGTAAATAGTTGATTTGTGCAATTTGTACCTGGTGGGGGTATCACAGCATAGTTAAGAGTGGTGTCTCATGTTAGTTGACGTTCATTTCTTATTCTGTTTCAGTTCTACCATGGGGGAGATACGAACAATCAATTCTTCACCACCAGACTATAAGCTATTGCATATGTACTCAGTATTGAGGACACAGCTACATAACTCTCATTTCAGCTGACATACAAATCAAACACCCAACCGACTGTAGCACACTAACAACTTTAAAAGCCACATCTTCATAAACGATTTTTGTGGTGTGAATTTTCTCCCAGTTTGGCTTTGTTGGTACATAATTGTCTATTTTGTTTCTTCCAGGCCCTTTTGAATATAATTATTTATTCAATCAATTCAGAAAATGTTTGTGGCCAGCCTGACTCAACAATTTGTCTGTTGGTGCCAAATATGATTTGACAGCAGATGTTAGCCAACTAAACAACTTTAAATTTGTTTTGCATTGCATTCATAAAATGTACTAATGTCTGTCTTTTTGTATTCAACATCATAGGTTGCTATTCGAATTATTTCATGACAATCCTTTCATCCACTCTCTGATCACATATGAGTATAAATTCACGACATACCTTGAAATAGAGTGATATAAGGTATGCTGTTCTATTTGATGGTATGATAAATAATTGAATAATTGTATCTAAGTTTAAATTATATAACCTGACAAAAACGTCAAAGTCACAATTATCACATATGTCTCTAATCGACTTGTTTGCTCCCTCACTCAATCACCTCCACAGGGGCATGTACAGCGCTGTGGGATTCATCGGGTTGTGATCCATAATGTTGTTCATGTACATGGATGGATTAATTAGTGTACCCTCATTAGAACACGATGATGATCGATGACACACTCTATGCCGCCCAATCTCCTCCTGCCGTACCAACGTATTTTCCAACCCATCCGGCTCTACTGCTTATCCTGTTTCTCTTACTAGCCCCTTTCACAAACAAGGGTCAAACTCACATGCATAACAAAACACTGCTGCCATGCTCATAGCTCTCCAAACTCCCTACCGCTCAGAGCTCAACTGGAAGGCCATTACACGCATTGCAAATACAAGAGCACTGCACTTCCCGCATCCACTCATTAGCGGCATTAGCGGCATTAGCTCAGGAGGTAGAGCGGGTTGGCTGGTAACCGCAAGGTTGCTGTTTTGATCCCCGGCTCCTTCTAGCAGAGTGTCGTGGTGTCCCTGAGCATGACGCCTCACCCTAATTGCTCCCGACGAGCTGGCTGTCGCCCTGCGTGGCCGACTTCGCCGTCGGTGTGTGAATGTGTGCATGAATGGGTGAATGTCAGTCAACACTGTAAAGTGCTTTGGATAAAAGCGCTATATATAAATGAGGACCATTTACCATTTACCACTCATTGTCACTTCGCTGTTAGGCCTTCTGTGGGCGGGTGCAGGACCCTGAGGTGCAGGACCAGGACCCTGAGGTACAGATACAGGACCCTGAGGTACAGATACAGGACCCTGAGGTACAGCTACAGGACCCTGAGGTACAGCTACAGGACCCTGAGGTGCAGATACAGGACCCTGAGGTGCAGATACAGGACCCTGAGGTACAGCTACAGGACCCTGAGGTGCAGGTACAGGACCCTGAGGTGCAGCTACAGGACCCTGAGGTGCAGGTGCAGGACTCAAGCTCGCTTTGGCAATCGCCTGATACCCACAGCCATGGCGGCGCTGTGTTATAGTTTTTGTATTGTCACTGTCTGGTTTTGTTGTGTGATTATGTGTGTGAAGTTCAATTCAATTCAATTCAATTCAATTCAATTCAATTCAATTCAATTTTATTTGTATAGCCCTTAATCACCATTACAGTCTCAAAGGGCTTAACAGGCCAAGTATTTATGACACCCCCCTGACCCAAGCCCCCACACGGGCAAGAAAAAACTCCCTTAAGCAAGAAAGAAATCTTGAGAGAAACGCACAGTGGGGGATCCCTCCTTCCAGGGACGGTCAGGAGTGCAATGGGTGCCACAATTGACATACATAAATACAGGCAAGACATTAAAATTCATGATGGGGTGCTGGCCGGTTAACCATGAGGAGAATCCAGGCATCCAGTCGCAGTCACCGCAACACGCTAGAACAGAGAGAATAGTGAATAAGAAGGGAAAAAGTACATAGTGGAAACGTATACTGCTACTCATTTTAGTAACTGCATTAGCAGGAGCACGAACAAACACGCAGCGGTCTTCGCATCGCGTCTGTTCATCGTTTTAGCCTTTGTCTCATACTCAAGGCTGTAGAGGTGCGTTTTAAGCTTTGCTTTGGATAGCTCCACAGAGTCAGCTTCCCTGATCACAGATGGCAGACTATTCCGTGAGAAGGGGGCCCGGTAGGCGAAGGCTAGGTGAAGTGTGCTGTTGGTTCTCCTTGTGATGTGCAGTTACTGTATTACTGTTGTGTGATGACATGTGTTACGTGTATTGTTAGTTTCTACTTGTACAGTGCATGTACAGTCGTCTTGAAAGTAATTGAAACCCGGGGACAATAAACTAACTAACTAACTAACTAACTAACTCTTGACTGCATGCATGCATATGAGCCTCATCACACACAGTACACACACCGACACTTAGAGCGTATGTTTCAACTGAATGTGTGTGTGTGTGTGTGTGTGTGTGTGTTTGTGTGTGTGTATAGATCTTATATAAAGCATAAATGCTTTTGTGGGGTTCCATTGCCCCCCCCCCCCAAACTCATGTCCACAGCGTGGGGGGAGGTCAATAGAGCCATTTTGGGTGGAGATGCTGGTGTGGTGGTGGGTGGTGGTGGGTTGAGAGGGAAGTGGGTCAAATTGTCCCTTGTTGAGGGATGAAGGAGTGGATTGTCAGTCCAGTGTTGGAGAGGGAGGATGAGGAGAAAGGGAAGAGAGTCTGTTCGAAGGGCAGATATTACTGTGTGGACAATGAGCTCATTTGTTCAAACGCAACACTCAACAAATTGGCGGTTGAAACATGTTGAAACATGGCAGCAGCAGAA
Organism: Micromesistius poutassou; assembly: GCF_964030765.1. Lineage (NCBI taxonomy): Eukaryota > Metazoa > Chordata > Actinopteri > Gadiformes > Gadidae > Micromesistius > Micromesistius poutassou. Next base: position 3,401,670 of record NC_140276.1, on the reverse strand, counting down.
GGAGGATGTCAGAGTCTATTATGGTTGTGAACGGAGAAGGCGTGCAAAATCAAAAAGCATCCCTGAGTTTGAGGACATGTAGCCTCTTTAAAGATAGGTGTGTTTTCTCTGAGTTGGATTCTGCTTTAATGATAGTTTAGTGATGGTGTAGGGCCTACGTATAAACCCCGTGATAATGAACAGCATGTCGACTTGAAATTGGATAAATCCACACTTTGTTGCTGGTGTCCTGCTGTCAGTTTTAAGAAGTGATTTAAAATGTAATTAACGTAGACAATCCTGTGCTGTCAGCGGTGTGATTCTTTCGCAGGCTTTAATTCACTTATTTGTTCACTTATTTGGCTGGGAGGGTGCCGACCAGACGTAAATGTCAAGAGCTTTTTCATTCAAGTGGCAGTTGGAGAATGACTAAGGGCTTCTAAAAGTCAAAAAGTATTTTTCTCATATCACCGTTCTCTATTGAGCTGTCATAAATTAACATATTTGTAGTTGTAAGACCTCAAAAGAAACAGGATATTGTATTCAGGCAAGCACTCAGCGAGTACTCCTTGATCCATTTCAGTGCCACTATATCGTAATATAGTTACCAGATGCGTTTTTAAACCACCTCGATGGTTGTTAATTTACTCACCGCAGGGTTAAAGGTGGACCGTTGTTTACGTTGAGTGGGTGTGATATGTGTCCCTCCTTCTGTTTTCGCTACATGACTAAACGGCCACGAAACACCAGGCTAATGGCCAAACGCATGGACTCTGGGAACCACGGCGGCATATGGGAACTATTTTGAACCCATGCATTAGCGCTGTCCGGTTCGGTTAGCGTACAGGATACCATGGTCGCCTAGGAGGGGCGACGGCCCGGGTGATGGACGACCGCTTCATATGAGACCAGCCACGCTGAGGCTAAGCAGTCGCACCGCAGCTCTGGGAATGAATCATTGTAAAACAAACCAACACTCTCTGAGAAAACATACACAGCCACAAACAACGAGCGGTTGTTTGTTTTGATTGAATTATGGGTGTTTCGATGCTGAGATCACCGCAGAACCGTTTTCCATGGCAAGGTTAAAATAACAAAGAATCGAATAACGCGTTCTTCCTCTCATTGTTTGATGACGTAATATAGTTTTGGTTACTAAGGAAGCCTTGTTGTCTTTTTCCTTGAATATTTTTTTTGTGAGATAAAACAAAGAAAGGGGGAATCAATTGAGTGTCAGGTCAAGTCAAGATCCTTTTAAAAATCTGACCAAAGCAATAATCGGAGAGAGGCTTCAGTACTGCCTCGGAAAATAACGTTTTGCTGAAAGTTTCGTAACAGCAACTGCAGATTACATCCCTTTACGAACCCTTCAAAACATGATCGGAAAGACTGAAAGAACTATTGCACAACAGCAAGACAGAACAAAAACAGGAGACACAGAACAAAAACATTATTTTCTGTCATTCAGTCCTCTACACACAATTGTGTGCGGTCACCCACACAAGGATAATATATATTTTTTCCTTCCTGGGCATCGTGCAAAGTCAGTTTGTTTTAGTCGGTTGCACAACTGCCCCAATCCGGTTTTTTAAACTGGTCGTTTGAGACCTGGGGGACATGTTGAAAATGTTGCCCATATCTCCAAACCAAGCAAGCTCAATTCAATTTGGAGCTTTGGACGCCGTTAAGATAAAACCCATTGTACTTTGTTTGAAAGAAATCATCTGTGAATGCACTGATGAATTCTTCCTTTATGGCCGGTCCGCACGTTTCTTGAACCAAAAGGCAGTGGTGAGTCATGCGGTGCCAATGCTCAACACTCGTACTATTCAGTTTTATCGGCCCCAATATCTCTCTAGTAATTTCCATATTTCCCACAGTGGGACATTAAGCACATTGTCGAGGGTAGGCTATTAGGGCCGCAGCTTCTGGGTCTTTGGCCTTATGTTTCCACTGTGGAAGCGAAGAAGCAACAGTATGCAATTATGTGATGGCACATTCCTGGTTGGAAGCGTTGTGAGATTGTGCGGTTTGATAATACTTTTTTTTCTGCAGTATGAAGAGAGCGGTTAGAAGGTGGTGGGGTGGTGATGTGGTTTCGTCATACCAAAGGTTAGGTTCATAAGCCGATTACTAAATAAACCTATTTGGTCGCATATCACACTTACGATTTTGACTGGAATTCGTTTTTAATTGTGATGAGCCTGAATGTGTGTATGATTAGCTAGTGGCTGTTGTGCCACTTGGTCCTCAGACACACAAAAGACACACTGTTTAAATTGTGATGCTGTTCTCAATTCCCTTTCCCTGTGAGCATAGGCTGACCGTTCAGGTGATTCCAAATGCTTTTCCCGTTAGTTAGTTAATTTTATTGCTTAATTTACAAAAAAAAAGGACAGAATCCAGGCTTTATTGTTATTAGCCTAAATGACCATGAGGAATCCAGTAATTATTCACTAATTCCTTATCATTAAAACCAATGCTGAGGTTCTAAAAGAAGAGTTCTAAAGATTATGATCACAACCACAGTGTTTTTTTCCTTGTAACGTCGATTATTTTAAGACACAGAATATGCACTATAACTTATTCAGTGAACTTATTCAGGGTGCTAGAAAGGATAATTGCTAAACGATTATCTCGGATACAAGGCAGAAAAGTTGTGAAAAATAATGGCCCACTGATTAAAGTCACCCTTTCAGGGCAGGAAACATAATGGAAATGACTAAACACTTCTTAACTGCCCTAAAACAACGGCATCACTTTGAGCAAAACAGCAGTTTAGGTTCATTAATATATCTGTCTTTCTTTTTTAAAGACAAAATGTCTCAGGCCTACGTCGTGGTTTGTTTCAAGATGTGAAAAATGCCTTTCAAATCCAGTATCAAGGATTTTTCTTTTGGATAGGATAAGATGAAGTGATCCCAACCAACATGTGCTGACCAAAAATATATAGATATAGCATGCGTAGAATGATCTATTATTCAATAACACGCAAGTTTAAGCAAGCACTCCGATTGGTCAATTCCCATTCTCGAGCGTGTTTAAATGCCCGGTGAATGAACATACAAAAAGATTGTGCCTAATTACAGAAAGTATCGCTACTTGAAGCACAGGACTTCGGAACTCGGCGCAAGCGTCTCGTTCCTACGGCTGTGCTTCGCGTACCCATAATGACGTTCAAGAACGCCATCGAGTGTGAGATTGCTTAATTCGTGCTGGTTGAGTAACTGAAACATGTCACAATTGAACAGAATGGGGTTGGGTCAGCAGAGGCTGATGATCAGACACTGATCATCGTGTAGAAACCTGGCTTTCTTTTCCTTTGCACCGCCCGCAGTGGTCTGTTAAACTGCTAATGAAATAAAGATGTTCAGGATGAGAGTTGTGGAAACCGACTATAATGCTTGGCCACTGCGTTCGGGGCATACTCCTGAGAACAAAGTGTTGTCATCAATCTGGACCTATACCTTAGGGTAACAGGATAGCCTGCGAAAGGAAAGAAACCTCAAAGGCTGGATACTATTCCATTACTTCATATTCAACCCAAACAGATCTTTCATCTCTTCATACTAATGTCCCTTTAGAAATGGCTTGGGAGTGTGTGTGTGTGTGTGTGTGTGTGTGTGTGTGTGTGTGTGTGTGTATGTATGTATGTATGTATGTATGTATGTATGTATGTATGTATGTATGTATGTATGTATGTATGTATGTATGTATGTATGTATGTATGTATGTATGTGTGTGTGTGTGTGTGTGTGTGTGTG
>NC_140276.1:3370427-3395427 GCF_964030765.1 Micromesistius poutassou | reverse complement strand
CACACACACACACACGCGCGCGCGCGCGCGCACATTAACACGCAAATGCACACAGGAAGCCACTGAATTATAGATGGGTTAGAACAGGAAATTCCTGGCCATATCCCCTCTGTCACTCAGGCTCTGACCTTGCAACAAATCAATTAGCAGAGCTGCAGGGCAATCAGCAAGGCCTCTGAACGGACCCTTCATTCATGAAGGGGTTGTTGGGGGGGAGGGGGGGGCTGCTCAGTTCCTACCTGATAGGTGGCCCCAGCCCCACTGTGAGCGTCACCTCATCTCCCACACCTCACACTGTGCAAATCAAAAAGAGCTGGCTCTCCGTTGTTAGCGCAGCAGGGGGCTGGTTGGATGGGAGGGGGTCTTCTCTGGGGAGTCCATGGTGTATATTAGATATCGAATGTTTTCTCTTCGGGCCCTTAGCTTATCTCCCATGTTGCCGTTACAACAACAACCATAACCTCCATGTGATGCCAAGGGCTACATTTTGCGTCCCTCCCTCCCTCCCTCCCTCCCTCCCTCCCTCCCTCGCCCTCCTTCGTTTCCGCTTGGGAAACCTGACACTTACTCCCAGGATTCCTGCCATTCAGTATCAGCAGCATCAATGCAGCATCTGTGTGTCTCTCCTACCCCCCCTCCTCCCCCCCTCCTAGAGGCTTGCTGCGATGTAATCCCTCCGCAGCAGCAGCAGCAGCAGCAGCAGCAGCACAGTGGATCTTGAATCACCGTTCACTCTCCGGCAGAAGAGGAGTACGTTTTCCCATGGACCTGAATGACTCCCGGAGCCTCTGCTGCTGTGTTCCCCCCTGTATCGTTAATAGTGGTAGTGGGTCGATGCGCCGCGCTCCACTGACCTTATCCTCCATTAGACCCATTGTGTTATTGCCTGTGTGATGATGTGGAGTGTTCATATAAGCAGAGACCCTGGTTATGGAAAGAAATCTCTCACGCCCCCCCGCCCCCCCTGTGCATTAGGATGTATGGCTCCGTATGGGCGTATGGGTCGTTTGCTGCAGGCGAAGACTCAGTCCATGGCAATGCCGGGAGCATTCATTACTCATCTGCCAGCGCATATTGACAGTGCCACACTTTCATTTATTTTCTTCGCCAGCAAAACAATTTACATCACGCCGAGCAAATTGGTATTGTTGGTGCGATGCGATAAAATCACCAAGGGGGTAAGCGTATATATATATATATATAGAGAGAGAGAGGGGAAACAAACACGGCACCAAAGGCAGGAGTGAATCAACATAATTAGATTATATAATCATAATGGGAATATGATTGGGTTTGTCGTTTGTTTGACACTTTGCATCGGGAGCAGGTAATGAGCGCGCTCATTGAGAGAGTGACACAATGCGTTTCAAGGATAACTAATTCGAGAGGCAGATGCAACCGCAAACTACTTACTAAATGTATTGAATTCATTTGGATTCGGCATTGACAAAGTGTCACCCGTGCAGAGAATGGTGTCTTCCTTTCTAAAGGTGGGGATTTAACGCAGAGATGAACGTCGGGCGTCTATACGGGGCAGTGAGTGTATTATCTCAACAACATAATGACCCCAATCCCCACCTAAGGAAATGGATATTACATAATTATCTCCAATCAGATCTGATTATGCTACAAATTGAATGACCTTCTTCCTTCTGCTCGCCCTTCTCTCTGTGGTTGGAGGAGGTGGATGCAGAGCTTCCCTCGGGAAAGAGGATTAGATGTTTTCATTTTCTCAATTATTCCAATTCCTTGAGTTGGCAGAGAGTTGCAGACTGGAACCCCCAACTTGCAACAGATGCAACGGCTCTGGACGGATGGAAACTGGGAAAGCCACACGGGTGGCCAGCTGGCGAAAGGCAAAGGGTTGCTGATTTGAGCCCCCCCCGAGCTGAGGCGGTTTCTCAGATGAACTTAACCTTTAAGGGCTCACAATGTGCGGTTCTGTCGGGCTGTCCGTGAGGTGTTATCGTGAGGCGAGTCCATTGTGTGTGCCGTCCTTGGACTGACTACAAAAAGCACAAATAACGTCAATTGGTCAAGCTAACCACTGCTCGTACACAGGTTCATTCTGTTTCTGTTATTTAAGAGGCACAAAACACGGCAACGTCTGCTGCGATGCGTTCAAATTCTGATTTTATTTTATTCAGTCGTTCATAAGGTTTAATGGTCATTTGTTAATTAAGTGCTAAAGCGAGCAAAGTAAACAGCAACGCCTGGAACAGAGGAGGAGGCAGATTCACAAAACACATTTTGTTCTCAGTTAGTTTTCGTGGTGTTGTCGAGGCCGCCGTCGCTCCTCCTACACGCACTTATGTACATAAGCATACGGCCGCGGCGTTCAGACGACATTCCTCACCACCTGCTGCGACATCTGCTCCGTGCACACAACTCACTGGACTCAGTCAGTCAAGTGAGTCAGCAGGCAAAGTCCTGCTCATTTGCTGGTCACACGGCCGCAACACACACTCATTCAACTGCACACACACACACACACACACACACACACACACACGCGCACGCACGCACACACAGAGACGCAGCAGAATCAGCTCCCCTGTCCGTATCTGTCACATCACATGTTTTGGATGCATGCATGATGAAGTAGACGGGGTACAGAGAGAAGCACAGCTAGCTGGGAGAGCCTTGATGTACAGTGTCGTACGCAGAAATAGATTTTTGAGGTAGCAGACCGCAGCCAGAGAAAGGGGCCCCGGGGAAATGGATCTGACAAATCGGAAATTCCCACCGAAAATTAAGAAAGCACGTTCTGAAATATGGATCCATTTTATTTATTTATTTTTTTGGTTGAGTGTAATAGTAAACAAAACACGTATTGTTGTGAGTGCCAGTTTGGAGTGCGACGCTCGTGCCGTACAGAAGAGTAGTTATTTATTTAAAGCACGCCGGGATGACACCTTCAGCAAATTGCCTTATTATTTATAATGCTCCCTTGTACGTTGAGACATTTTTACAATGACAGGTCTGGAGAGCCCAGCCTAGCAGGAGGGGAAGGTTCTGGATTCTGCCGAGGAAGCACAACCCTTCTGCGTTCCTAATAAACCCCTCTGCTTTTTTGGGGTTGTTCCTCTCTGGTTGTCTGCGATTAGTTGGTGTCTTTATCCTTAACGTCTTCATGTGATGTGCTGGACAGGTTTTAGCGTTTGATAAGCGACCCTAAAATATGTGTATTGATCGATTAATCATTTAATGCTGCTTTTTAAATTCAACAAATTCAATTCATTCCCGTAGCGGGTAATGCATCGGTTTGGACATAAATAGGCCATCATTACTCACCGTCACTTTCACCGTCACTTAAAACCTTAAGACAGGATGAGCATGGAAATGGGTCGACGGAAGGTATTCACTCTCTGGCGGGATCATCCATCATTTATTAAGGAATTTGATTGACTCATGATTTACAAAATATATGTATTGCCATACAGTGCAGCATCATGTATATATAGGTGTGTGTGTGTGTGTGTGTGTGTGTGTGTGTGTGTGTGTGTGTGTGTGTGTGTGTGTGTGTGTGTGTATGGGTTTGTGTGTGTGTGTGTTGTGGCAACCCGGCCCGGTCCCAATCAACGAGATGCAGAGCACCTGAGGAAGCCTGCTTAAAAGGCAGGCTTCCACGTCCATTCAAGGCTCTCTGGTGGCTGGGGTGGACAGAGAGTCCAGCCATTGTGGCTGCGCCACGCAATCATCTTTTAGTTCTTTTTGTAAAAGAGACTTATTGTTTAATTAAACGAGCCGTTGTGGCTGAACACCCAACCGAACTGCGTGCTGTTTTGAGTGAGGCGAGTTGCCACAGTGTGTGTGAGAGAGTGAGAGAGTGTGAGAGAGAGAGAGAGAGTGTGAGAGAGAGTGTGAGAGAGAGAGAGAGTGTGAGAGAGAGAGAGTGTGAGAGAGAGAGAGTGTGAGAGAGAGTGAGAGAGAGTGTGAGAGAGAGAAAGTGAGAGAGAAAGAAAGTGAGAGTGAGTGAGAGAGAGAGCGCACTTTCTGTTTTGGCATCAGGACTCAAGCGTAGTACAACGACAAAGGGCAGAGCACAACTTGCATCCTGAGTGCCAAGTGCAGAATCCTGTGTTGAGCACTTCAAAGAGTTTTTGATCGATAGCATTATGGAAATGATATGAAATGTTTTCAAAAACACGTGGGTTTGTGTGTGTGTGTTGTGTGTGTGTGCATGTGTTTTGTGCATGGTGTGCATGGTGCATGTTGTTTAGGTTTTATGGCGTGGCACTGATGTCGGGGGCGACAGGAAACTGAATCAAACGGCGTTCCGTTTCACTTGAGCCGCCGAGCAATAACACAGATGCTCATCTGTTTGCTTAACGACCGATGACCAAAGTAGCAGTGAGTCCCCTTTCGACCTTTGACCTCTCAACACCCTCTCATTTAGCAAATTGTTTGGTTCCCCGGGGGGAGTGATGCTCTGTGTGTGAGGACATCAGTGAATTCTTGGTCTGGGGTCAAGCGTCAAGCTCGTCCCCAGAACATACCGTGGTTACACTAATTCTCCCTCTCACTCTCACACACGCACGCACACACGCACACACTCATAGACGCACACACACACACACACTCGTGCATCTCTCTTTCCTGCTCCGATTGCTCATATACACACACACACACACACACACACACACACACACACACACACACACACACACACACACACACACACACACACACACACACACACACACACACACACACACACACACGCCTGTATATATATTTATGACTATGTGCTAACATTCACCAAATCCCACGAGAAGAATTACACTGTGTTGAGCCAGGTGTCATTTCATTATTGTTGCCCACCAAGTGTGTGTCTGGAATTCAGTGATAGATGGTCCAGGATAACCTTCTCCACCCCCCTCTTGAAGCATCCACAAAGACGGATTGCCTTTGCCCAAACATCTGTTAACCTTATAATGAATTAATAATACTATGGATGAACCCTACAATGCGTCTTTCTGGACGAATCTCAAAGCGCTATATGTTAGAACAAAAAAATCACACAAATCAAGAGCAATCTTTTTAAAAACTATTATACTCTGTTTTTTTTTTTTTTCTCCAAAAGGAATCAGACAAGTGCTTGTGACACTTGAGTCAGTGCGCTCTGATTGAGTGAAAAGGCTCGAGCATTTAATGGAGGTCGGACATCAATAATTCGTAGAACCACTTGTAAAGAATCCTTTCATTCCTCTTGTATTCATTCAAAGGCGAAAGAGAACAGAAATCTGCCTCAGAATCGATGATGTTCCTTCGCGTCCCACCCTCCCCTCCTGAGCCAATCAACACCACTCCCCAGCCCTGTTCATCTACCCCGTGTTTGTGTGTGTTTGTCTGTGATCACATGCTAGGGTTTGTGTGTGTTTATTTGTCTGTGTGTGTGTGTGTGTGTGTGTGTGTGCGTGTGTGCGTGCGTGTGTGTGTCCTTGTACGTTTTCGTGGGTGCCTGTGTGTGTGGTCCTCCTTGTGAATTTTAAGACACAAGTATAGGGGCATACATGGAACGGTAACCTAACCTCATAGTGTCAGGCCATGAAACGTACCATCTGTTGCAGCGAGGTGACACACAGACAACCTCTGTCTGGGATGCCCTGCTTCTCTGGGCTGCGTCTTCTTTATTATGGGCTGCGAATTTACGGGCATCTCAGCACATAATGCTGGAATTTTTCGCGCATATAATTTTTTTTTCTGACAATCTGTCCTTGTGGTTATTAACATTTTATGTAAATACCATAACGTTGAATAACAATGTCTGTTTCTCACATTGTTTGCTTAACAAATTGCCTTTTAAGGGAATAAAAGTAAGAAAGAAAAACAATATATTTATTCAAGAACAAAAAGCAATTGGAGGAGGATATGAGTTGAGGGGCTATATATATATATATATATATATATATATATATATATATATATATATATATATATATATATATAATCATTCAATTTTATTTTTTTATTTAAAGGACAGTGCACATTAATCAACAATTTCTGTAAATGTGCCAGTGTTAGCCAGCAGGCAAATTTCCAACTGTAGTTCTTTGTATATATATATATGTATATACTGTATATGTAAGTATAAAGATATATACACATACACACATACATATTTACATACATGCATACATACATAAATACATACATACCTATCTACATACGTACCTATCTACATACGTACAAACATACACACACACATAGTACATACATACACACACACATAGACACAACATACATAAATAGCTATAGCTTATTCAAAGTCAATCTAGCGCGTGCGAGCTGTGAAGCAAAGAAAAAAACAAGAAAGGAAGTGAGGAAAAGGTTTCCCACGGTTCATTTAAAACAAGCACCTCTCTGTCTGCAATCAAGTGTAGACATGACATCGCTGTCCTGGGAGGGGGTGCACGGCACGGCACGGCAGCCCCCCCCCCCTCCCCCGGTTAGCTCCGGTCTGCTCGGTTGGTGCTGAAGGAAACACCACAGCACATGTCCCGCGGCCCCCCCCCCTGTAATCACCGAAGGGGTCCTCGTCGGTTGGAGCAGCCCCCTCGCTCTGCCCGACCGACCTCTGTGTTTTCACGGGAATCTGAAACAAAGCCAATATTTGGAACCAAAACACGCCGTCCCGAAATGTGCACTCGAAATCAAGCGTTTTTTTTTTTCTCCATCAACCTCATTTGTAATGTAAACTCTGCGTTCGATTTTTTTTTTTCTCATGGAATAATTACGACGTTAAGAACGAGGGGTGGAGGGCGCAGCTGTTAAAACGCGTCCGACAAATATTTACAGAACCCCTTAAAGACCACCGCTCCGCCCTGCGATGGCATGTCTCAGTCGCGGCCCCAATCGACACAGCGATGATTACGGGTACAATAACAAAAGTCCCCGTTAACGTAACGTCCACACATTGCCTCGGCTCCGCGGGGTCAGGAAATCGATGCGGCCTCGCCTGCAGCCGACATCGAGAGCGGCCCGTCTCTGACCTTCATCGACGATGAAGGCCAGAGATCATCTTCCTCGCGGCCAGTGCAGGAGGAGGAGTATGAGTAAGACGCTTGCATTGACAGCCGTGAGGAGCAGTAGTGGCGTCCTACCACTGAACTAAGAGGTTAATGGGGGGCAGGGTGTGACGTCCCCTCTGGCTGATCCGTGTCACCGTATCCACTATAGTGTTCCTCGCTGATGGTAGGGGAGGTGGGGGTCGGGTCGGAAGGCATCTGATGGGCTTGTGTTTCTTTCGAGGTGCCGATGAAATGGAAGAAGAGGAGGGTGATGGGAACCCCCCCAAAAAAAGATCAGATTAATTCTTCTGTATCCGTCGAGGGCCAGTTATTGCTTCCTTGCACATTTTTCGGTGGGGTTGATTTGAATAACAAATTAGGACGCGGATTGCAAATGTGGCGCTCTCTGCCACGCGATCCCAAAGCACTTTATCACTCTTTATACATTCATAAAGCATGCCTGCAGCTCGTCTCCCCCCACTTAGGCACTGGGAGGCCCCACAGAGATGCTAATGTTCAAATACTATTTTCTCCCGCAAGCTTGTTAGCAAGTTATACTCACTTTTGTCGAGTCATTCAATTGTCTCACAATTACAAAGTCTCTCCACTTCCCCGTTGTCTCACGAGTAAAACCAAAAGTTTAAACCAACTCTGCGACGACTGGGAGCATTTTGAATCCTAATGTCGCTGGTATGTAAGCGCAGCTGAATGTGAGATTAAACCACCGCAGTGTGGACAGCCAGTCCGGAAAAAATAAGGATTTTTCTTTTGATTCAGGGGTCTTCATTCATTCTGTCTTTGGCACACAGCTGGATCATCCTTCTGGACCTGTGGGTGGCGTTAGACATCACACACACGCACGCACGCACACACACACACAGGCACACAACTACACACACACACACACACACACACACACATAGGCACGCAAGTACACACACACACACACACACACACACACGCGCGCGCGTGCATAGGCACACACGCGCGCGCGCATAGGCACACACACGCATAGGCACACACACACACAGGCACACAACTACACACACACACACATGCGCACACTCACATATGCACGCATGCATGCACACACACAGACACACACACACACATCGGCACACATGTACACACGCACCCACCCACTCATAAAGGCACGTATACACACACACACACACACACACACACACACACACACACACACACACACACACACACACACACACACACACACACACACACTCATTATGCACAGTGAATCGGGGTGACCCAGCATGGATGACAGTTTTGTTATCTGCGTGGTGCCAGCTCCATCCGCCTCTGAACTCCAGGCTCCGCGCTGGGGAACATCCAAAGAGGTTTGTTTGGTGCACTGACAAACAAAAAAAGACCCTGGTCTTGTGTTCTTAAAATGCAATGAATCCGAGATGGATCCTGCATCATAAAAAGGACCAGATGCTGCAAAATGTGGATTGGTAACACAAAGGAAATCAATACGGGTCTCTGGAGCTAAAGCAGCTGTACTCCCAGGCAACAGGGCCGTGCAATGGGAACAAGTCAGGTCTCTCTCCAGAGGCCAGGGTTGTGTTTAATTTGATACATTATACATGGTGAAGGCTGACGTACCGATGTACCTTGAGATTAGATGTATATTCATGAGTGCACCAGTTCATCAGTAGGCCTGATACATGAACACACAACTACTGAATTCAGGCAACTGATAATTAAGACATAATTGCCTATAACAAACCAATGCATGCTTATAAAGTTAACATAATGAAAGAAATGCGGTCAAATCCTGGGCAATGGGGTAATTGCATCTCTATAAAAAGAGCTGTCCTCGCTTTTGAAACACAATGGCCAATGTTCCATCTTCAAAACAAGGAAAATACATTCACAATTTAATTAGTCCCCAGATCCCACCATGAACAAATGTATTCAGTTCCAAGGTTGCGTTGCAGCAGACTCGTCTTCCTCGCGAGTGCACCGTTTTGGGATTTATATTATTCTGACTGTCACCGAGAGCACTTTTCCCGGTGGGATGATTCACACTGAGCACGTGTGGCCCCGTCCTCTCCTCCCTCATCCGCTCTGCTCTGCGCTGCGCTGCCTCCATTCCTACAGTCGCTCTCTCCCAGCGGCGCTGGTCGTCATACCTACATCGCACCTACACAGGAGTAGGAAGTGAACCGGTCTTAGAGATCTCAGAATATACCGCACCGTGCGTACGGTGCATCGGAGGATGCCCGCGTACGAGAACTTTTCCAGCATCACAGCGCACGGCTCTTCATCGGCGCACGCACCCCGGACGGTCGTACTGGAAGAACTTCACTGAGAAGGAGAAGAAGAATAAGTGGAATTGCGAATAAAGCATCCCCGGAGTTCTTTTTTTCTTCTTAGTTAATTTCCAAATGATGATATCCTCGCGTAAAGCAGGACCCGTTCCTGCTGTGTAGGCGAGGTGTGCAGAGGGTGGACTAAGAGGTGCTGGGTCTGCCGAGCTGAGCAGAGATTCATCCTCTGGTGCAGACATGGAGCTCTGGGGAGTCTATCTGGTGCACTTTGTAACTTTGGGTAGGTGGCGAGTTCCCTTCCTTCCTCATGTAAAGTGCGTATGTCAGGGTGGAACGATATGCGGTTAGATGTGTGCGTTTGGAACGTAAAGGTTGTTTAAGGGATTTGAGGTAAACCTTACCAAATATTAAACAGATTAGAAACTTTTCATCGCCTGTGCATGTTCTTGTATGACTATTTGATATTTTTACTGTATGGTCAGTAGAGTAGAGTTAAGGAAATAAGGAAGAAATGAATATTCCCCACAAAAGACATGTCCTACATATACTATAGTACAAAAAAAAATCTCACCTTAAATATAGGATAAACTAACACCAGTATTCGTGTATGTACAGCTATAATTTAAGTGATTCGATTCTGCGCACCATTGTGTGTGTGCGTGTGCGTGTGCGTATGCGTGTGCGCGTGCGTGCGTGCGTGTGTGTGTGCGTGTTTGCGCGCGCGCGATCCATGAGGCGCAAGCTTTGACGCGTTGGAGTGCTTTGATGTATATTCTACATGTATGAGTCAATGTTCTTATGGCTTGTTCGAAGTTCATGCAAGTTTCTGTATGCCCATGTTTTTCATAAAAAAAAAAGTTTATTCTCAAATAGGATCGTGTATATATGCCCCCTTTGAGAAATGTGCATAGATCTCTGTCATTTGCGTAACCACCCACGTAAAATCACATAGCCATGTAATTGGATGAAGTTGGAGTATCTTTTCCTCACCAGCCACAGCAGAAAGATTGAGATGTCGCTTTGCTCACAGAGTTTACCCATCACACCTGATCGATGAAATGAGCTAGATGCTGGTGAAATAAGAACAGCATAATGAGGCCTGAAGACAATAAACTTGCATATATAGGCCTCTATATATATATATATATTGGCCTATACACATATATAAGTAATACTCATACTGCATTACTTACGGTTGTTCATGGGGAATTCATTGGGTAGGCCTACCTCATTTCCCCTGCACTACTACACTATTGACTTTCTGCAGACTAGCCTCAGACTGTGTTTAGCCATCTGCCCGGGACAATTAGCTGAGGCAGCCCACAGATAGATCAGCCACCACTGGCTCTTTGGGCAACTTGATGCATTTATATGGGCTGCTGAAGAGGTATAATGGCTTTGCATGGCTAGTGACTGGGGGTCACGCACGCACGCACGCACGCACACGCACACGCACACGCACACACACACGCTTGTATGCTAGGAGAGACTGTTTCTCTATTTCTAATTTGTAAAGCAGGTCAAATCAAAATGCTTTTCTTCAGGCAGCTTTGTTTTGAGTTATAAGACATCTGGAGAATAGTAAGGATGTGTCCACCAACAAATGATAAGACAAGCAACGAGAAGATTTGAAGCGTAATTGCCGAATTGCCACTGGGTCTCAAACAAACGAGTGAAAAAACATAAACAAATCGTCGGCAGAACAGGGGGTGTAAAGTCCAAGCGTTGCTCTCAGCTGCCACATGATCATACACGGCGCTTCTCTTTCACAGACCAACACAGGAGTCTCACACCGTGATACAGAAAGAATGTCCTTTTTTTTTCCGTCCAACCCATCATTGTTTTAGCTCTGATTCGTTGGCACCGTTGGCTGGTCGTAGCAGCACCGTGTATTCAGATCATTATCTGCGCTGGTTCGCCAGGTTCTCACTTCAGCGGCATAAGGTGATTGCATGAAATATTAATGGTTCATACTGCATGGGTAAGACATTATCTACATGGGTATTCAGACTGGTAACCTGGTAATTAAAGTCAATCACCACTGGCACACCAGACTTGTTTGCCAATCGGGAGCAATTGACCTGATTGATCGAAACATTTCTCTCCGGCGCACACCTTTTAATTAACCTTAGTCATATGACATACTGAATTTGACATTAATAATACCTGACACACATGTAGAGAGAGGAAACAGAGCTAGATAGTGTGAGCTCTAGAGACAGCGAGAGAGAGAGATAGAGAGAGAATGGGAGTGGAAGATATAGAGAGAGAGGGATAGACATGTACTCACACACACACACACACACACAAACACACAAACACACTCATGCACGCACACATACACAGACGCATGCACAGATGCACGCAGGCACACACACACACACACACACACACACACACACACACACACACACACACACACACACACACACACACACACACACACACACACACACACACACACACACACACATAGGTATTACCAGACATCGCCTGTTTTATTGCCTGGCCTCTACTAACAGATTTGCAATGAATCTCATTTGAAACAGGTATTAACTCACAGAGCTCTTTTGGAGAATGAAGTAAACTCGAAATCAAATTAAAACCACTTGGTTAATTCCTCATCCCGTGTCTCTTGTTGTTCTGCCAAGTATTAGGAATGGACTGGCATAGGTGGTCACCAAAGGCTAATGGCTAGCTGTCAATACCTAATCACTGCTTGATATCCTGTTACCCTACTCCTAAATATGTAGTGTTCGTAGCTCTGGGCTGAGCAGGTCAAATGACTCTTACAGCCTGGCATCCTATCTTTCATCACTTGATAGCCACAGGAAATATAAGTAAGGAAGGAAGCAGAGTGAGAGTGTTCCATTTGAGCCCTATCAATAATTTGAAGTGACGTTCGCCCACAGATGTTGTTGAAGTGGGTTGAAGCTTCGGAGACTCTGCGGCGGTTTTCCAACGCCCTGGCTCACTTCTTAGAACCGTTGGAGAGGAAAAAAAGGGCTCCATGTTTAATTATTGAGATTTTAACTCTTTTTAGCAGCTGAGATGTTGCTCTGCGATTTCTGTCTCGCGTCACTCAGGTGAAACATCTGACTCCCACCACAAACTGTCAGGCGGTTAGGCACCGGCGGTGAAGTCAGATACAGCCTGACTCTGTGCGGCTGAACGAAAGTGACACATTTATTGAGTTGGAGGGATTATTTGGTGAATAGTGTCAATGGTGGTAACGGGGTAATTTATGTTGATTTAGGAATAATACCGGCAAAAAAACACTTTGACCTTGTTATAAAACGTCTAACATTGACCAACTATTTATTCTCGGCTCGATTGTGCTTTATGGTTATTTGTAATTTGTCCCTGGCTGTCAAGGCAGGCTCAGTGCAATCTGCTCCAGTGGGCTGTTTTCCTGTGTTACCCAGAATTATTCATGCTACCCCGCGCTCAACATCAGCTGCAGGATTAGACAGCTGGTGACTGGGCTGGAAGAGCTAGCCTGGCTCTCCCAGCTAATGCTATCCTCAGCTGCTGCTGAGCTCGCCGCGGCTAACATTAGCTTAGCTAGTTGGGCGTTCTAGAACACTCAATGGCCGTTTTGCTTGATTTCGACCGGGTACCCCCCCCCCTCTTTTTTGGGGCAAAAAATGAAAGTCCAAAATACAATTAGATAATGATTAATATCCAGAAGTGAACTTAAAAAATACTCCAGGATATCTGACATTAACTGCTTACATGATTCTAAGTATTATAATGATAGATGTAATAATACGCACAGTATAGAAGTGTAAGATACATTCACACAAGATAATTAAAAACATTT
Source organism: Micromesistius poutassou (assembly GCF_964030765.1). NCBI lineage: Eukaryota > Metazoa > Chordata > Actinopteri > Gadiformes > Gadidae > Micromesistius > Micromesistius poutassou. Next base: position 3,382,300 of record NC_140276.1, on the reverse strand, counting down.
CAACAACGTGTAGTTCAATATTTAAAGGCACAACATTTAATTGAAACGCATGTAAATGACTACTTTAGTGCAATACTTGAATACCCTTCTCCCTTTGGTAAGGAATTGAGTCAAATTGGGCTGCTCATCAGGCTCAAGTTGGAATATGCAATAATATGCAACTTGTAAAGTTCTTGCTTTGATTGGTTTTTGATCAACTTTGGCAGCATTTCATTGGGCAGCAATGTGTGCCAAAATACACTGTATGTTTCACTCATACATCATGGTCTAGAAATCACATCTCTTTCCTGATTCTTAAATTTCTCTTACTATCGTACTTTATCTCACCTTCATTTATTAGTGTATTGCTTTTACAGGAACAATGACAGAAATAAAGACTCTACTTCGTCCCCTTAAAGATTCTCCTCAAAGATTCCTCTTCTTAAGTGGCAAAGCATGTTGTTAAATGAGTGTGTAGTGGGACCTTATGCAAGAACCGTTATAGAAAGCAGGCTACTTCAGTTTGTTTACAGACAGCATGAAGATGATGAATTGTTAATTTGTCTTTTGCTTGCCCTTTTGACTCTGTGGTTTGCCAGAGGGAGCTCTCCATGTTATAGTTGAATGTTTTCACACACCTTGTCTTCGACACAGAGCATTAACAATTCTACTTAAAGTTGTGGGAAAAAATATATAAAGGGAAGGTTTGAAACTCTCATATAACTTTTGTCTCTATAATTGTTTCAATATATAAGAACCATAAGAAAAGTTGGAATGGTACTTGCTCACATATTCATTTAAAACTTTATGCAATTCCATTCAGCACCATGGCCAATTCGGGGTCTGGCATTAAAAGCCTTTGTGGCTGTTGTTGGGGAAAAACAATCAGGGACATACTGTATCTCGTCTTTGGAAAAAAACAAAAAAAACTGAAGCTGGTGGCTGGATATCTTGTTGTTGGAAGGCGAATTGACTCTTGGTGGTTAAAAAAAATGGATCAATCTTTCTGACACAGAGCTTAAGATGGTTTTGCAATGGCAAATGTGGTTGCCTGAAAAAGAGGGGTAAGTAGGGTCCCATGTGTGTGTGTGAGAAAGAGAGAGAGAAAGAGAGAAAGAGAGGGAGGGAGAGAGAGAGCGAGAGAGAGAGAGAGACACACAGAGAGAGAGAGAGAGAGAGAGAGAGAGAGTGTTTGTGTGTGTGTGTGTGTGTGCAATGTGTGTGCTTGCGTTTGTGCGTGGAAGGGTGTAATATGTGGAATAAAATTGTGAGTTGAGGCCTGGTCCCACTGTATATATTATATAAACAGTGAGAGAGAGCACATCGAGTGAGGCTAGATGGAGGGATGCCTGACTGCTCACTTTAGACACCTGGATGTGCGTCAGACTTTAATTGAGGGAAACATCTGTAACGGGTCAAGCTGATAACCCCTATAATTTACCGCCACGCACTGACCTCCTTTTTTGCTATACCTTCAAATCAGGTTTTCTTTTATTTAATGGAAAAGTTTCAGTAGCCTAGTTTCAGAAGTTCACAAGGAAGGCTGTCTGAAGCTGTGTGGAGTGTGGAGCGTAATGCTCCTGTAGTCTTTCTTGAAACGGAATGGTCAATTAATTTGTATGGTTATGTATTACTGCTGTGAGATTAAACCCATTAGCTGGCATTCCAGTATTATCTTTTCCATTAAGTGGCCCATCCGACTGTGTTTGCTCCGTATTCGGTCGTTTCTTGTTGACATTTTGTGCCGAGGGAAGTGCGGCAGACGCAAGATCACCTGACCACAAAATTATAGAACGCAGTTTGTTTTATCTAGCTCGATTTCAGAATGCAATCGTCAAGCCTTTCTCTGCAGAGCTCAGATGGGTGCAGGCTGATGATCTTAGAGGTACAATTATTTGCTGAAACAATTTAGTTATTTAGCAGCATCTTCTCTACAGCGTCTTCAGATTCACACTTTGCTCTCGGAAGCCTCAGGGCAGGGAGACAAACACAGTACTTTTCGTCCAGACTGCCAATACCCTCTCTCTCCCCCCCACCCCTCCACCAACCCCACAGCCCCCAACCCCTTTCCCACCCTTTGAGATACATCACACTTAGTAAAAAAGCAAAACACATTTTCAATCGTTACCTGAGGACCAAAGCATTAAAGCACGGCCATGTATTCAGAGCTGAACCGTACGAGTCGGCAATGATTTTGAGTGGGACCCCTTGTTGCTTAACGCAGTCTCTCTCTATTAAAAGACCCAGCCGTGGTGGAGTGTGCCCCCCAGGCCCCTACAGAGCCTCATTAGCCAGGAGTGTGTTTATATGCTGAGTGAAAGCCCCATCGCTGACAGGCAACCACAGCCCCTTGGTGACAACATTTCAGAACCAAGGGACTAAGCTCTACTTCCACCCCTCCCGCGTTGCCCAAACGCCTTTCTGGGACACTTCAAAGTCTATTCAGGGTTCAGAGTAGTAAGTCTCCATGGAGATTGATGGAGGAAGACAATAAATGGGAGCAGATGACAACGGCCCAAGGACGGGTTTTTACCGTGATTATTGGTCTCTTTCTTGTTTTTTTCTTTCTTGTCTGTTTAGTCTGTTTAATGTCTAAAAGTCCAAAGAGCACTTCATCTCAGGACTTCTAAAGACTTGGTTTGGGCTTTTACACTCAAATAGTTACCTACTTTCATATCTTATCTTAGTAAATGTGAATATACTTGAATGCGCCACATATATTAAGTCATATCAAGTTATGCTGTAGAATAACTGTGAATCACCACAGACATTTTAATGTATCGTTGTCCTCACATATTTTTGCATATGATCAACGGAACTTGAACTTGATCTTCTCCGGTCCGTCGAGTGGGGAATAAATATTTCCATTGTGCATACGGTCGGACAATATGGCACGGAGACATTTGAACTTACCTGACTGACTGTGTGTTTTCTCTCTCCTGCGGACGTCTTCGCCCACAGCTGTGACATTAGACCTTAGTCTGTCTGTGACAGTCGGAGAACGCTCTGACTGCAGCAGACCTTGGTACATCCTGTGCACTAATCCTTTTGTAATGGTGAGGCTTCAACGCACACTCTCTCTGTGTAAACACTGTCCACTCTCTCCTCCTCCTCCTCTTCCTCCTTCTCTTTTCCGTACATTTATAATAGTTGATATGCTTTGTGTATTCATGGCATAACGTTTCCATACTCTTTATGATCCGTATCCCATTTTGATGTTATTCGAGACTTTGTAGACGTCGATACAATAAAAGTACACCAATGGGAACGTTCAAATATTAAGGCGAAACGATCATTTTATTTATTTTCTGTTCATTTTATTAACCTCCCTAAAAAGGCCATAAATAGGATTCATCTTTGCGACAGATTGCATTTACAGTACATTACACAACTTAATTTACGGGATACTTTAATCCAAAGAGACTTACGATTAGATCAGTCTCTCATGGAAAGCCCACGATATTATAATTAAATCTCATTAAGCACTATTTCCCCAAAACGCTCGCCAAAAACCCTTTGCGTGTTACGAGGAAACTCTATCAGAATTGACAAATGTATAATTTATCCCGGTTCTACTGCAGAGACGGATCTGTTTCTCCTCAGTCCCGACGTGTCGCCTGCATCGTTGTTTTATGTAGGGCCTCAAAATGTGACAATAAGTAATGAATGTAATGAGCCAAAAAATTAAGGAAAATGTGCAAAACAAATTGAAGTGATCAGGACGCCAGGCCCTTCAATAACGCGGCGGCCATGATGGATGCAGCTGTCTCGTATCGTTGTGGCCACAACGCCATTCCCATGACATTCACGAGGTGCTAACGGACTTAATGAATGTATTTTATATCAGAGTCGTGATGGCTGAATTAAACCCTGTGTAACCATTATTTCATTGAAGATAAATACTGTCTATTTATTACCCTGGGCCATGTCTGTGTTTGTGTCTGAGTTACGTTTTATTTCAGAAGGCAGAGTGTAATAGTTAGTTTGCTCAGTATTCCCAGGCTGCACGATGCCTGTAAACAAGTCAAGTGTTGGCACCAGAGGGTTTCTCATCTCAAAATAATTAATCTCTAATTCGCATCCACAAGGAGCCATTTGCCTAATCAAATCAATCGAATCTATTGGGTGACCTCATTGTTGTTTCTGATAAAATGAAAAGACCTTATATTCCTGTTTGCGGGTTACTGAATTAGATCTCTGTCTGGAGCAGGGAACCTGAGCTCTCCCGTGTCTCATGCGTTGCGACGGGATCACGTTCCGGAAACGGATCGAAGGCAGAGAGAGAGAGCCCCGACCTGACAGTAATCCATTGACCCTGAGGGCCGTGTGTCCAGAAGAGGAAGCGTTGGATAGCGTTTCTCATTCATTAGGAAGGGGGAGGTGGACGCTCGTAGTCGGTAGTACTGATGTAGTGGTAGTGGTAACACGCACCCTTTGGGTGGGGATTACACAAAACGTAAGTGGTTTTACACACACACACACACACACACGCCATCAGTGGTTACACACACACACACACACACACGCCATCAGTGCTAACACAAAGATGCACACACACCATCAGCGGTCACACACACACACACACACACACACACGCCATCAGTGGTTACACACACATACGCAATCACTGGTAACACACACACACACACACCATCAATGGTTAAACACATGGTAACAAATTAAAAAGTTACATCAGCTATCTATACATCTAACATATAACTTTACATACGTATATTAGGTCACTGGTTGATAAAGTGACGGCCAGAAAACGGAGGAAGGCCTCAGACGAAGAAGGCCGCTGCAGACAATCCTATTCGATTCGATTTCTTGAACAACTGTGTTCACACTGTCAGTTATTTCGCACAAAAAAACTCCTTCAGAATAATAGGGAGAGAGAGAGAGAGAGAGAGAGAGAGAGAGAGAGAGAGAGAGAGAGAGAGAGAGAGAGAGAGAGAGAGAGAGAGAGAGAGAGAGAGAGAGAGAGAGAGAGAGAGAGAGAGAGAGAGAGAGAGAGAGAGAGAGAGAGAGAGAGAGACTCTGCATCACCCCCGCCCCCTTCAACCGATTAGTCGTGGGGTTGGGGGGGGTTATGTTCTGCGGTGGATAACCTTGCGTCGCAGCGATGACAGAGGTCGCAGTGAGCGCTGCTTGGGTTCCTCGGTGTTCCAGAGAAGGGAAACACACCATTACCAGGGCGGCAGACGGGAACGGACTGGAGGGCACCTGTCTCTGTAAGCGGCCGTGGATTTACAACATCTGCTCGGCGCGCCAGAGGATGCCGCCTTGCGCACGCCGCCATGTGATTCATCCTCTGGTGTGTGAGGAGCGAGAGCCCCAAACAGTGATTTAGGAAAGAACCACACACACACACACAGGCACACACGCGCACACATGCACGCACGCACACATGCAAGCACACATGCAAGCAGGTGCGCACACACACACACACATGCACAAATGCACACGCACACATGCACACACATACACACGGGCACAGGTAGATGCACCGTGCATGGTGTGTTAACACGTGTTGATGTTAACACCGCAACATTTGGGATATTAAGCCACGTTGGGCCTAATATCGTCGTTTGCAGTAACACATTTAAAAATGTAAATGATTATGTGGAGAAGGTGGCAGGATTGTATTCTGTTGTACAAACAGTGGGGGGGGGGGGGGGGGGTAATTATATCCAGGTCTGCAGTCACTTTTATAACCACACAGGTGGTTAGAATCTTTATTTACCTGACATTATTAATAGTAATTTCAGGAACCCGGAGTCGTGACTTTATATTAATACTGTGATGTTATAATAACATAACCTAGCGAGGTTGCATAGCAACCAGGAAAGAAGTCTGTAGAATTTTATTCCAGGGTATAATTTGTTTAATACTAACTGTGTACAAAATGATTCCATAATTAAAAGCGGAGGGTTATCCAATTAGACCTTCTAATGACCTCCTAATGAACAAAGACCTGAAATTGCTGTTGCCTGTCTATGGTATTTCATAGTATACAGCGACCCACGTATTGGAATAGTTCTTGTTAGGCTCCCGTAAAACCTGCTGAAGACACAATACACTGGCTTCTTCCCCTCCTCCTACAGCCACACAGAACTTATTTGGAGAACTCTTATTTGACCCAGAAATACCTGACGTTCCTCAGTGACTGACGTCCAGGTATGGCCTTAAACTGCTTTCTCAAGGTTTAGTTGAGCACTGCAAACTCCTCTAAACTTCTCTTTGTATCACTTTATAATTGGTCCAGGGGAGGGATGGAGAGGTGTCTAGTTTGTCAGAGGCCCTGTCAAAAAATTTCTCGGTTATTAATACTTAATGTCCGCGGCTCGCACATCCCTGTATGCATCCTAAAACAATGCTCCCCGCCGGACCACTCTCAATGCATCCTAAATAGAAACAACACCTATTTCTTCTTGGCTTCATCTCGCCGTAGACCACATGGTCTACTGCTATGCTCCCTCTAGCTCTTGTTTTTATCTGGCGTCTCTAGAATGGATCATCAGAGAGCCTCGGTATCATGATAACAAGGCATGTAGGATCCTGGAGTGTGAGAGAAGAGAACACTACATATAAGTCCAAAAAACCTCAAACTAGTTTAATGCTTAGCCCTGCAGCTGCCCCAGGGAGCTCTTTTCCTCCAGGACAGACTGTAAAAACAGAGTGTGAAGAAGATCTTCTGGTCTGGGAAGAGTGTGAGCTGGATGGACCACAGGCAACCCCACTTTCAGAAACCACAAGAGAAATGGGTTTTGGTGGTGGGGTCTTTTTTTTTTTAGGGGTCTTTTTATTCTTGCTTTCTGGAAAATGCAATATATTTCCTAATAAGTAACAGACAAAAGCACTGAGGAACTTTATTGTGGATTATAATGTTTTGCTGCATCATCCATTTTATGTGCAAACAAAAGGTGATTTGTTTAAAATGGTGTCAGGCTCATTGTGTTTTCATGAAAACGAACCGTAAATATATTTCCAAATGACGCCTTTTCTGCTTTTGTTCTTCTTCCCAACTTTCCTAGAATTCTTTATTTTGACTCTGATCCAATGCCCTTCAGTCCACATGGTCTGCATCACAATGGTACTTAGCATTTTAAAACTCGCACTCGACACAGAGAGAAAGAGAGAGAGAGAGGGCGGGAGAGACAGAGGGAGAGGGAGAGGGAGAGGGAGAGGGAGAGAGAGAGAGAGAGAGAGGGAGAGGGAGAGGGAGAGGGAGAGAGAGAGGGAGAGAGGGAGAGAGAGAGGGAGAGAGGGAGAGAGAGAGAGAGAGAGAGAGAGAGAGAGAGAGAGAGAGAGAGAGAGAGAGAGAGGGAGAGGGAGGAGGGAGAGGGAGGGGAGAGAGAGAGGAGGAGAGAGAGAGAGAGAGAGAGAGGGAGAGGGAGAGAGAGAGAGGGAGAGGGAGAGGGAGAGAGAGAGGGAGAGAGGGAGAGAGAGAGGGAGAGGGAGGGAGAGAGAGAGAGAGGGAGAGAGAGAGAGAGAGAGAGAGAGAGAGAGAGAGAGTTACATGGGGCTTACCCTGCAAGCTGCTATGAGAGCATCACCTGTGCTTTTCTGTACATGCCCTTTGAAACCTGAAAAAGTAGCACCTGGCAGGGACAGGGAGCACATATGGTGAAGTTGTTTTCGTTGGAAGGTTACTTATACGCGTTACGGTCTGTGCCTCGCCCCAAGGCCACGCGACCGGAGTGAACTCCAGTCTGCTGTTAAACATTATACATGACTGCTGCAGAAGAGATTATTGTTTCGGCACAGTACATAATAAATGTAAGTGGCATCGCATTCAAACCTTCACGGCTTTCACCCAGAGCCAATTAGTGACCTTTTGACCTTGGGATGAACAAAGTGATGAAAGACCTAGTTCTTCTTTAGAGTGTAGAGACATGTTTGAAGGTCCACTGTGAAGCATTAAGTGGCAGGAATGGAATATAATAGGTTAGGTTTAGGGTCAGGGTTAGGGTTAGGTTTAGGGTCAGGGTCAGGGTTAGGGTTAGGGTTGGCGGTACCATGTTGCATCGCCATGCTTCTGCAGAACGGCCCAGAACTAAGAGTTGTAGAAAGGAGTGGGCGTGTTATCGCCATGGCTACGACAAATTTGGGATAATGTTTTAGAACTGTTGTGGTGGGAGAGCATTTTAATGACCAATGTTATGTATGAAATGTGCTCCACACTGTGGGGTTACACTGAGTATCCAAGGATACTCAGTATAACACATCTTCACACACACAAACACACACACACACACCCTCGCATTCAACGTGCCCGAGCTTCTCTCGGACATGGACATCCACCTTTGCACAGACGGTAAAACAGTGTAGTGCAGAATTTACATGTTCTATAAATAACAAAAACACAATTTGTTCAATAAAATCGAACAAATAGCCTCATCACTTGACACCTATGATGCTACCAGATGCTGTCGTAAACAGTCACATCGTTTTGAAAGCACCTGCTGACACCTTACACAACACAGATCAGTGCAGCCCTCCGGCGTCATTGGAAGGTAAGGTAGGTGGGGGGGGGGGGGGGGGGGGGAAGATTCAGTTGGCTGCAATCTGCAACCTCCGGGCTAGTGGTCACCTCAATCCTTCACACTGGGCTGTAAGGTCACAGGCTATACACAACATATAGAATAGATAAGTAAGAATATACATGGCATGATAGTTCTACGATTCCCAGAACAAATCAAATGTTTTGTAAACTGGGTTTGATTTATAAATCCCATTATTTAGCTGGCAAAAACTTTGAACAGCCGGAAGTTGCCCTTCTCTTTGGTGTATGCTACAGCCTTGGCGTCTTTGGTGTCCAGGGACGGAGGAAAGGACAGAAAGCAATTCAATTACCATACAAATTGCAATATTGTGTGCAATGGAATCGAACCATCTAGCACAACTGGTGTCTGAATTGAAAAAAATAAATTAAAAAAAAAGACAAAAATGTCAACCTGAGTTTCGACCAAGGTCCAGCCTGTTGTCAAAGCTAATCCACAGAATGGGTTGTTTATCAGTCTTACCGAAAAGGACCCATATGCCCCACAAAGACACGTCGGCCTACTCTGTCCCAAAGAAGAAGAAGAAATGTCATCCCTGTGTCACTCGAAAGTCTAGGTTTTTATTGATCATCAGTAACATAAAATAACAGATAACATCTCAGAGGAAGGCATTGATTCAAAGGCAGGCTGTGTAGTTTCTGCACCTGCACAATGAACAGCAGGTGCAGGTAAGACGTGCAGGTAAAAGACAAAGTATTTTGACGTCTCAAAGAACGCCGCATGCATTCTGGCGGTGACAAAGGCAAGAGTAATACTTCTCACCGTTCCACCGCTCTAGGGTTGACCTCCTGCTCCACTTTCATCTTCATGACACTTGCCACCAATGGCGTTGTATCATCATTAAATGCCATTGATTCATGTACATATAACTGGGGCGTGTTGTTATTTTCATCAGGATTTTCTTGTTGTGGCTGTTGCTCTCACACGTTCCACCTTCTCAGACCGGGCTCCAGGATGTTTACCAGAAGCCCAGGGGGCTCACGTTGGGGCAGTCAGGACAGAAGGTTTAGCAGGGGTGTCTAACCCAGCCCACTGTGACACTGCTCTTACCCATGGCCGTAGCTAGCTATGATAGGACAGAGGTCCAAACCTAAATACAACTGTATACAACATCAGCCGTTGAGAACGGCTTCCCCTCCCCCCCCCGCAACTGGAGCCACAACCACCCCAAATATAACCGAACCCCCCCAATTGAAGCCGTAATACCCCTCCCCCCCCTCACTATTTTTCAAACCCTGGCTATACGGCCCTGCTTCTACCTATTGTGTCTTCAGGTCTGCATCTGTGCTATGAGCTATAACAGGCGGTCCACTCCATGCTCAATCTCCACAACCTTGTCCGGGTCAAGGTTATTATCATAAAAAAAAAAAAAACGAAAAACTGAAACTACCGACTGAGAACTTTGGTCTTCCTTTAGAGTCAGAAGCTCCCAGGCATGAGACATCCTCTCATTGTTCCCATTTTCAAGAGTAGAGTAAGACTAGAATTAAATCAGACCACTCATAGGTCTAGGGGGACGCTGTTCCAAGACATTTCCCCTCTTCTTCAGCTCCTCAATCAAAAAAAACAAAATAAAAACATGTTTCACTTGAACTTTTACCACACCAATTCAGTCACGTTGACAAAGTGCAAGGCAGGCGATAGATCTGGGCTAGCTGGAGACATGGTGAGGGTCATCCAGGCTCCCTAATGACGCTGTACCCCCAGATGTAGTCTTGACATGGCTGATGGACGTCCCTGACATAACCCAGTGGTTTCATCCAGAGCCATTCTTATTATACAGAAGCAAATCGTTTTTATATATATGTATCCGGTCGTTCTTCTTATCCTAATGAAAAACAAAAGCTATCTCAGAAAATGTAATTTATCTTTTAGATTGAAAATGTATATAAAAATAACTTGGGTTAAACTTTTTAGTCAGCCATGCATATCCACTAGTGCATGCAAGGCATTTGGCTAGAATTTATTCCTTCCTCTTTCCCTACAGTAATGTGTTGTCAAAGTAAAGCAGTATTACTTTCTTCTCCTTAAGCCTCTGTGGTGTTCTCATTCCCCAGTAGATCAGTAATGTTAGAAAAAAACTAAGTGAAACTCTCTTTAAAGTTAATTTATATATATCTATATATATATATATAGATAGATAGATAGATAGATAACAAAGGCGTTGTGTGAAGAGAAGAGACACTTGTAAGATTCATGCATGCTATCGTTTTTGTTCTCAATTCTAAATTAATTATATATTTTTAATGATAATGCATGCATAATGATGCATGCAATAAATATTTTGGGATTTTATACAATATGCCATATCTCAGCAAGTTCAACAATTTCAACAAGTTTCAAATGAGATAAACAAGGTTGTTAACATTTTTGTCAGTCCATATTTATTCCCTTGTTGAAATATCTCACCAAACTTTCTCAAGTGTCACAGCACTTTTCACTTAAAATCCCCTCCTTAAACCCATCATCTGGCAACTACTCAGAGTCTTTTTGGGCGCGGCTACACTAATGCAGTGATTTAAAAGATGACTTAAGAGTAACCTATATATGACATCCACTTTCATGCTCAACCCCTGTGTCCGACACCAGGAATATTAACATCAGTCTCTCTAACCATGGCTCAATCACACCACAGGAGGATCCTAGATCCAGGCTGTTTTCTGTCTCACCGTTTGATATGCTGAGGCTTATTGGGCTTGATGCACCTTTGAAGCCGTCTACTCGCAGCGAGAGAGAGGAGGAGGAGGAGGAGGAGGAGGAGGTGTGAGCTGCTTCGACCTTTGTTCAAGTTGTTCGGTTCAATTCGACTTTTATCGCGCGATCACGCCAGTGGGAGCCAAGTTAAATGTCTGAAGTCCCATGTCAGGTTCTGTTACTGGCCAAGGCCAGTGCAGGCTCAATGCCGTCCTCCCCACCTCTGCCACGGACACGAGTCACGACTCCTGGGAAGTATAATGAGCGCCAATCTGGCACATCACTCAATTGAGCATTTCAGTTAAAAAGCCAAGTTTAAGACCAAGGCCTTCTTTTCACTGAGTACTACCACCCAGCACACAGCTTTTGTTCAGCCCTGGATGGTGTCTCAGATCGTTTTTTTAGTATTGTCTCAGAGCGATTGAAGTCTAGATTTCTTCTTAAGAAGACCCACTTACACCTCAACATTGTGTCGGGATTGCGAGTTGAGTTTTGGGGATTTTTCCGACAGTTTGTCCGATGTGCCATGTCTAAGATGTGTGTGTGTTACGACCACTAACAATGTTGGCTGTGATTGGCTCACAGATGGTGTTTATTTCAGTACTTTTGTCAGTACTTTTGTCAGGTTGTTTAGCT
>NC_140276.1:3310427-3362927 GCF_964030765.1 Micromesistius poutassou | reverse complement strand
ATCCACTCCAGTAGCTTACTGCAAACACATCTCCCGCACTAGTGCTCGGTATCTCCTGGGTATACTATGTGTACATTGTATATTCAACACATATCTCCCAGCCCAAGGACTCTGCCACTCTGCTATGTACAGCTAGTGCAGATCCCATCTTAACTGTGAACTAATGGAGCAGGCTACTGCTTGAATGGAATTACGATTCCCATCTCCAAGAGGTTTGGCCCACATGCCACCGTTGTCATTCCAGACACCTTTATGGTTTGTGCTTAGCGCTGAACACTGCAGACAGCACCACTTAAGGTCCTTTGAATATTCATGCTTTGCTGTACATTTCTATATATACAGGTTATAGATGCTCAGCAGTGAACAGCTATTTAGCCCTTTACAATTAATTCATAAGTATAGAGTATAAAAATGAAATCTCAGCGTACCATTGGGAAAACATGTCTATTCAAAATACAAAACAGATTGGGTAATTGAAAATACTTAGAAACACACATGAAAACACTTACACTTACAAAACTGAACACAAATCAGCCAGCTCCAAAAAGGCCTCAGTTAAGCCATTTTGAGAACTTTGCAAGCATGGATACAGGGGGAGCAAGGGGCAGAGGTAGAGGAGGAAGGAGGACAGAGACGCAGAGGAGGACGTGGTCCAAGAGGCCTTCCACGGACCATTATTTCCGATGACATAAGAGCAACTTTGGTGGACCATGTCATAAACCATGGCCTGACTATGAGGGAAGCTGGGCAGAGAGTCCACCCTAATCTTAGCTGTTTCACAGTTTCATCCGTAATAAGGACAATCCGACTGGAAAACAGGTATGTCTTCAACTCTCTGAAGTCTCCCATTTCCCCCCCCACCCCCACAGCTCTGATGGAGGTGGTGCTGGCCAGCCGGGACTGCCTGGTGGCGGGGGACACGTGCTCCAGCGACGAGACGTGCAGCCCCCGCCTGAGGACCCTGCGCCAGTGCGTGGCCGGCAACGGCAACATGAAGCTGGGCCCCGGCGCCCGGAGCCAGTGTGCCAACGCAGTGTCGGCCCTCCTGGCCAGCCCCCTGCACGGCTGCCAGTGCAAGAGGGGCATGAAGAAGGAGAAGAACTGCCTCAGCATCTACTGGAGCTTGCATCAGTCCTTCATCCACGGTCAGTGATGCGGCAGCAGCAGCAGCAGCAGATTTTCTCTGCTGCATCTAGAGCCACGTCATAATACCGTTGATATGGACGAAAAATACACGTACTCGCAGTAGAGTGTGAGGTGTTTTTGAGGGAAGCGTACTTGACTGTAACATGGGGAGGGTGTGGTGGGGGGGGGGTTGGTGTTGTAGCCTGTGGCTCGTCCGATTCCTACGTCAGGTTCCGTCCGCCGGGGGTAATAAACATTACAATAAACAAACAAACGAAAATGAAAAAAATTCAAACAAAGAAATACAGATGGATACATACAACGCTGTAAGGCTAAAAAAAATACTCAAATCGAAAAAGCCTCTCCCACACAACCTTAAGTAAGCACAAAAATAACATGAATGTGAAAGCAGCTTGGCTGATTGACTTCGATTGACTTAGAGGAATGGTTGCTTCAGATTCATTTTCAGTACTCATGGGGATCTGATTGCCTTTGTTTGATTGTGGTCCTTTAGGTCTGAACCTGGTGGAGAGCTACCCCTATGAGGCGGTGGAGCGGGACTACGACTACGTTCGCCTGGCCTCCATCACTGCAGGCAAGCCCATTGACTTTCATTCATATTCATTTCATTCAGACACGTTTTAGGAGACTTTAGGAGACCATATTCACCTTATTCTGCTCGTCAACAAGGGGGGCGCCATGTTGGTTCCATTATGTGTTCGAACTTCCGGTTGAGCGACTCTGTCCATTGCAGTACAGTGGCACATTAGCTATTTCAGTCAAGATGAGCAGCATTATTTGTTCTGTGCGGGGCTGTCATAACAATTGGAACAAAAGACGGGTGTCCTTGCACCTTGCACAACTTGTGTGTTGTACAATAAAAAAAAAAAATGTTCATGGCCGACCCATCGACGCCCACCAACAGCCCTAAATAATTAAAAATATCCCCATATGACACCAGAGGCCACTGCCGCATGTCATCCACCCACTCGGTGGAGTTCATTAACATCGGGTGGCGAAGTACAATCCCTCCATCCAAACTTTTAATATTGCTTTTTGTCTCTACCCACGTTAGCCTCTTCATCTTAATTCACCGGGTTTTTCCTAGCTAACTAGATATAGCTAGCCGACCGGAAGTTTCCACACAATGCGGAAGACAAGAAATTTAAAAAAAGGGCGTGGCCGAATAAGGTAGAACAGCAGCTTTCAGAGGCGGCGCGTTCACATGGACAGAAACAAAATCCTAACACAGTTAACAGTTAAATGGTTCCCACTAATCGCCAATTCTTCTGGTAATTTATTGCCGATAAAGTGGACAGGATTGCTTTAACCACACTGTGTCTGAGACTTGCAGCAGCAGCAGCCTTAAGAACGCTAACGATAAGAACCCTCGACATAGCCACTAAAATCTGTGCAGACGCAATGTGACTCCAGATCTTCACTTCTAATCAGGCCATGGATATGCCTGATGCTTATGCAAACACTTTTTTTTACTTACTTTTTTTTTTTTCTTTTTTTTATTACTGGGCAAATTGATACTTGGAACTTAATGTACAAGTTCTTACATCTCTCTCTCTCTTTCTATTGCCTATTTGAGAAAACATGTTAGCCACTCAGCGACAGAATGAAATAACATCATCGGTATAAAAATCTGCGACCTTGACGATGGAGCAATTATTCTTTCTTTCTACCCTTCATAATTACATCTTTTCACGCTCTCTCTCTCTCTCTCTTTCCATCTCTCTTTCTCTCCATATCTCTTTCCCTCCATCTCTCTCTCTCCATCTCTATCTCTCTCCGTCTCTCCTTTCCACCTTTCATCTCACCCCCTCGCGGTCGCAACAGACTCCGAAGTTGGCATGGCGACCGTGAACCGTTGCCTGGACGCGGCCAAGGCGTGCAACGTGGACGACCTGTGCCAGAAGCTGCGCACCGAGTACGTGTCGGCGTGCATCAAGCCCTCCGCCAAGTCGGGCCTGTGCAACCGCTCCAAGTGCAACAAGGCGCTGCGCCGCTTCTTCGACCGCGTGCCCGGCGACTACACCCACGAGCTGCTCTTCTGCCCGTGCACCGACACGGCGTGCGCAGAACGCCGGCGACAGACCATCGTGCCCGGGTGCTCCTACGAGGGCGGCGAGCGGCCCAGCTGCCTCACCCAGATGCGGATCTGCAAGGCGGACTATGTGTGCAGGTGAGGAGGGGGTGGGGTGGGGTGGGGTGGGGGGGGGGGGGAAGCGGGAAGAAGCCTGGGATCCCTGGTTCTCAATTTAAAGGTGACATATTATACCACCAGGTCTACGACATTGCATAAGCCCTTTAATCTGGACTTACTGAGGAACCACTATAATATCCCTTTGCTTAAATGTCCCATATTATACCACCAGGTGTGAGTGTGATTAGCTGTTACAAGCCGTTTTGAAAATCGGCCTCATCTGTCATCACAAGTGGGTATGTCCACATAGATGTATGACGGATAGATGAGCAACATTTGCTACAGTCCACTGGGTAGGCTGGTAGACTGATCTATCCAGCACACATCTAGGTGGACACGCCAACTTGGGATGTCAGAAGAGGCCGATTTTCAAAACGGCTTGTAATGGCTAATCACACTCACACCTGGTTTTATAATATGGGACATTTAAGCAAATGGATATTATAGTGATTCCTCAGTAAGCCCAGATTAAAGGGGCTTATGCAATGTCGCAGACCGGTGTAGGTTGGGCGGGAGAGTAACGGATTGTTCTAATATAATTGTAATTCTTAATGTCCTTTTAGCTTTAAGGGGCCTGCTTGATTAATTTCCCTTGACAGGTCAAATCAGCCGCGAATAAAACTGTGTTCAAGTTCTTCCTGGGCGTTCATCCTGACTATTCCTCGCATGGTGAATTTACATGGAATTACATATTGAGTTATAGTCGGTCTGGTATTATGGCCTTTTGAAACCAAGCAAACATCCACTCAATCAATGGAATGGCCCTTTGTTTTAGCCTGCAGCTTCCTCCCGCCATTGGTTAGAAGGCCCTGGAGAGCCTCTTGGAATAACACATTAAATATTTAGCGCGGATAAGGGGGCCAGATGGATTAGAGTTATCGCTCTCTGCTATCTCTGGTCACGACTATTATTTTTCACGGGCCCATTACACTTGGAGGCCTTCGCTAATGATCCAGCACCTGGGGAAGGGGGCGGGGGGGGGGGGTTGAATTACAATACTCTCTTTCTATCACTATCGCATTAGAGTCTTCACTCCCGCCAACATCGCCCACCCTGCCCCAGCTCTCAATCTTGACCAATAGGAACAGGCGATAGGAATACAAGTAAAACCCTTGAATAGCGACCTTCCGTTGGCTGACCCGACTAACCCGATATGTGGATGCGTTGCCTTTTTTTTTTTCCCCCTCTCTTCTTTTTCTAGATCTCGTCTGGCGCAGTTCCAGTACGACTGCCAACCCTCCCAGTCTTCTGCGAATGGCTGCAAGCAAGGCAACTACGGCGCCTGTCTCCTCGCCTACACAGGGCTTATAGGTAGGTACTACTGCGAGCCAGAGAGAGTTGAAGGTGCGTTGTGCGTGAGCCAAGGAAGGGGTGTGAGCGTGTGTGTGTGTGTGTGTGTGTGTGTGTGTGTGTGTGTGTGTGTGTGTGTGTGTGTGTGTGTGTGTGTGTGTGTGTGTGTGTGTGTGTGTGTGTGTGTGTGTGTGTGTGTGTGTAAGTCTCGGGGGGGGAAATTGTAGCTCGGCAGCCTGTGTGTGTGTGTGTGTGTGTGTGTGTGTGTGTGTGTGTGTGTGTGTGTGTGTGTGTGTGTGTGTGTGTGTGTGTGTGTGTGTGTGTGTGTGTGTGTGTGTGTAAGTCTCGGGGGGGGAAATTGTAGCTCGGCAGCCTGTGTGTGTGTGTGTGTGTGTGTGTGTGTGTGTGTGTGTGTGTGTGTGTGAGTGTGAGTGTGTGTGTGTGTGTGTGTGTGTGTGTGTGTGTGTGTGTGTGTCCGCGGGGCATCGGAGAGGGAGAGAGGATTGTGAGAGGATTGAAGGGTGAAACAGGAGTCAGGAATAAATGAAGGAATACGTGGAGTGTAAACCCATACGGGCACGGGCATCTGAGGAGCGTGAGTGAACTGCACACTGGCTCTCCGCCGCTCCAGCTAAAAACAGAACAGGTAGAGATGTTCACAGAGAGCATCACTGAAGCCAAAAGACCCAGTTTGGGATTGTCTGAAAACAAAACACCCCAAGGGCCCGTCCGTATAGCGAGCCTTCAGTCGAGTCCTAGAAAGAAGTAGTCTGTGAGTGTGTGTGTGTGTGTGTGTGTGTGTGTGCGCGCGGGGAGAAGTCGTGACCGAGTGTCGAGTGTCCTTACCAAACGCCGCCGTTTTGTTGAGTTCCAAAACAAAACAAGCGGCTATTTATTTGACCCACCCGTGAGGGGAAAAGAAATGAGAAAGCCCTCCTGAACCTCTTAATGCAGCTGAGACTCCTCAAACCGCTGCCTGCCGGCACAAACAACAGCTTGGCATTTCCATTCCTGTCTTGTATTTATTAAAGCACCTAAAGACCCCACCTCCACTCCGTCAGATAGAGGGGAAAGGCCGGCAGAAAGCAAACCAAACGGCCCACGTGACCCCAAAAAAACACACTGAAGTGAAGACGTCTTATTTGCGGCTAAAGGGCGTCGAAAGTTATGACATATTTCACCGCAACTCTCCGACGCATCCCAAATCAAGGTTTTATTCAACATTAGGTCATGCATACACAAATTACAATAACCATACATATTTAATAACTGCAATCACCACACGACAGGCCTGTACTACCTATAAAGGGGGATGCATTAAATATTTATCAGGGACTGAGATCCGATTGCTTCCCCCCGGGCAGGAAGTTCAGTGACCCCCAACTACTTGGACAACTCGACGTCCAGCGTGGCCCCGTGGTGCGCCTGCCCTGCGCCGGGGAGCCAGGGAGATGAATGCAGCGAGTTCCTGGGCTACTTCACCCACAACGACTGTCTCCGTGAGTCTCGCCCCCGCATGTCTGTGTACCCTCTTTGAAGGAATCCACCAACAGTTCTCTTTTGTTTAAATGCACGAGGGGGGTTGAGTGGAGAGAGTCGACAGGTAAAGGTAGGTTGTTCTGGGTTATTTGAGCGCTGTTGTATCTTGTTTTGAGCGTGTTGCTTCTATTTTTGAGTCATAACTAGAGGCGAGAAGGTTGTGTTGTGGTAAGGATGTACAGCTCCCAGCTGAAATGGTCCTGGGTTTTGATCCCGCATGTCTGAAGTCTGCTTAAAGTTAGTTTATTTGGCCCGCCTTGTTATTTTACTGTTAAAATGCCACATTTTTGCAAATATTTTTCTTCCTTCCCTTGCAGATGCGCTTCAAACTGAAACGCATCTGTATGAGAACTGAAACTAATACTGCTGCCGCCCACATTGTTGCCCAACAGAAGAGGGAACCGGGGATCAGGCTGTGCAGGAAACATGCATATTTGGAAGCAAGAACAATGCGATTTTATTCATCGAGCTCCTTCTCTGTTTTTTCTGTTTTCTCCAAAAATAATATCTTATTGTCATCACTCCATCCTGAGCACTAATTTAGATCCATGCAACTGTTAATACATTAAATCAACCAATATATGTCATTTCCACATCATCATAATGTTTGAACGTTTGTATTAAAATCTGACTTACGTCATTAAATTAATCGTCATAAATCTCATTCTCTCTCAAGATTAAACAGACAACAAACAACAAACAACATTAGAAAAGTGTGTAAACATGGTCTGTAAAGGGTTCAGATAATCATAGTGCAAACTAGCTACTGTAGTAAACACTTTTTTATAATCCCTTTCTGAAAGCTTTGTCTACTTGAGCAAATACTTTTGCTCCTTGCTAGAACAAAATATTTAAAATATTTTGAGCCCAGCATTGGGTTTGCCAAAAATATTTTTTCCTTTAAGATCGTCAAACTTGATCCAATTTTTTTCTTGTAAGCTCAACAAATGAGGTAGGGTAAGGAAAGGAGTAAATTGCGTATTTTGTGATAAAACACAGAGATGATAAAAGAGAAAACGAAGAAGAAGAAAATTCAGTTTTCTTAAAACATTTCTGAACCACTATTTGTGAGCCATGTAGAAACCCTCATAGGTATTTTATGCTTGTTTTGTCATCAAAGACTAGATTACGTTACTCATGTCGTGGAGTTGGGAAATGTATTATTGATTGACCATGATAACATTGGCTGGCAGGGGCAAAGGCTCAGTACAGATGATTCACCTCATCAACTGTGACCCAACCCCTGCAATTGCTTTCCAATTTTATTTTAGTTTATATTTCTTTACCCTATAAATACCCCATGATTTGAGTGATCTGACTTGTGTTCGGTTCCATAAATTAAATTGTTTTCAAGCTTGTTATTTGCGTCCCTCATTAGTCTACACTGCTGTCATGGCAACAATTTCACTTGTTGAGTAGTTGTGACCTATTTATTTTGGTTCAGGGACTCATCAGTGAGTTTGTGTGTGTATGTGTGTCTTCAGTTTCTTTGGTAAACGAAATGTTTGGTCTCAATGCCCCGCCTGCATTTTGGCATTTCCCTGTCATAGAGCTAAGCTGACTGGTTGTGACCCATTTTCCAGGGAATATACTTTTTTTTGGAGTCTGTGGAACTGTATGTGTGTGGCCATGCATGTGTGTGTGTGTGTGTGTGTGTCTGTCTGTGTGTGTGTGTGTGTGTGTGTCTGTCTGTGTGTGTGTGTGTGTGTGTCTGTCTGTGTGTGTGTGGTGGACTAAATCCTTGGTGCGGACTCTCCTTGGGGCCCCTGTTTAAAAACACAAAGAGAGGTCACATAGTTGTTGGGCGACTGCCGCTGCTCTGTCAGAGAGCTAGTGAGCGCGCTGCCAGGGAGCAGGTGCAGAGTTAGAGGCCTGAAGGGAATGCTTAGTAATCCATTTCTCCATCCCCGCCAACGCCAGGGAAAACACGTCTATTTGGCTGGAGTCGAAGCACTACTATCTTGTTTCACTTCGACGGATGGAGGAGGGGGACGAGGCAGTGTCAGATGTTTTAGGGAACATCGTGCAAACGTTAACGTTTACGAAAATAAGATGTGGATAGCTTGGTTGAACGAGAACCGTCATACAGGATTTTATTGAATTAAATGTGTTGAATTGGTAAAACTTTACCAACAGAGTACATTAACGAACCATTAATGAACCTTAATGCAGTAAACAGCATTTACTAACAATCAACTCATTTATTAACAGTTAGCTAATGGTCTACTAGTCATTTTCCATTGGTGTTCATGTTTGGTGCTTAAGGTGCCCTTTCCCTAACCCCAACCCCTATGTAAACACTATATCAATTCATAAACAAAAGTTAATTAATGAACCCTTATAGTATATATCTACCAATCCAATTGTCCATTGAATTTTAGATGAATTCCAAATTTCTGGGCCTTTAACCAACTTAAAATGTGATCCCATTGCAACATATATAAAATATATACATGATTTAACTTTGTCTCGGTACACAGGAAATGCCCTCCTAGCTTTTGGAAGCGAATCAGACCTGAATCAGCCAACTCTCAACCAATCGAGTGCGTCCATTCCTGGCCAGCGGAGCAGAGAGAGACAGAGCACAACTTACCCTCCCGAAACCATGGAAACCATGCTGAACATTCTGGACACAATCATGCCCACACAGGTATTGTGTTTCTTATACATACATAAATCCTGATTTTTCGCTCCTCCAAGGTTGCAATTCTATAGCAGCACGGAGCCCTCATCTGTGTAACTACCATCGTTTCTGTTTGTGCTTTTTCTTCAGGCCGTCAACAATGAACAGATGCAAGGTCATTCCATCTTACCCCCTGACAGCCTTCCAAACTTGTATTCTTCTTCTTCTTCTTCTTCTTCTTCTTCGTCTTCAAGCCCAAGGCCTTGGGCTACCTCCAGTATTCTTCTATTGTTTGCTCATCTGGTTAGTTACGGACACTGAAACCGTCTGAGTTTCTAAAGAACCTTGCCAGTGATAGATATAGGGAGAAGATACAGATGGGAGAGCGAGGGGAGGACCCTCTCTCTCTCTTTTTATCTCTCTCTCTCTCTCTCTCTAATACATGTACAGCCTATATATATATATATATATATACACACGTGTTTGTTTTTTTTGTTTCTGTTCCACCTGTCAACATCAGCGATTTCAAGACACTACAGCGTGCGAGAGAGAGAGAGAGAGAGAGAGAGAGAGAGAGAGAGAGAGAGAGAGAGAGAGAGAGAGAGAGAGAGAGAGAGAGAGAGAGAGAGAGAGAGAGAGAGAGAGAGAGAGAGAGAGAGAGAGAGAGAGAGAGAGAGAGAGAGAGAGAGAGAGAGGCGTGAGGTCGGTCTGTACATGTGTACATTGCTACTACATTCAAGTAAAACCAAATGAGGTAAAGGACTGCACCACCACTAACTCCGTGCCAAGCTTCTCAGCCAACATACCATTTCATTTTTTATTCCAATAAGTTCTTATAAAACGTCGGACTCGTCTGACCCGAGTCGGAGCGAGTGCGTGCGTATGTGTGTGTGTTTATCGCTTGAATTTGAACAATTGTGATGTTGCCTTTGTGGAGATCTGTATTATCAAAACAAAGCTCCTAGCGGGAGATAGTGTATAAGACGGAGAAAAACCTAGAAAAAAAAGGAAAAAGACCTGTTTGGAAAATAACGTTTGCCCGCAACAACAACTGATCCAGGTTCAATACTGAAACAGTGGCTGGGATCTCAGAGACAATTGAGTAGAACAACAAGCGCGCGCACACACACTGGGTGTGACGCTCCACAAGACACTACAGATGTTCCAGAACACCTCTCCGCTGCAGCGGAGATGTGGCGGACCCTAGCAGAAGGACCCGACCATTATCTTGGACCTCTGTCCTCAAAAGCTCACACACCCTTCAAGCTGAGGCTCCGGCGTTCAGAGCAGACTCAGACCCTCGGGTTGAATCGTTTGGGATGGGTGCAGAAACAACACCCCGCCAGCTGCGTTATCGGAGTTTCTCTTGTGTTTATTCCAGAAAGGAGGAGAAGATTACCGGTTCCTTTTTTTTGTATATCATTGTGTACGTGGACGTGACGTTGGAAGCACCTGCGATTGATGTGCCATATATGACGAGCTTCACTTGACTTGCCGAGCGAGGGGAGAACGGCATGCAGCTGGTTGGGGATCACAGTGCTGAAGGAAGCACCATTATCTGTTGGCTGTGGTTGTAAATTACAAACTGCAAAAAAAATAATTGGTTCAAGTACCGCGAATAAAGGTTTTAAGATCAAGATGGCTTTACATTAACTTCTTTTGACCTCGGCAGCAATCATGTTGGTCCCCCTCTTCTGGGTTTTTAATTGCCACTTTTTGAGTGTTGAACACCCACTCCCTGGTCTAGTTGAAGGAGTTGGACTGTGACGCTTAAAAGTGTGTTTTCCCAAAGTTTATTTATTATGAAAATACATCTGGATTGATGCGACAATACAGCCAGCTGAGGTAAAAGTGCACACCAACTGCTGTTTGTTGGCTTTTCTACAAAATTGACTTAAATATTTAAATAATAAACTCATGGTCGACATTTGGTTTTGAATGATCAATGAATAAAGATCCAGTTATCCAAATACATTATGTATCTCATCATTAAAACAATGGAAGTAAAAAAGGCCAAAATCTTTTCACTGTGGGCCCTTACAAAAATGGTAAAAAAAATACATATAAATAATATATATCTGTCAATCCACTTTGCCATTGCTTTCCTTAACCTAACCTCGAACCCAATTCAATCATGCACATCTGGATGCAATTAACTCCCAAAATAAGCAGAGGAAAAGAAAAAAAATGAACTCGCACACATAAAAAAAATAAGCATAATGCATATAAATGCTCTTGTCTGTGTTCAATGTGTGCTGTGCTGCATTTTAAATCACTGAACAGAACGTTGCCTTGGAATGAGGTGCTACAATGAGAAAATAAACAAGGTGTCTACACCCAAGGGGGAAGGTGATGGTGTGTATGTGGGAAGGGGGGTGGTGCTGGTGTGTGGGGGGTTGGTGTGTGTGTGTGTGTGTGTGTGGGGGGGGGGGGGGGGGGGGGGGGGGTTTGCATCATTCCATTTCTGAACATGGAAGACAAGGAGCTTTGAAACCATAGGCTACCTTGATATTGGTCATGGACATGTTGTTTCCATCGACTGGGTTCAACCATTGTTGCTGCTCTTGAAATCTCTTTGGAGGGTTGGATTTTCAAAGTAAAAGACTACTGGGAGAAGCAGTGCTTCCTACACTTTTGAAATAATGATAATAGAAAAAACAAGTGGTGGTGAATGTTAATGGTTTGCATATTGTCTGTACCTGTGTATAGGTTTAACCCAATAGAGCGCCATGTCCTAAATTAAAAAAACAACAAAATGGAGGAAAATTGTACATCCAATCCAATGTCATAGTTATCGTTCTAAACTATTTTAAATGGCAAAATACTTAAGACATTCATTGCAATGTGGTATACTTTGAATACATTCTGTTTGCAGCCAAATTATGATGGCCAAAACGTTTGGGTGTAATGTTCTTAAAATAGGGAGTATGCATGCAGTGCTAACGGATAGTTAGGACAGTCTGTATTATTGTAGCACAACACAATGGCAAAATGGAGTTAGCAAATACATCGCTGTGACTTCTACCCACTTTGACTGGGCTTTTTAATTAGCTTCAGATGAGCTCCAGTGCTGAGCAAGAAAAGGCCTTTAGCGTCTGAAATTCTTCAGAGTAATTGTTGGTGTTTTTGATCCACAAAATAAAATGTGAACGCTGAGGAGAACATTTCCTTTGAAATTGAAGCCCTGAGAAAACAACAGCATGTCTCAGAGAAATGCCTCATCATTACTTTCATTGTCCTCTTATTTCCTATTAACAGGTGAATGTGCGAGCGTAGAAAGGCACATCCACCGTTGAAGAGAGACAACGCTGGGATTTCTTCACACACTGAATGAGAGCTAATACACACCACTACCACGCTTTGAATCTGTGCTATTCGATATTTGCCTGTGATAAAAAGCTAAAAAGAAGTTGCCTTGCACAATCAGAGTGGATTGGACAGACAACTACACCGTTGTTACCACATCTACCTTGTATTCCAGCGTTGAATATATGCATTTTTCATGGTGCGGGGGAATCTATGCAGCAGAAGGTGCTTAAATATTTACCACAGGATAACAGCAGGGAACGAATTCCTCAGTGTGTTACGTGATTGAGATAGAGATAAAACCAACGTGGGAACAACTGTTGCGGAATGAAGTCAAGCCGCCGCGAAATATAGTTTGGTAGAATGATATATGAGCATTGTATGCCATTCAAAGTGAATCTCGTACATTAGAGAGTGGAGTCATGCGAGGTTGGCTTCTGTGTTAGTCTGGCTTTCTATCTTTGCCTCAAGGTCTTGGTTTTATTTCACTCTGACCCAGTACACCTCTCTCCTCTCCTTCAATCCTTGCCGACGGTGACGTTCTCTGAATAGACGAGGTGATTGACACACAACAATTGAGCTTTCTACACAATTTAAAGTTTATACTCATCTAACTCTGGCTTTGCTAGGCAATGCCTTTATGTTTCTTCAATTACTCCAATTGTAAATTCTGAAAGGTCAATTAAAATTGATTAATTATTCCCTGCAGTAATCTCGGGTATAGAGAAAAACATTTTGACACGAGTCAACTCGATGTTCTTGTTCCTTTCCTTTTTTGTCTTTATAAAACACTAAGAAAGTATGACTCATTTACACAGATTTCTTCAGACCAGTCACTATACAATTATATATTAATAATGCATATAATTTTTAATAATAATGTATTTTTTCTATGATGAAGCACTTGAAGCAGTTTGCTAATTTGATCAACGTTATGAAACGTTATAAACGTTATAAACGTTAAACGTCATTCCTGCAATTTCTGGGATGCATCTTCACGGTTCAATGCACTTGTATTGTATGTTGCTTTGGATAACAACATCCGCTAAATAAATGTTATGTAATGTCATGTAGTGCAATGTGTTGGTTTGTGATGCATGGGAGCAGATGCTTTATTGTTTTGGTGGGCGGAGAGGATATACATCATGGCTTCCTGGTAAAGTTCTAATAGACAAGCGTGAATGTAATCAATCATGCCAATGATAACTTCTGTTGGAGAATGTTCCAATGAAGACACCCCTCTATTTTTACAAGCTGCACCATTTACACAAGCCTGTGCTTCTGTCTGGGAGGCTTGTTTAATCCCCAGAATGGGACTTGTTTATCCTACAGGGTGTTTAATTAGTTCAACTCTCTGGTGGTAATCTTTCTGAAGGGCAGATTTGTTTTTATCACTCCTGACACTTGTTGTCTCGCTCATGTCCAGTGTTTGTGCCAAGATGCAATTAAAATGTATGTCTATGATTGCACTAATGTTGTATGTATGTACTGTTGACTTAGTAACAGGTAAATACCAGCTCATGTCCTCATATCAGGTCTTATTTCATAATTAAAGATTTATGAGATAAAAATGTATTTAATATTTGTTATAGATACAATGGCCACTAGCCATTAGCTATGAGTGAGTGAAATGTGCTGTGAGAATTTTTCTTCTTGCTGCCTAAGCACATCTCTATATAACCAATATACCAATATAGAAAATATGTTTGCTTTGTTTGTTGCTCTGTTCTGCTCTCTACAACCCTCCAATATGACCTAAAGACACTTAAACACTTAAACCATGGCCATCTTCTCTCTCAATGGGTGTGTTCCTCCATCCTATTGCTTGTTTACTTTACCCTGGAGATGACGAAAAGTTTCAACTAGTGGTCGAGAAGGAAGAAACGAGCAAGGGCAATTAGACAGATGAGGTACTTCAGTGCCATTAAAGGTGTCTATTGATTATGTGGCCCAATCATATCCCTCAGACTTACTATTGGAAAATATTATACAACAGGGGGATGACGCAGCCCAGGCCAAGTCGAGGTACATTATGTTCATTTACATTATATAGTTGTTTATTTAACAATTATTAGATATTAGTTACTTTCATGTGTTGGACTATCATTTTTGTATTCACTAAATCAGCTAAAATCTAAATTTTCCTTTGATCTTTGATCATATTGTCATTGTGTTAACAAGGAGGCATCTGATTGATAGTTGTATTTGACTCTAATTTGTACTGCAGATTTGGTTGATTTGATATATAGGTTCTATTCTATATATAGATATATGAAACATACCCCCCTAGGTTCCATATATCTATATATAGAAACATAGAAAACATATAGAAACATATAGAACATATAGAAACATATATATATATATATATATATATATATATATATATATATATATATATATATAAAACATATATACATCGCTGGAAAAACAATTGTATAGTAAATCCATCCTTATGAATACTTGGTGTCCATTTATGGTCTCTGAAATATTTTCACAAACGGCAAGACACTGAAATGATTGCATTGAAATATAACTCTCTTAGTGGCTAGCAATTTTCAAGTCCCACAAAATGTTTTTCGATAGGTATCCAAAAGGAATTGCACTGACTGCACTCAAGAAAGGTAAGATGATGGTTATTAAAGCACACACTGTCCAAACCATGCCGAGTAGACTTTGTTCGTGGCAGGGGAAATGTCTAGCAAATGGCCTTTAGTCGAAATTCACACTGGTATTTTAAACACACACAAATGGGTTTGAGTGATAATGTATTTCGAGTGTGTGTCTACGTTTGTTCACGTGTGCGTGGAGTGTTTATGAATGACCACCCAGATTGCAGCGATTAATCTTAAAGTGAACCCAAGAAAAGAGAATGTACCGTTGGTATTTCCATCCATCACGACACAATGTTTAGCTATAATATAATAATTATACCAGCCTTACTATTACACTACTACATTACACTACTACTACAACTATTACATATTTATTCTTTATTCTTCCTATTTTTAATCCACTAATATTTTCGTTGTAACCATATAGGGCTGCAGTCCAATGGAAGTTTGCGCATAATAACTGTCAGTGGAAAAGTAAAAATAACTGGCGGTCAGTTCCTCACAGCTGCTCTGGGCTAGCCTCCATCCCGTGTCCCCAGAGCAGGAGGGGCTCGCTGTGGGCCATCAGCTGTATGCTTCCCCGAGCTGGCCCACCTATCGCAGTGTCTCTCTGGCTCCCGACTAAATGCTAACCTCGGAGGCCCAACATCTGAGACCGTGGGTCCCTCGAGGGGGAGGGAGCTGACGGAGCTGCCCGGCCCCTCAACTCAAGGCCTTCTTTTGTTTTTTTTTTGTGTTAAAGCAACCGTACAAGCAACTACTCTACAATAACTACTACATTTTCCTGGAATGTTATTTCACGGTGTGTTGGTTGACATTTTGAAACTCTGGGCATAGAAACTCTGACGGCTAGCTCTAATTCATGGCTCAAACGTTTTTTTATTATGATGCTGATATGATACAGCAGGGCCTACTGCTCAATTCAATGTAATGCATAAAGGGGAGATTATCGCCCTTCTAACAAACACAATTACATTGACCCTCTATGTATGTGTATTTATTCACTCTTTAAAATATCTTTGTTTTGCTTTCTATTCTTTATTGTAAAGCTGAACACTGCTTAAAAAAGAAACCCAACAATGAAACGATGACGTCAATGCACTGAACTGGAGAGGCATCGGGACGTCACCTGGCTAATTCAGAATGGGTGATGCGTGACCTTCGTTTTAGGCCACACCAGTACAAGGTGACGGTCACCAGCAAGGGGAGAAATCAATACGAGGCTCAAACAGGCGCATCGTACCCTTATTGGATCATAAAACCTTGCAGTATTCCTTTAACCTCTCGTTGGAGCCTTTCCATCACGGTTATGCCTGAAGGCCGCACAGCCAAAACACTGCTAATCATATCTGGTTGGCACTGTAACAGGGGTGACCTGGGTCCAAAGGAATGGTTAAATTATAATCCCCTGAAGCTAGGACTATACAAAGGTTAAATATGCTGTGCCAATTGCCTTCGCATCAAAGCTGAGCTAAGGTGGAGGATGTTGAACTATTTAACTATTAAAAATTTTCCCTAGGGCAAAGCATTGATGAAACCTACATTGAAAAACTGACCACTGAACATATAAAGTTTAAAATCGTCCATTGAAAGGAACTGAATGTGTCCTTTTCTCGGTTCATTTCCATGACCCTGAACCTATTACAACATAGACCGGCAGTACAGCAGGACCCCCTTGAATCCACAACCCACAATTGCCCACCAATTGGAAAACAGCATGCACAATAAGGCACCACACATAAACACGAATGGGCAGTCCATTTGATTCAATGCGCTGATGTCAAAAAGGTTTCACTGACGGTAATCTCTTGCGTGTGTTCATGGTCTATTGAAAAACAGGGCATTCTGGAGGCAACAAACTGTTGTGCCGAGGGTTCCTGGAAATGTCAGCACTCATCTGATATCAGCCATGCCCTGACTCGGTGCAGCCGTAGGAGAAATGCTAAAAAAATTCTGCAGATTGGCACGAGCAGCAGTTTGCCCTGGAGCTAAGTCTCTGGTTGAGTAAAGATATGGATACATGGTTGGCATGTTTGCTTCCTGTCTCTGTCCTTCTCACAGACATCTACCAATGGCTGGCAAGCGTTTCCACTGGTTGGGTTCCAAACGTAAACAAACTAGGCACCTGCTCAGAAGCAAAATATCACCCCATCCCTCCCGACCCGCCAGAGGCAGAACGGTAAGACAGATGTGCCGTTGTAATTCACCTTAATTTTGGGTCAAAGTGGTCAACATATCACCAGTTAAACTTTTTTAATTTTGCGTGTGTTCGCTCCATTTTTAATTCTGAAATCACCACCTCCATTGTGGAAGCATAGGAGTAATTCGGAATAATCGTTATTGCGTCGGTACTAATGATTTTTTGGTGAAGGTTTAGTAATTATTCACAAAATAATTTTCTCATTTCTCATTATTGGAAGACATTACTGTTTTTGAAACCACCACAGCATTTCTAATGCGAGATTTAGCGAAACTAAACTTTCATTAGCCTAGGTTACTGTACATTCACGTTGATTTAGGATATTACAGACCGCCCCCCCCCCCCCCCCCCGTCAACAATCCCGCCCCCCCAGTGGCGATTCTAGACCGGTTTTAATGGGGGGATTTTAATGGAGATGGGGCCGGCTTTTCTGTTAGAGGGGCACAAACCAAATTGTTGCGCGGACGAGCGCTATTGCGGGCGAGATTGTTGGGGGGTGGATCGCGGACGAGCGCTGTTGCGGACGCGATTTTTGACGGGGGGTGGGGTTCGCTCGTTCGGGGGGGCCACAGGGGGGGCCGGACTCAGAGTTACGGGGGCACTGGCCCCCCCTGGCACCCCCCTAGAACCGCCACTGCGCCCCCCAAAGTCAACATTTACACCCGCGGACCCTGCTATAAGGTATGCATTACAAGATTATACAGAATCTCACTCCAGCAAAAAGCCAAAATTTGGCAGCCCTGATAATGACCGCAGCAATGGTGCTTTCAGGGAAGTGGAGGTAGCCTATGTATGAGTGGAAACTGGTGTGACGATGGCAATTAGCAATCAAAATACAGAGGACTGCAATCAGTAAAGGACCTCAGACAATCAGTGGTGGTTATTAGTCATTATGTGCTTAGTGAAAAAAACCTTGGTTTCACTTAGAGCTATGGCTAATCTGTCAGCATGCTAGTCACACACTCATTTGCATACCTTCTTGTTTAACATTAGATCACCTATCAGTATAAGGCAAGGGAAATTAGGGGGGAAAACTGTTTGAGTATGTGGGTGACTTGTTCAAATAACATGCCACATCGACTGAACCTTTGAACAAGACTTGACTGCCCCCTATTGCTTTTAGAAAATAGTGCAGGCCTTCAAAATCTTGAAAACTGACCAAATACGGTATTTTTTAAATTTGATCAAAAATGACATGACCTGCACATATAATGACTAATGAATAATAAGATATGTAATGACATATAATTGCCTCCAAAAGCCACCTATTACTTACTATTTAAATTTTCCTATAGTGCTTTGAAACCTACCCCACAAGTGCTTTGTGTCTTTGTCCTGATATATCTTCAACACACACACACACACACACACGCACGTACGCATGCACGCGCGTGCACATGCACGCACACGCACACACACACACACACACACACACACACACACACACACACACACACACACACACACACACACACACACACTTAGAGCCCTACACGTGAAGTGTGTTCTATAGAAGTCGGTTACAGAACAGCAGCAAAGACAGTACAGATTATGATCCTTTGTTACTGTTATGTCAGTCTCTTGCTAATGGGCACTTAGCAGAGGCAGTATAGGAGAGGGTATAGGCCTACGGTAGATGTAACCAGAGCTGGCCCTGGAAAAGGACTTGACACTTAGCAATGTTGGAGAAATCAAGAAATGTCAAGCTCTATGCAAACAAAGGAGAGATGTCAAGAGCAAATGGCAAATGGAAAGGTCGCCTATATGAGGAGATATGAAGGTAGATTAACATAAGACCATGTATTTGTTGGATCAGAGCCTAAGAACAGTGGTTAGGGAACACCAAAATGAAATGATAATATTTTAGATGATAATATCACCCCTTTGGTTGGATATGTTTCTATGTTTTCTATAACTTTTACAAAAGGGCTCAATGGAAAGAAGTTGAATACAGAAAGATAATTTAATGTTTTCTCGGTTTATAGGTGATATATGGAAAAGAAGATGCCACTGAATCTGATACTCCCTTTTATCCTCCCCCCTCCCCCATCAGTCTTATTAGTGCTGCCTCACTGCCCCAAGGCCGCTTGGCCAGAAAATATGTCACCTATCCCTGTCATTATGTCCCCATTGCTCTGGAGCTGTGGGACAATGTGGCAGAGCCACACACGTTGTCCATTGCCCCGGTTCACACTCAGCCTGCAGGAGGCAGAGAGTTTGCATCACTGGGTAAGACACCATAGGCTCACTGATTACCTAATTGTAGCTCATTAACCCCAGAGCAACCCAGGTCCTCTGTTGCAACAGCCAACCTTATCACAGAATGCATTGACTTCAATGCGGGCCATATTGTATCGTTTACTTACGTGGCATTACATCACTAAGGCCATGCATGGGATATAGCATTATGAAAAGGGTGTGACAAGAGAAAGGATGTACATCACACAAGATAAACAAGGCCATCCCAAAAGGCAAAAATAATGGACACACAAAAAATTTAAAATCTGTCTACTACTTAGAGTCAATAAGTGTCACGGTCAATAGCTCCATCACTTGATGAATACTCTTGTGAAAAATGGCTATGTTTTCCAAAAAGATCATCCATCCTGTCGAAGCACCAGAGTCACTGTGGGATGGAGCAAAGCCCACCCAGAGGCAGACTGCCGCAACTTGGAGTTTCGAAAACCACCTCAGGAGGACCCCTCTTTTCCAGAAATTAAACAACGTGTTCTATTCCAAATATAATCATTCATCTCATGTAAGTTTGGTTTTAGGGTTGGATTTTGGTTTTAGCGTTTTGATTTGGTTTACCTGGACGGACCCTTGTGGCCCACAGCCTTAGCATGGGTTGTGGAGGTCCCCAGGCTGAGCTTCCTGCCTACAGGTGATACAGGTGAAGTAGATGATCCCTGGGTATATACTGGACTTTCAGGTCTCCTGGTTGTTGTTCTTCCTCTTAGTGTTTTTTCCCAAACTGTTAATGGACCTCATCTATCATATATGCATGTCCCCTGCCTCAATCTGAGAGAACCCTATCTTCATCAGATATTACTGTAAGGATTATATGGAAATACATAGGAAATATATATCTTCCCCTCATGTCACTCCTCCTCCACGTTTTGATGGATTTCCCTTCAAAGCAACACAACATTTCCATTATAACGAGATGCCCATTCAGGTAAAAAGTGGTCTTCAACACATTCATGCAGGGAAGAAAAACTGTATTTGAATGCCTATTCCAGAATCGACCAAAGCACAATATTGCTCATTACCATACCAGCTGCGGTACTTCTGTAGGTAATTGCTCTTGCCACCGTATATCATTAGAATCACCATTTTGTTTGTGTCATACAGCTGCTGTGGACAACGGTAAGTGCCGCACCACCTTCCTTTGTATAACTAAGTGTGCACTCAATGGGCAGACATCCAGCAGAGGACATTGTGCAACGTACTGTGGTGAGATTCTCAGGTGATAAAGAACTACCAAAACTAGCCATTTAATTTATTTCACAAACCTCTTCCTCTCAGTAGCATTGGACTGGACTTATTGATCATCTGAAGCTGGGATTGTGAAAGAAGAGATCTGTGTGTGTGTGTGTGTGTGAGTGTGTGCGTGGGGGGGATTACTATCACATAATGCTACGAATACTTAAAAAAGACATAAGATAAACCAATTTAGACAAAACGATGCTGTTGACAGAGTTCCACTTGTCTGTGTGAAAGGGTATGTCACAGAATGAGTCTTTTAATGAGTAGCCTAACATTCATTACTAGTGAACTGTGGTTTAAAATATGGGAGCAATCAGTTCATGAATAAGTCACTGCTTGATATTGAGTCAATCATAAGATGGGGAGTGTGTTTGGATGATGGCTGGTTTTAAGCAGACAACTTCCACACGCACGTGGGTCTTTTTTTAGCTAGCATTTCTTTTTATAGCCGGCAGTAAAGAACATTGACATCCACTGTCGGATCCACTGTCGGATCCACTGGGAGACGAGTGATATTGGATATGGGCTAAATGGATCTTATATTGATACCCAAGTATATTTATCGTGAGTCGTTCAAGTCATTTACAATTCAATGGTCCTGGTCCAACCACAAAATTCGAAATGGAGTCACCAGATATGGTGAATTAAGTGGAAACAACTGAAATCATGAGGATGGGAACCACAAGGGGAAATATGTTATGCTACCCCTGGGTGGCACTATCCATTCATTTAGATTCTACTTTAATATTTATAAAAAATACAAAAAGAAAATGAAAACGGGTAAAAAAAAAAAAGTGGAAATGGGGCATTTGAGTATATTGGCACCAATTTATTTTGAGTTGTGTCAGCCAAAACTATTGGCTTATCGTAAAATTTCGGGCCTCACATTACTGTTAGCAAAAGTAATATGGCAGAATGTAGATGTTTGGATTGCTAACTTGAGCTTCTGTGTAGTTTTATGAATGAGTTTTGATGTGTTCATAATGTCAACCAAAATACCAAATTGTCCATGACCACCTAACTAGCTGATGCAAGATTAAACATTCATGAGTGTATCATTACAAAATGACCCCACATAAAATGTATTAACCAACAGATATAAAATAACAAGAACATTATGATTGTGCATTTGCTATTCAAATGATTGATTCAGAATATTTTCTAAAAGTGTAGCAATAGAAAGGCCTATATAACAAGTAGTAACATATGCATGGTAACACAAAGACAAAAGCCACTTCCAGACAGTAATTGCCTCGTTCAACCCACCAAGGTTCAACTCCTGAAAACAGCACCTTTGGACTCATTATGAAGGACATTGTGATCTATTCACAGTGCGGCTTCAGTTGCGGGGGTTCAGTTTTGTTGAGGGGAGGTCTAACCTGAATTAAGCATGCACTCATCTCTGAGAAGTTTTGACTCAATGTTTTTTTTATGCAGTTGAATTAAGGTTTAAATTGTATTTTTAGCCCTGAATAAATCACAGAGATTACCTACGGGCATGGCCAGTATAGCTAATGTTTGGCTGAGAAAGGCAGACACAATAAGTTACAGATTGCGCCTGAGGGTAGAGAGAGGTACGTTTAAATGCCATTTACAAATGCATTCCTCCAATATACTTTGTTTAATGAGTCAAAATAAGAGCATCAAATATACATTTTCTTATACTACATTATACATATATACCCTGAAGTATTTATCACAACAAGATATTGACAGACCTAAAATGGATTTTTTTTAACTTTGCCTTTCTAAAATGTTTTTTAAACTTTGCCTTTATTTTCTATCTATTTTACTTTTTACTTATCTATTATTTTCTTTTATTGTATGACAATGTTTATATGTGAAGCACTTTGAGTCTGCCTTGTGTATGAAAAGTGCTATATAAATAAAGTTGCCTTGCCTTGCCTTGCCTAAAATATTACAAAACAGCTTATTGTATTTATTGTATGAAGGTAAATATTTATACTATTAGTTATGAGTGTACATATGTGTGTATGTGTATGTGTGTGTATATATGTACGCAGTGATTTATTCAATGCTCAAAAGTAATTCAACAAAAAAAAAATTTTTTGACCCTGTTCGTTGTATATTTCAAAAGCAGTTACGCCTCACGGTTCATCGAGATGTATTCTCAGTGAACATTCAGTTTAGGTTCTGGGTCCCCATCTGCTCCCCATGGAGTCTTGGAAAAGAGAACGCTTTGACCATTGAACAGCCGTTACCTTAGATTAGATTCAAGATTAGATTCAACTTTATTGTCATTGCACAAGTAAGGACAATCAGTACGAAACGAAATTCAGTTTAACATCTAGCCAGTAGTGCATCATTAAAATTTGCTTTTTCTTATAGCAGTGCTTAAATAAAAAATACATAAGACACAGAATGCAGATGATCATCATATAAGTCCATTAAAAAAAATAAAGTGCTGGAAAAAAAAGTTCTGAGGAATCAGACAGTCCATAAGAATGCAGTATGATCATATAAAGTGCATTGTTGAAGTGCTTTAAAAAAGGGCATAGTGGTCAGAGGTAGTCAGACGGTCCATAGTCCATGTTCAAAAGGAGAAGGGGGGTGGGGCGGGGCAGGGGCGGTGGCGGGGGCAGGGGCTAGTGTTTTGTATTGATGTTGAGCAGTGTTACGATATAAAAAAAAAAGCTATTTCCGGGCCTGCTGGTGCTACCTGGTACGTGTCATAGACATCAAAGAGACATAATAAAGAGCTTTAGCTTAGGCTACGCCACTGCGCTTAAAGGGTACAAACCTTTACATTACTTTAAAGCGGAAACAGCGGGTGTGCAACGATACAAATTTAAATATCGAAAGTGCACGCCTTCCTCCTCAGGTCTTCTCTTTCCCATCTCTCTTGCCCGACCCCTCTTCTTTTATAGTGCAGGGCACAAGGTCGGGTCCCTCTGATTGGCAGAGAGGACGTTATGGGTTATTGATTTCTAGTGTTGCTGTTCCCTCGGCTTGAAGGCGGGCCTGCGAGAGCTGGCACATGCCTTTCCCCCCCCTCAACACAAAACCCTTTTTTTGTTGTATTGCTCTTTGGGTTCCTGGCTCCTTTGCCAAAGACAAGCAACCGACTAGCCACCTGAAAGATGGCGACGGAGAAGTCTGGAGTGATTCTGACACATTTTAATGAAGGTAACCTTCAATGAACCCACATCGAACAATGCAACAGGTTGTACTAATTCAATCAAGTCAGCGCTTATTTTTCTGTTGCTGTTACTGGAATGCTAGCATTTACCGCTTTGGAACAACTGTAAGAGTGCACGGTATTAAGGTGCACAGAAAGGTTAGCACGATATGCTAATGCTAAAGCGGTTATAAATGTGTCAATAATGTGTTTGAGGTCAACTTAAATTATGCTGAAAATGTTGAGTTTAAAGACATCCTTTCGGCCCAATTGTGACCTTTATGGGTTAGGTAGAAAGCCTTGTAGGCTTACTAAACAAGATGTCAGTTCATTCCATAAAGCAACACATTTTATGTATTCATAATAAGATAATAGTTAAGTAATAGTGGATAGTGGATATAATTGTTTTGGTTCTATTGGTGTTCTAGCAAGGACCTTTTTAATGGTTGACTGAAAAGGAATTGGCTATAAGCAATGGCATGCTCCCTGTTACATATTTGTAGTTCTCAGTTAGGGAGATATTTCTGACATTGGCCCTTTGGCCCTAGCTCTGAAGAGAAAAAACAAGAAACAGCAATGCCGCTATACATTAAACTTTGGTTGCTCTTAGCACCTACATTTTTTAGATAATTTCATCATGGAATACGTTTTGTTGACATCATACCCGGCAGTGCTGCTCAAGTCATGCTATAAGTGTGCTCTATGGTTCTAATAAATCTTTTACAGTAGCAATGTTGGTAGCAATGTGAGGTTTGTACAATGACCTCTGACCACTTTTTACAATGTTACATTAACTTTCATTTAGGCTCTCCTCTGCGTCCACGGCTAAATGTAGGATGCTTATGCACACAAAGGATATTATTGCATAGAGGATATGTCAAATTAAAACATAATTAAAAGATGCAAAGCCTACAGGGTTTTTTTTATATGTTGGCCTAGTAGCTTATTGGTAGGTTTAAGTAAAGCCCTACATCTATAATACAACGAAATGTGGTGTTTAATAAATAATGGTATGGAATGTCAAAAACGGTTGACCTGACAACCAGCTGACCCTGAATATGACGTTCATTTTACTTTGTCTGGTGTATAGTGGTAGGCTCTAATAATAATGTTTATTGCGTCTTTTTTTAACATTGTTCCAAAGAAAAGAGGACTAGAAATCCTAGTGGGCGGCTGTGATATAAACTAGAGAGAAAACCACTCACTTCTAATAACCTTCAACGACGGTTGAAAAGGATGCACTCAGAGGCCTTGAGTTGGTATGAAGGCATGTTTCCATCCGAGCTAAGTGGATCTGGTTCCCATTGAACGTTTCTGTCGCCTCTCTCTGCTCCACCTGCTGACTCTGCTGCCACCCAGCGGCGCTGAAGGGTATAGCTTAACGTTGCCGATCACGGCAAACTTTTTTTTTGTTTCATTAATTATTTATTTACGCCGTGGGTGCAACCAGTTCGTTTTCTCGCCGGCACCAAGACATAATAGCTCTGACCGATCTTACGACTCATGTATAGTTGATTTTGTTATGTTTGCGTAGAACTACGAGTCCTACGAGTACACGTCTGTTCCGTTCCTTCCTTCCTGTAACCTGAGTGAAAGCACAGCCTTTGCTATGCGGTTGTGCTGTTAATTAAAGCGACCCAGTACCATTTGACTGTGCCTTGTAACCACCATAGAAACACGCTGACCCGCGGGTAATTGCATCATGCCCGGAGGGATCCTCGGGATCTACCATACTGTCTGGGAGACACTCTGCCGCCGCCATACGAGAGCCAAAATAATGGGTTGTCTTGGAGGCACATGGGCGCCTTTATTTCTTTTTATTTTTTATTTTTGTTATTCCTTGTTTTTTTTTTTTTTGGTATGCTTTGTAAAGGGAATTTCCCCCGAATTCCTTTTCCGCAGCGACTGGGGTTTATTTCGTCTTCGGGCGATTCAACGGTTCGGTTTCCTAGGCACAAGGACCCAGCAGTTGCAAACTTCTGTCACACGCCCTTTCCTCCGCCCCACCCCCATCACCATGTGCTACTGCCGGCAGACTGCCTACTACAACCTCTACCAGTGTGTCTGTATGCGTGCGACTTGCGTGTGTGTGCGTGCCGTGTGTGTGTGTTTGTGTGTGTAAGAGAGAGATAGAGAGAGAGAGAGAGAGTGTGAGAGAGAAAGAAAGCGAGGGGGGAGAGAGAGAGAGAGAGAGAGTGAGCGAGAAAGGGGGGCAAGAGACAGGAAGGGATTCTTAGACAAGGAAATGTATTAGGCAGAAGTGCTGAGCAACATGATGGGATGACCTGGGAAAAATAGCATACCTGACAAACTGAGAACCATGGAAGACAAACAGGTCCTCCATTTTGTGCCATGTGGTAAGTTACACATAGGTGGGTCGAGGGTGAGAAGGTAGTTACTGGTGAAACCTGAGCCTTCTTGTGCCACACATGTGTAGGACCATATGCCTTTGCTTCCCCTTTCCCTGGTCGCGACCCCCCCCCCCCACCCTCTCTCTCTCTCTCTCTCTCTCTCTCTCTCTCTCTCTCTCTCTCTCTCTCTCTCAGAAACCTACTTTTGCTCTCCCCTTCCTGTCTCCTTATACAGTCTGTGCCTCATGTACTGTTAAGTGTTTACATCCTTTGTGTGTGTGTGTGTGTGTGTGTGTGTGTGTGTGTGTGTGTGTGTGTTTCAATGGTGTCTTTAAAGTGTTATAACATGTCCTTAGATTCTCAGCATGAATGTGTGTTCTGTTCTGTGGTTATGTAGTGTGCTGTGTTGGTTCCACCATGTGATGTTAGAGGAATGGATTTCCCAACATTGCAAACAGTAGTCATCATTTATTGGCAGGAAAGCCGGCAACGCATGGCCAGCCCAGTAGTGTGGGCCACTGTTTATGATATGTCTATAAATGGCTCTACTGCTCTGTTGACATCAGCAGCCTTATCCTAAATAATGCAGAGCATTCACTACTTGCTACTGGGTCTACCAGATGGGTCTACCTATCAAATGGTTACAAGTGGACTGTTGAAGTCATTTCACTATTGCCGTCTTAAACGTATGGCTTCTGTAAGGAGAGACCCCCACCATTAGCCACCGGGAAGCTCTAACCGTTCCAAAGAGAATTTGAATAGGATTTGCATGTGCCAGGGATGCCTTAGCTTATGAAAAGCCCAGCATGTCTTTTGTTTAAAAGCACTCCACCTGATGTGGTGTCTATTGCCTCCCCACAGAGCAGCGTTCAAATGGATTCCCTGCTATAGCCTGAATACTATGTAAATACACCATAGTCATGCCATTCGAACAAAGACATTCAATGTTAAGACGTTAAACATTTGTAAACACATTCGCATACAGTTGAGTTTATACAAAAATAGAGGGTTGATAGATAATATGTTGGTATATGCTTGTTTACCTACTAATTACCAAAAGACTGCACACAAAATAGACTCTTCTCAAATGTGTCCGCATTTTTCATGCAGACTTAGGACAAGTTTGAGTATGGAGGATAGATGTTTTCAGGAAGGTACCACAAAGCAGATGAACCCGGTGTATTTCATAGCCGTTCACGGGTTAAAACTTTCACAAGTTTCTTAGGCTGAGGATTAGGAAGATTATCCCTGAGAAGAATGTTCAATATTCTTAAATGGCTCAAACATACCAGCTTTTCCCTTAATTCATATTGCATTCAACAATTTAGTCACCCTAAAGTTGGACCGTCTGATGAACATAACCAGTGATGCATGCTCCAGACATTAACTCAAATGCACTTAAATACTATAATTGAATAAGCAGTATTAATAAAGCCCTCTTATGTGCCCATAGAGGCTTAGAACCATGTGACTTAGCAGGAGTGCTGCAGTGGAGTTGGAAGTTCTTGAAAGTCTAAAGAAGAGAATCGACCCCAACATAAGCTCTTAAAGTCCTGACTTGGATATCCCATTGACCAGGCTGAATGCAAACCCATCGTAGTTTACTGTCGGATTTGGATATTGGTTCTTCGGGTGTTGAAGTGGAATGAGCCATGCTTCCTGTTTCCTGTGTACAACGTTTGGTGACGATAGTTAATGCGTGTGTTGTGTATTTTAGTGCAGTTGCCACACATGTGTGTGTGTGTGTGTTCCCTTTTCCATGGAAGTGGAGTCGCTGTCTCGTATATGAGTTGATATCGATGTGTAAATATGTATATAATGATTTAAATCATCTTGGAAACCCAGCTATAACCTTTTTGGCAACTAGAAAGGAAGAGTCCATGACATGCACACTATTTTTCCAGCTTTAAAACTCAGCTGCATCTTATCTGTGGAAGACTAAACAAGTATATTTTTGGGTTTGCAACGTCCACAAGGACATTCAGTAGCAAACAAAGATTCCTGCAGTTATTCCAGCAGAGTAGGCCCAGGGCTGAGGCAACTCATAATTTCGGCTGAAACTGTGCCAAGTGTTTGTCTACTGATGTGGTTCACAACTGACAACCCTAACAAAGCAGTTGGCATTGGTTACGATTTAGAGACAGAGAAACATTCTTTCTCAAATTACATTGAACGAGTTTGCCTCCTCTAGGCATATTGTTAAAGGTGGTTACAGATGGTACAGGAGGTAGGAGGTCAGAAAGCAGTCTATTTTGAGCAGTGGGTTTAAGGTCGGTTGCTATGCTGATGGAAGGTTTCAGCTCACCTTCTAGAGATGTCAATCAGAGAGGAAGTCAGACAGGAAATTACGCATGGAAACCTGTTTGAAGGCAGGACAATATTTGGGACCTTATAGACTGTGTCCTAGTTCTATCCATAAGCTTATCTGTTATCTAACGTTACTACAAATCAGTAAACTAAATCATGTTATTTTTTCAAACGAAAATGTATATACAGTACTGAAATACGAATTTATTTCTGCAGTATGTCAGTATTTAGTTTAAACCAGGAGAGACAATATAGTGACACTAAACCACAATTTATTTTGCATTAGGATTCCGTCTATGTAAACTACCCATAACACATTTGCGGCTTTATGAAGCCTGAGGGAGAGATAACAGATGGAAGTGTAATGGCTGGATGTACTCCCAGGTGGAGTGAAACCGTCCTACAGTCATGGGTTGGGTGTAGCTTGTGTCTGGCATCTGCACTTCTCCTGGCTGATAGCCCATCGATTGGGCTATCAGAAATGTGCAGGGGATTTAAATACAAGCCTTACCTTTTCATTGGAGATTCATGAGCGATTGCTTCACGACACCCAAGAGCTGTTAGCATTGCAATGTTTTATGGATAATGCAGATGCCGCCGGAAAACAAATATTCAAGGCACACCTGGACCTGGACAAACTGAGAACCTGGTAAGACAAACAGGTCCTCCATTGTTTGCCATGTGGTTAGTTTCAGATATAGGTGGGGTGAGGGTGAGAAGGTAGTTACTGGTGAAACCTGAGCCTTCTTGTGCCACACATGTGTAGGACCATATGCCTTTGCTTCCCTTCTCACTGGTTTCTTGCTCTCTCTCTTGCTCTCTCTCTCTCTCTCTCTCTCTCACACACTCACACTCACACACACACACACACACACACACACACACACACACACACACAGCCCTGTGCAGAGGGCATGGGAACGTTCTGTCAAATCGGTTGTTGTGGGACCCACCCCGGTGCAGGGATGCACAAGGGCCCTATCAGGCATCACAGGCGAGGAAAGGGCTCATCCCTACAGCAGTGGTATGTTCCCAGGGTCAGCAGAGAGTGGGAGATACCTTACTGCATACACAAATATCACACAGCAGGCCCGCTTTTCTTTGTAACCAAGCAGTAGATAGAGTTTTGAGGGGGTTTTATTGTCAGGTACAGAGAACCTTTTGACTATGATATAAGACTGTGTATGAATAGAATTCATCTGAGGTTTGATTGTCCTGTTTTCAAATGTGCAAATGTGCACATTTGCACATCTGCAGTTGTGACCCAGTTGTTATAGTTTTCAGAGAAAAAAATGTATTGTATTTCATGTATTTCTCAAATGCATCCGATATGCAAGCCTACCACCAGCTCTGCAGTGATTCAGCATTCACACACTGTTCAACCAATGTAGTGTGTACTCACTCTTGTGCAAAATCACTGCCGGGATACTGAGTCCCACACACACTCCAAACCATATGACCACTGGCTTTATGGATAGTATGGGCATCTTTATTAGACAGAGCCGTTGTTTCTTCTTCAATGTATTTCTCTACGGACACATATCTTGAACTGAGGGGGTTCCAAATTGGAATGAATGTTTTATTCGTAGCTTCAAGCAAAGGTCTCATGAATGCGGTCTCTTCTCTTCTCCCCACAGACGACCCGTCAGAAGGGAAGTCCAAAAATGGCTACACTTTCCAAGAGATGGGTACGTAGTCGCCACAATCTCCCGCTCCCGGCACCGCGAGGGATTTGCAATGTGATGTATCCTGTCCATGGCCATGAATATCTTATCCGTAGCGAAAAATATATATATACAGCTTTGCAATGGTTCAGTATTCACATGCAACCACTGTGTAGTCACTCTTGTGTAAAATCACTGCTGGGATTCTGAGTCACACACGCCCTGAAAACCATAGGAAGCCAAAGCCACAATGACTTAAACCAATGATATAGAATAATAATTTGGCTTGACGTTATTATTTAACTAGTCTTTAACTTTTTTGTTATTTAGAAGCATATGCAGCACTTTTAGAATAACTGCAACTTTTAAGCATTAATGTAGCAGTATTAAATAATGAATTCCTCATTTATGAAGAATTGTTCATACATGAATCCTAAAATTATTATTAACATAATAAGCTAATCATTTAAAGATCATTTGTAAAGCGCAAGTTAATGATTAATGATCAAGAACAATGTGTAAATAATGCTTTATAAACACTTAACAATTCATGTTTAGTTTAAGTAGAAAGAAAGCATAAGCTTAATACTTTGTATGCGCTTATCTTAAGGTAGGACCAGCTATGCAAATAATGGTTTATAACTATCTGAACTAATCATAAATTGCAGCATTATATTATAGCAGTAGTTTTAAATTAACATGTTGTGTTACATACAATAGTTTGTAAACATATGCTTTGTACACTCTTATAAACCATTTTCTCCATGGTAATAATAATTCATAACTGATAAGGAATTGCTTACTGAGTAGTCACTTAGGATCAATGCTTTATAATGCTGAATTCACTATGAATATACAAGCGTAGGAGAGAATGCAAATGCAGGGGGTGGAGGGTGAAGGTGGTGCACAGATCCTAGTTGTTGATTTCCATTGAAAGTGGAACATTGAATCACGGTAATGCCTACCTGCACACTAATTAGTCATTTGATATGCTGCAGAGCACAAATTCATTTGCATGTGTATTGAGAGGTTAATTAGTGGCCAGATAACGACCTATATGATCTATGAGCATAATGAGAAAAGAGAATATTTTTACTGCAGAGCTGAGACGCTTGCATTTTACTACCACTTCTAGTTTATAAAGGCAGTTAAACTATCTTGCTGTTTTCCCTCATAAAAACTAGCCATCGCTCTTCATGTCTCTCAATTTATTCTCACCTGGATTAAGTTATTTACAAGGGCCTTTTGTTTATATTGGTGCGGCATGAGGTGGATTTTTTTATTGGGCATTTCTCTTCCTTTTTTACCTCTTTTCCCCATACCCCCATCCTTTCCTGTTCTGACCTTCACGTTCTTACTTTATCACATCGCTTTACTTACCACCCTTACACTTCCTTTTTCTTTCATGTTATTGCTCTCTCTCTCTCTCTTGCTGGCTTTCCTATAGACTCTCTCTCTCTCTCTCTCTGCAACAGACAATCTTTTGTGTTTGGCTGGTGTGTGCTTTTCGCCAGATGGCAGAACGGGGGGAGCACAGACTCAACAGATTCACACTGTAGATAGATCTAGAAACCTGGCCCAATGAAGCAACTTAACCTTGACTTAATGAGTGTCGATTATCATGCCATGGCTCCATTATGTTGGGCCACCATTTATTTTTTGGCCTGAAATCCATTGTTGGGATGGCAGGCACAACGGACCAAATCAACCTTGAAATAACAACCTTAATTATTGCCATTTGTTACCCCATACAGTTGATTAAAATGCACATTAATGTGTCTGGGTTATTGAATGTTCCCTCCGAACCGCCGTCTACATCCAAACAGTGATTGGACAGAGATGTATGGCCCATGTGATGGACAATTAGGACTCGTTAATGAGCTTTATGACTTACTTACTCTGTGTGTTGCTCTTATCTTGATGCTCCCCCCCTTCCCTACCCTTCACAGAGCTGCGTAAGGAGGACGCTGTGTATGAGGATGTAAAGGAGCAGGACTTCCAGGCCACTGTTTCAGGTGTGTGTGTGTGTGTGTCTGGGTGTGCCTGGGTGTCTTTGTGTGTGTGTGTGTGTGTGTGTGTGTCTGGGTGTGCCTGGGTGTCTTTGTGTGTGGGTGTGTGGGTGTATGCGTCGCCTCTGATTCCGCTCTACTGTAAAGGCACTTTACAAACAGATTTTAACCCCTGTTGTGGCATCCATTTGC
Organism: Micromesistius poutassou; assembly: GCF_964030765.1. Classification (NCBI taxonomy): domain Eukaryota; kingdom Metazoa; phylum Chordata; class Actinopteri; order Gadiformes; family Gadidae; genus Micromesistius; species Micromesistius poutassou. The sequence goes on along the minus strand of NC_140276.1, from coordinate 3,330,866 downwards.
AGATCACGATACACCAGAATATGGGCTACTGAACACAACCCGCAAAGTACGATTTATTTTCTTTTCTTTATATTGATCAATGATAATTTTTTTAAAATAATTGTTAGGTTAAACCTTCAATCTATTTTAATAAAATCTATCCCAATTGATATGGATGAATATGAGATACATGAGATATCGTCACATAATGTTCAAAACATTTGATCAGCTACCACTATACGCAGATGACATTGCATTCAACTCACTAAACATAAGTTTTTTCGTTATGCCTTTCCTTCCCAGTATGTGAGGTCCATGAACTTCCAGGAGGAGGTGCGCGCTCACCGGGACCTCGACGACTTCCTGGCCCAGTCCAGCATCGTGCTGGAGGAGGATGCCGCCACGCTGGAAGAGGTCCTCAAACACATGCTCACACGCATGGTGGACGAGGGCGGGGAGACCTTCGACGTGGACGCAGTCATGGACTCCCTGTTCACCGACGCCAGCGGGTTGGATGCAAACGGTAGGGCCTTTTGTGGTCTGTGGTGGGCAGTTAATAAACAACAATGTGCTGAGGAGGCACAGCATGCTTTGTGCCTGAGCACCACTGCTTTTACCTCGACTCATGGTGTTAAAATAATGTTCATCTTTGTCTTCGGCGTCCTGCAGTGCATCTTCTGTCTGAGACCATCCAGGGAGTCACCACGACCCCCACAGGAATCCACTACCAGCAGTCCTGGCTCTGTATTCTGTACGTCTCTCAACTGAAATAGCAATGGTCTTTAACATATGCCATGCATTTGTATTGTTCTTGCCCATTTCATTTGTATTCTTTTGTTTCAATTGTAAAGGCCATGATAAACGTTCTATTTGCAGCAGAACTCACCGGTCTCTGCTGCCATAGCAACAGATCCACCTGCAACCATATCACTTACTGTATCACCCCCATCACTGCACAACATCCAGTACACTGATGGTCAGAGTAGGCAACTCCTCTCACATGTCATGTTCCGTTGATAAAGGGCCCGGGAACACCCCAAGTTTTATACCCAGCTCCCATCGAAATGCGCTAATTTGTAGTTATTAAACAAAACCACTATTAAACAGTCCTACGCACAACATCTCTCTCTAAGTAACACATTCCCAAGCGTTGGTTTCATGTACCTTCTCTGTGTTTCTGTGACTCTCAGCACCAACGTCAGCAGCCTCCAGAAACGCCACGTCTGCATCACACGCCTGGACAGACCGCAGAACTGGGGGGTGAACTGCTGCGAGGCCCGCTATGTGGTTCTCATCCTGGCTCCCTCCCGAACGGTGAGGACACCCCCATCCCCCCCTGCGATACTTAACTAACGGCTAGGGTGCTTTATGTAGCACGGCATCGGGAACACAGCAGAGGATGGTGCTGATGTCCTTTTAACAGACTCTATTGCCATTATGGGTTCAGCAGGTGTTATGTCTTCAGAGAGCTGTTTGGAAAACACTGAGGTAACTAAGGGGATGTGTGAACAGTTGTGAATCTACAGTTACATTCGTTTTAGAAATCGCTTTTATCCAACGCGATTAAGCAGTGTACACGGCAGTAAATGTTCCACACATAACGTACAATAAAAGCAGGCTAAAGCACTTGGAGGAAAAACAACAAATTTATTTTTGTATAAAGGGCTAAGGCTATTGCTAAATGCGCTGCAGCAACGAGTTTACTCTGTAAAATGTAACATTATCGTTTCACTTCTTGTTTTCCCAACTAGAAAAGCACCAAGACGGCCATTGAGCTGGGCAGGACGTTCGCCACCCTGTTGTCGGACATCTCCTTCCGACAGAAGCTGCTGGAGGCCCGCACCGAGGAGGAGTTCAAGCAGGAGCTGGTGTGCCAGCGGAGGCTGCTCTCCAGCGGCAGCGACAAGCCCCTCGAGGAGGAGGTTGACGTCACGGACCCCCGCAAAGGGAAGCCCCTGGAGGTAATGTCCGTTCACGGAGCGGACGAGAGGCGCTTCACACAGTTACAGACTGAGACGTTGGATGACCGTTTGTGGTGGATGAGGATTTGTCGCAACATGGAGGATTCAATCAGTGTAACTTTTCAGTTTGACGTATATGACGATGTTGACTGTTGACGTGCCAGAGAGAATGAGTGTTTTGCGTTGTGGAATGTAACAGGAAAAACATTTTTAGCTTTCGGTTTGAAATAAGTTTTAACCCCGACAAATAACCAACCATCCAACAAACGTTAAGATGTGTAGATCAGTTCCACTGGTCTTATTCACACAAACATGAGTAATGACTCTAACCCTCAACCCTAACCTTAAGCTAACATTAAACCATTCCCATTCTTCCCAGTTCACAGATTTCCTAAAACCATTCAAGGGTGTGTACGACGACCTCCGCAGAAGACTGCCGCTCTACCCCTCAGATTTCACAGACGGTACGGCTTCTACACCCTTCTGAAGAATCCTGGTGGAAACAACAAGTCTTTGCCAAAGCCCAACGCATATGGAGCACTGATTTATTCTGATATTTGTTGTGCAACACAAAATTAATTCTAGAAACATATTGTTTTAACAGGGAGAAGCATAAGGAGAAGCAACTGTGGCTGGGCTGTAATTATAGCGCTAGCCTCAAATATTATAGGACTCAAGTATATTGAACATTATTATAGTATTATTATTATTATAGCATCTGTCGCATCACCTCCATGTGCTTTGGGCTTAACACAAAGAAAAAAAAGAAAAGAAAAGACTTAACTCTTTCCTCTGATTGGTCCGTCCAGGTATCGTGGGGCCTGACCGCTCATTACTGAAGTACACCACCACGGCAATCTTCCTCTACATCGCCATTCTGCTGCCGGCCATCGCCTTTGGCTCGCTCAACGACGAGAGCACCAGGGGGGAAATAAGTAAGCGAAGCAAGCTCAGCACTATCATCATCATTAATCCTAAAAGCCTTATTAAACTATACAGTTATTCAGTGATGGGCAGTAGCGTCCATACAAGTATTGACATTACTAGTTGAACTGTATTTCCCAGTTGGGTGGCGGTAACACATCTGTTTTCTAAATCAAGTTGCTATTCAGTAGCTAAACTGCTTTATTGATCAGGTAGTGCGGTAGCATCTGAAATACATCTAAGAAGCAGTACCCCCAAACACGGACGATAGACATAGGGAGGTTTTCTGTGTAGTTGGTAGCTTAAAGAAGCACTTTGTATGACAGTGACCAGACACACCAAGTGGATGGAAAGATGGCAGGGGGAATTGAATAAGCATGAAGTTGGCTTAAGAAAAAGAAAAAAGTCTGATGGCTTCTGATGTAGTAAACTACTTTTGCCAAGTTTTTGTAGCTTAGCTCTCTACATTTATCTGGGTGGAAGCTCCTGCGTAGTGAAGCTTCACTTAATGTCGAGCACCTGGTAGCTAAGCTCACTACACTTTCCGAGCAGCTTGCCCAAAAAACTGCAAAAACTTTCCAAAATATAATCCAATTTAGCCTGGCTCAAAAGTTTAAAAGCACAATTTTCTTCCGCTCTTTAAACCTTCATATCTGGCCTCGGCAAAGCGATTAAAAAAAAAACACCTCCTTTACTGATACTGTTGGAAGCACCATCCGCCATCTGCGCGGACGAAATAGGCGGTAAAAGTAATTGCGCTTAACCCCTTTGTGACTTCTTCTTCTTCTTCTGTGTGGCGCAGACGTGCAGAAGACCATCGTGGGCCAGAGCATCGGGGGGGTGATCTACGCTCTGTTCGCGGGCTCCCCCCTGGTCATCCCCCTGACCACCGCGCCGCTCGCCATCTTCATTAGTGGTACGTAGCGCCCCCACTGCCATATGTCCCTCTTTATGAGCCCATCAATAAAACACGCTGGATTCCATTTGGACATTATTGCTTTTTTTGAGTGAAATCCTCCCGTGTTATATGCCGTGTTCATTAACCTCGTTGCACCCTTCTGCCGTGTGTTCAAAGCACTTATAACGACTATAAACTGTGTGTGTGTGTGTGTGTGTGTGTGTGTGTTCAAATGTGTCCATGTGTGTCTGTTTCTGTGTGTGTATTCATGTGTGTGTGTCTGTGTTCATCTGTGTGTGTGTGTGTGTGTGTGTGTGTGTGTGTGTGTGTGTGTGTGTATGTGTGTGTATGTGTGTGTGTGTGTGTGTGTGTGTGTGTGTGTGTGTGTGTGTGCGTGTGTGTTTTCATCTGTGTGTCTGTGTGTGTGTGTGTGTGTGTGTGTCTTTCCCCTGCTGTGCTTTTGCCCTACAGTGATTAGGGGGATCTGTGACGACTATGCCATCGACTTCGAGGCGTTCTACGCCTGCATCGGCTTATGGAACAGCCTGTTCCTCATCCTGGGAGGCCTGTTCAACGTGAGCCTTCTAATGAAGCTCTTCAAACGGTGAGCTGGTGACACCGCCGTGCCCCTCTCCTGTAGGGGGTAATGACTATGGTTGGAGGAAAATAAAACAAAAATAATATATTTTTGTCATTGTTTACCCCCCCCCCCCCCAGTGAAACATTTTGTTGAACTCACACTTCTATAACGCGCCGTTTCAACCAGAGACATCATGTCGGCTGCACCTCCCTGTGAATCAACGTTAGCAGTTTGGTTAAGCATTCAATGACTTGCCGCGTCTGTAATTGTATCTCCAGCTCCACGGAGGAAGTCATCGCGCTGTTCATCTCCATCGCCTTTGTGGGCGACGCGGTGAAAGGAACCGTGAAAAGTGAGTTACGCTTCGCTACCCGATCGACGCAAACGACAACGTTCCGCGCCAGACGGTCCGCCCCGCTGCACGCATAGTGATAGATCGCTTGTGTAATATAGCATGGGTAAGCCCAATAAGCCTGGCAATTCAGTTTTTTTTTCCCGCCTCTTTATGTTGCAAAGCAAATCTGCCGTCCCTTTTTGTGGAAGTCTTTAGAGGTCTGAGCCAGCAAGCACACAATCAAACACAAGCCTGCGGGCTGGAAGTCAACGGGAGGGGAGGGAGGGGATTGAAAACCTTATAATGTTAATGTTGTTTAGCATCTCGTGGCACGAGCGTACCTCGATCCGGCCCTCATGGGGGTTTCCTCCGTGACAGTGAGGTACACACTGAGCATGTGCTGGGTTACTTTGTAGCGGCCTGGTTGTTTGTTTCCGTTGAGCCCGAGGCTATAGCTGCTTTCACATATGGACGTGCATCCATCTATTCTTCCTCTATTCTACGGAGGTGCCGTAGATGTGAATGACATATCCTGACGTTGGATCTCCTGAAAAAATACTACCCCCGAGGTAGTATGTTCTCCGGAGGAAATGCTAATTACCTTATATGTGAGCAGTAGGATGTCGGCATTTCACACCAGTTGAGTGGGCGTGTTGATGACGCTTTGGTCTACGTTTGCATGTCATTGAGTGGCACCCGCACCCTAATCGATAATCAGCCTATTGCCCTTTGTTCGCTGAATGGTTTAAAAAATATTTTAATGTGGCACTGCTTTTCAGTCATTCGTGGTGAACGCTAAATGATAGGTCTTATCGTAACCCTCAAAGTACGCATCATACAATAAATTACAATACATGAGTTCACAGCTGCACGCGTATATAGTAAATGTTTTTTTATTATTATGTTACACCTTTCCTGCTGTCGGCTCCCAAACCGTAGTCGAGGAGCACAGGAGGAACATTCTCTCGGGGGTAACAGCAGTGGGTCTGCTTATAGGTTTGAATATGGTCGGAATAAAGAGGACTCGTTCATTACTTCACTAAACTGACACACGCTACCGCTTGCTCTCCTCGCTCGTCCACTAACACACACACACACACACACTGCCATTCTCACACACACACATAAAATCTCGTTAACACTTATTATTGACAACAGTTAGCTGAACATTATAGGGTCCCGTCCTTCCACTCCCTGTTTTCTCAGTTAAACACAGAAATCAACTACATTTGTCCCAGTGTTTGTTAGATGTGAAATTAAGCCAAAAAAGACGCCCCCTTCCTCCGGTAACGCAGTCGTTCGCGACACCTTTCTTGTTTGTCGTTTCTTCTATTTGTCTGTAACTCATGCGCCAATCTTTCATCGATGCAGATGTTGTGGATGCAACAGAATATATGCATCGCTGCAGCAACATTTAAGATGATGGCGATGAGTTCTGCCCGTTCTGCCTGCGGTCAAACCAAAACAAACCTGATCCCGCCTCTTGCGAACCTCGACCCTATGTCATATCCCGCCCCTTGCAAGCCCACCCCCCTTAAGCAGCCGGAGATTCTACTGATGACTGAGCGTCACCGATCTCTGCATATCGGGCATGAAGTGTGAATAAGTGTGAATGACCCTCACGGTCGAACCTCCTGCTCCACAAATGCGGAGAAAAGACGGAGGTCATATGTGAAAGCAGATATACACACACGCACAATCACTGATGTAAAAACAGCACTATGCTGCCAGGAATGGTCCATGACCACGTAGGCAGTAACAAGGGATGTTCGCCAGCACGTATATTTTCATATGTATATATTTTTCATATCTGGTAGTTTTAGCAATTACTTTTCTGGAGTTGATTGTGTCACTAGTTGTCACTAGTTGTTGTCCCCCTCCACACTGTTCTCCCTCGCCCCTCCCCCAGTCTTCAACTACTTCTACTACGGGCCCACCCTGACCGCCACCAACGCCACCCTGGCCCTGGAGCAGATCAGGCAGCTCCTGGAGAACGCCCAGAATGCGTCTGAGGGGGCTGAGGGAGGATTCTCGGTGCTCCTGCCCGAGTCCCTGGTGCTGTGCACCAGGGAGAGGCCCATCCTGTGCCTCCTCCTGATGCTGGGGACCCTGTGGCTGGGCTACGCCCTCTACCTCGTCAAGAGAAGGTGAGTGTGTGTGTGTGTGTGTGTGTGTGTGTGGGACCGAAGCACAGCAGAGGGGGAGGGGGGAGGGGGAGGGGGAGGGGAGTGGTTTTAATCATCAGCCCCCACTCCTGATTTATTCTGGTCGTTGTGGACGTCAGGACCAGAGACTGATGCTGCCCTGCTGCTGTCGCTTTATTAGATGTTGGCGGGATACGCTGAGCGATGCCAGGCTGGGAGGAGTTATGAAGGAGACGTTGTTATCTCTTTGGGGGGCGGAGGGGCGTTAGCGAGAGTCAGATATGCTCAGAAAACCCTACAATTCTGGAAAGCAGGATTCAGAGTACTTTACTCTTATCTTTATAGTTTTTCTTTCTTTAAGAGCATGGAAGGAAAAAGAGTCTCCCAAGCCAAATGCTCATCGTCACCGTCACAGATAGCCTTTGTCTCTGAAAAACAGGGGGCAGAGTGTGTTTTTAGCCGTCTCTTACCTTTGTTGAAAGAAGAGGCAGGATTTGGAAGATGGTCAGTAAGAGATATACAGTATTGTGTGTGTGTGTGTGTGTGTGTGTGTGTGTGTGTGTGTGTGTGTGTGTGTGCATATATATGTGTGTGTGTGTGTGTGTGTGTGTGTGTGTGTGCGCGTGCGTGTGTATGTGTGTGTCTATATATATATATAAATATATATATGAACATACCCCTAACACTAACTATCCTTATACGTACGTGTGTGTGCGTATGTGTTTGTGTAAGGGCACCCCCATTGACCTGCTTTCCCTTTTGCCTCCGTCCCCACAGTCCGTACCTGAACGGCCGGATCCGGGAGGTGGTGTCTGACTGTGCCCTGCCCATCTCCGTGGTGATCGTGTCTTTCATCGGCTCCTACCTCTTCCTGGACATCGAGCGTGAGTGTGCGGTGCACGGCCCTTGAATAAGAAAAAAAGCCGGCTTTTGCCGACAGGCCCTACTCAGTCTAGTAGCCTACGGTACACACAGGAACGGTTCTGCGGTCGCACATCCGCGGCCGCCCACTGGGATTTACGTGTGAATGGCTGCGGGAGATAACGAAGCGCAGCACAGTGAACAAAGCCCAGCGTGAGCAGGATTAGTCACGATGGTGGACACTGTGTGCTCATTGAAATGAACCCGCATCCCTGTGTCCCTCCCCTGCGTCCCCCCCGCTCCCCCCTCCTCCGCGTTCCCCCCCCCCCCCCCCGTGTTCAGTGCCCGTGTTCCACGTGTACGACCGGCCCGTCTTCAACTTTGCGCCGTTCGACAAGCTGACGGGGTGGAACACGCTCAGCGCCGTGGGCCTCGGCTTCCTCCTCGCCCTGCTCATCTTCATCGACCAGAACATCGTCATCTCCCTCACGCACGTGCCGGAGCACAAGTAAGACACCCCGCGCTGGCCGCTAGCCGCTAGCCGCTAGCCTGTTGAACGCGATCGGGGCAAATGCTACTTTCTCGCTGTGATTTCTTACATTAACACGTCACCTTGTAACCTAATTGACCCAAAATCATTTAATAATTTATATTCAACCTTCATTTGTGTACTACTTTCACTTTGGCTCATAACCTGGATATGTACATGTTGGATTTAGGTATTTTGTATATCATTGTATTCAGTTTATTCTGTTGAGTTTTATTAATGTCCTATAGAGTTATTTTATTACCTTGTTGTAAACGTATTTTACATAACGACGCATTCTAGCACATTTACCCTTAAGTCGGCCTCTTTTCATCGTCTTAGAACAGCATGCCCTACGTAGACAGACAGTAGCCGGCCACTTGTCATAAGCACGCCCCGTCTGACGCCGCGTCGTTCTGTGCGTCCGACCGCCACCTGGAGCCATGGGGGGGGTGGGGCGGCCAATGAGAGTGAACGGTTGTGGTTCTGCCAACAGGCTGCTGAAAGGAACGGCGTTCCACTGGGACCTGGTGCTCACCGGCCTCATCAACATCCTCATGTCGTGCCTGGGGTTGCCGTGGATGCACGCCGCCTTCCCCCACTCCTCGCTCCACGCACGCCAGCTGGCCAAGGTGGAGCAGCACGTGGAGAACGGACACCTGTACACCACGTAGGTTCACGATAAAAACGCGTTTGTATCGCGGTATGTGGGCGGAGGTAGCTCCCGGGGGGGTAGAGCGGGTTGGATTGTTAGCGGAAGGCTGCTAGTTCGTTGCCCGGTATCGAGGTGTCTCTGAGCAAGACACTTAACCGACGAGCCCGGCTGTCGCCTTGCATGGTCGACGCCGCTGCAGGTGTACGTATCTGTTTATGAAAAGATATATGTGTCAATGTTTTGATGGTTGTATTTAAATGTTGTTTTTATCTATCGCTTGTTTCTAATTAAAGTCTGGCGGTATGCGTTTGTGGATGGGAAAACTTTGTAATTGCTCATTGGGGCTAATTTGCCCTTAAATTAGTTTGCACGAAGATGAGCTTTGTGTGTTAAGATTTGTACACACGCGTTGAGACTCAGTAGGAATTGAAACAAACAAAATGCATGACTTACCATAATGCGAGTTGCAACCAAAAAGCGTCCCATTTGAATTGGGTGGAATGAACACAAGATGAAAGTCGAGATGTTTGCTTTAAATTCCTTATTACGGTCTTGTTGATCCCTCAGAACCTCATTGCACAATGATCTTATCTTATCTCTTCCACTGCCTACGGTAGGGTTACCAAAGCCTCGCCCCAATCCCCCCCCCCAACAAACAACCAAAACAACCATCCACCTCCCGCTAACCGGCCCCTCCCCCCCCGCAGCATCGTCAGCGTGAAGGAGACCCGTTTGACGTCGCTGGCGGCCAACATCCTGATCGGCGTGTCCGTGTTCATGCTGCCCTTCCCGCTGCAGTGGATCCCCAAGCCCGTCCTCTACGGCCTCTTCCTCTACATCGCCGCCACCTCGCTGGACGGCAACCAGATGGTGGACCGCATGCAGCTGCTGTTCAAGGAGCAGGTAGGTGGAGGGTGGGGCTAGATGGTGGACCGCATGCAGCTGCTGTTCAAGGAGCAGGTAGGTGGAGGGTGGGGCTAGATGGCGGACGGCATGCAGCTGCTGTGTAAGGAGCAGGTAGGTGGAGAGTGGGGCTAGATGGTGGGGTTAGATGGTGCAGATAGATGAAGGACGGCGTTGGAGGGTGGGGTTAGATGGTGGACTGCATGGTGCTGCTGCTCAAGGAGCAGCAATAAGGGTGACTTAACTAACCGTTTGTTAACATTAGTAAATGCAGTAATGCACATTTTTATATAGCATTACAGAGGGGTTAGGGTAAGGTGGGGTTAGTGGGTAAGGGTTAACTCTCACCCACCTACCCTGTCAAATAATTTATGAATGAATACCTTAGTTAACACCATGACCGTATTCAACATAGACACCGTTAGTAAACGTGAACGCCATTAGTGACTGATGACTAGACCATTAGCTCACTGTTAATTACTGCATGAAGGAATGTTATAATGGTTATTTAATGGATTGTTAAGTGTTAGATGGTGGATGCGTGACTCTGTTGCTTAAGAGCAGGTAGGAGAGATACCTCTTTAATTAGTGTTGGATTTATAAAATGGTTTATTAAGCGTGGATATCTCTCCGTCTGTGTGACTGTCTCTGTCGGTCTACTTTATCTAGGGTCTCCGTACGTATCCACCTGCTGTCTCTATCTGTCTAGATAAACACTTTATTAATCCCTGAGGGGAAATGCAGGTGTTCCGGCAGCCAAAGGGGACAGAAGAGTGTAGATAAAGAACAAATAGGATGAAATACATGCAGAGCTCTCTCTCTCTCTCTGAATATATCTACATACATCTACATCTATTATATCTACTGCCTCTTCCTGCTCTCTGTCTGTCTGTCGCTCTCTACTCTGTCAGTTGGTCCATCTGTGCATAATCAATGCATCAACCGGTTGGTTGATGCATGCAGGCAGGCCCCTACAGACACACAACGCAGGCCCATACAGACACACAACGCAGGCCCATACAGACACACAACGCAGGCCCCTACAGACACACAACGCAGGCCCCTACAGACACACAACGCAGGCCCATACAGACACACAACGCAGGCCCCTACAGACACACAACGCAGGCCCATACAGACACACAACGCAGGCCTCTACAGACACACAACGCAGGCCCATACAGACACACAACGCAGGCCCCTACAGACACACAACGCAGGCCCATACAGACACACAACGCAGGCCCCTACAGACACACAACGCAGGCCCCTACAGACACACAACGCAGGCCCCTACAGACACACAACGCAGGCCCATACAGACACACAACGCAGGCCCCTACAGACACACAACGCAGGCCCATACAGACACACAACGCAGGCCCATACAGACACACAACACAGGCCCCTACAGACACACAACGCAGGCCCCTACAGACACACAACGCAGGCCCATACAGACACACAACGCAGACCCCTACAGACACACAACGCAGGCCCATACAGACACACAACGCAGGCCCATACAGACACACAACGCAGGCCCATACAGACACACAACGCAGGCCCCTACAGACACACAACGCAGGCCCCTACAGACACACAACGCAGGCCCCTACAGACACACAACGCAGGCCCATACAGACACACAACGCAGGCCCATACAGACACACAACGCAGGCCCCTACAGACACACAACGCAGGCCCCTACAGACACACAACGCAGGCCCCTACAGACACACATCATGAAACAGACATGGAGATACATTTGACATGAGACTAACCACTGCTCCACCCCCCACCCCAGACGTCCTACCCCCCCACCCACTACATCCGGCGGGTGCCCCAGAGGAAGGTGCACTACTTCACGGCGCTGCAGATGGTCCAGCTGGTGGTGCTGTGTGCCTTCGGGATGTACCCCCTCCCCTACATGAAGATGGTGTTCCCCCTGCTCATGATTCTGCTCGTCCCCATCAGGTAAAAAAACGCCGCCCCCCCCGGCTGCACAACACCACACACCACACGCATAACACACATGGGGTCCGCTGCAAACACCTGCCATCCGTCAGGGGATAGTGGATAGATCTGGTGCCGTTTGGCAGGTTCTGAAACGCAGGGTTACATCTTAAGACAATGGCCTGGCCGGTGGGTTTGCAGCTCTGGCAGGTAAAGAGACACGCTTCAGGGATGAGATTTTGGAGCCTGACTACACACCTGGGCCAATGTGCTTTCACGCCCAAGCCCCCGCTACGCCTTGTGGCGACCGGGTGACCAGTGTCGTCCACTGTCTGTTTGTGTGACACGTGCGTCATTCCCCCTCGCTCTCAACTGACTTCCTGTCAGTGTTCTCCGTTCTGTCCATAAAACCACGCATACAGTGCCCATAAAAGGTGTTGTTAACTGTAAATAAAAAAAGATTGATTGGTTGGCTCGACTGCCACTGTGCTAAACCATGCGGTGTGCGTGTGCGTGTGTGTGTGTGTGTGTGTGTGTGTGTGTGTGTGTGTGTGTGTGTGTAATTTCAGGACTAATCTGCTTCCACGATTGATCGACGCCAAGTATCTGGACATCATGGATTCTCAGCACATGTAGAAAAGACCTGTGTGTGTGTGTGTGTGTGTGTGTGTGGGTGGGTGTGTGGGTGTGGGTGTGTGTGTCACCAGGTCAAAAGACTGGTTGATTGTATTGAGCAGTGATGTACAACATTGCTTGCAGGGTTTCATATATCAGAGGCTGATTATGTTGACTTAGGCTAGCTGGTGTTAGCCTGTCAAAATGGATGACCAATTTCAGTACCTGACTGCATTCATAATATCTCCAACTGTACAATCACTATCGTTTTATAGTTAACATATTCCTACTGGAGGACCTTGGTGTGTTGTGATGACCTTGCTCTAGATTGTCGTGCAAGGGATTGTGGAGGCGTGTCTCAGGTGTGGCAGCAGGAGCTGCAACACACCTGATCTCCATTCCAATCAGGCTCCTCCACACTTAAGCCGTTTCTCAATTTGCGTACTCGTGTACTTGCGTTCTCGGTAAACGTCATCAGTGGTAGCCCAAGCACTGTTCCAATTCCAAGTACGCGAGAACGCGAGTACTGTCGTAAAACCCGGAAGTGTTCTCGATGCGTTCTCGATGAGGCCGTTCTACCGAGGATGCATCGGAGGTGACTCGTGGGGACTTGGGACAGTTAAATATCCCAGAATGCATCGTCAAGTCCGCTGTTGTTCCAATTGCAGGTGCGTACTCGCGTTCTCGGAAGTCTGTACTTGAAAGTCCGGACTTGCCAAGTACGTACTTCCAAATCCGCGAGAACGTAGTCCGCATACTTGGTATTGAGAAACGGCTCTAGTTAAGATGGCTGAGTGTGATGGTAGGCCATCGCACTCTCTCTGATCCTACCCAGACAGCAGGGCTTTTGGTTCTTTAGATGGGTCTGATACACGACACGACACGACTCACACGCACCCATACACACCCATACACTAGACACTACTGATTATACTGATGTAGATGTACATTGCTTATCTTTATCTCTTTAAAGAGGTTATTGTTTCTAAATAATTACTTCAGTTAACCTTCTGTGTGGTTCATGTTCATTAATGTCCAATTCATTTTGTTAAGTTGATGACATTTATTTTTTAGACTTTGTTGGTAAGGGCAACATTTTTATATTGAAATAAATGTTCAGTTATGGAATTCATTTTTTTTTTTTTTGCAAAACATGATGCATATTTTGTGGTTTCTTAATGGATTCTATGTTAAGAAAATTAAGTGTTAAGTTAAGTTCAAGTTCAAAATACAAATGTACTATGTTGGAACATAAATGCAAAAATGCTAACTGCTGTAAAATATCCTTACACAAATCAAGTGTAGGGGATAACAATGGCACCAATATGCAACAAAGTGGTCACGTTTGACCTGTTAGTTCTTATATCACCTTTTAACAAGTTATTAGAGCTGTTTCACGTTCCTGAAATTAATATTAGAGAGAGTTGTGGCTGTGTTCGAACATCAAACCATTAAAGCTCCCTCACTGAACTGAATGCTTGCGTTCTGGTTGTTTTTCCACAGGGTGTATTGATTGAAAGGCTGGAGGGATGAGTTACATAAAGAGTGATAGTGATAGACTCTGATTCCATTCACCACCATCACTGTAATATGGATTTGCGGTATCAATGTCTTCAGACTAAAAAGGCAAGAACAGTTATCAATACAATGGTGCTCACAGGATTGTGTCAAACCGGCCAATAGATGGCAGTAAAAGCCCACTTTGTAAAAAAGAAATACGATTTGGAGAAATCCAGATTATTCCATTCTCGGAATGAAAACGTATAGAAATAACATTTAAAAAAAAAAAAACATAATTCCTTGAATCATACCATTCAACATGTGGTTAATCAAGTTATTTATTTTTAATCTGGTAATTCTTTTGAAGACTGATTAATGTTTATGCAAAACAATTCAGTGCCACATTCATTTGAGAGAACTATTTTGGACGTGTTAGTAATAATGAAAAGTGATTAAAAGTGAATGTTGTATTTATTATCGTGTGTGAGAAATGAATACACATCTGTTAGGCTAAGGATGTGCATGACTGTTTTCAGTTCTCATTGTGTGTGAGCAATGAATACATACATGTATCTGTTAGGTGTGTATCTCTTGGCTTAGGTTGTGCACGTCTGTCTTTATGGACGATATTGTGTGCTAATTGACGTTTGGAGATTTAGGATGGCCTGAGAGCCGAAATGTCATCAAAATGAGAAAGAAACACAGATGGAGCCACAGAGTGTGAAAAACCTTCTTTCTACTTTTAAGTCTTTAGTCGACTACTTTTTTTTTTTAGTCTACTACTACTTTTAAGTCTCCAGTGATCAGCCCCTCAGACCCATGTGCACCTTGGCCACACCTAACCATGCTACTTTCAGACACAAAAAGAGCTCTCTTACTGTTGTTTGTGACTAAGGCTGAGATTAAGGCATTCTATAATGGCTCACATTATCGCCACTGCCGACAGACATATCTACCATCTGCTTCTCTTTTGTGCACACACACACACACACACACACACTATTCAGATCTACAAATAACAACACCACCATCTGTGTTTACTTGCAATTATTGTGTGGAAAAGAGAACTAAGCCATTATTGAGGGCGGCAGCATGGCCTGTTGATGTATGCCCCTTGACCACCGCTTGGCCTGAGCATAATGAACCAAGGACTGGATGGCATGGGCAATAAAAGAAGGCTATGGACAGCAACAGATGCCCCGGGCTCCACATTTATTGGACTTTGACAAGTAAAATCCCTCTAGGTAGAAAGAGACAGAGAGAGAGAGAGAGAGAGAGAGAGAGAGAGAGAGAGAGAGAGAGAGAGAGAGAGAGAGAGAGAGAGAGAGAGAGAGAGAGAGAGAGAGAGAGAGAGAGAGAGAGAGAGAGACTCTGACAAAGTGACATCACTGTACAAATACTTATCTTGGTCGCCATTGATGGATGTCAATCAATCAGCCATCACAAGACACCGAGCCATGTGCCTGGCTGAAACCCCTCAGCCGTCCATGGCGTGTCACGCGACGTAGCATCCTTCTCTTCCTCTCCTTCATTCTCTGATTTCGTTTTGTGCGGGGGAAGACGCTCACGTAATCCGCTGCGTGTCTTCTTGAGATCCATCCGCCACGGCACCGTCGACCCCATATGCTGCGTGTCGCCTGTTGACGCCAATGGGGCTCTCTCTCTCTCTCTCCGTGTCACTGCGCAGTGATCCGTTCCTGCAGCCCCTTTCTTGTCCGCTGAGCCAACGTCCTGGAGGCTCTTACACTCACCCCCCCCCCAATCACCTCCCCCCCCCCCCCCCCCCCCCACACACACACACACACACACACACACACGTGTGTGTGTGTATATTGTGTTTTGGTGCGAGCAGGTTTTTGACGTTTCAAATGACAGACTTGAAGTGTATAATTTTAACATATAACAAATGTATGTTATTGTGTGTGTGTACACACACACACACACACACACACACAATAACAGTGGTTAAATGAACCGTGTGCACTCTCACACGCATTGATCCTACCATTGTAGAACAGACGCTTCTCAGCGCTCACATTAAGACAGAGCTTCCCAGGTAACATCACAGTGTGTGCGTGTGTGTGCGTGTCTGCGTTTGTGCATGTGCGTGAGTGTGTGTGAAGATGTGCGCGTCTGTCAACACCCAATAATCCCCCCCCCCCTCCCGTCAACCTTGTATCTCACTCACACCTGCTCATGATCCGTCTGAGATGGTGTGAGGCGGAGAAGGAGGGCTTTCCCCGTGGGCTCGGTGTGTTTTTAGACTCTGAACAAGGGGGGCTTTGCTGATGATGTCGGTGAGCATTAAGGTCCGCGGTGGAGATATGAGGTGCTGTTGGTGTCAGAGCAGACAATGGGGGCTGTGTGTGTGTGTGTGGAGCGCTCAGATAAGCAGAGAGGATGGAGCCTGGTGGTTGTTGTTGTTGTTGTTGTGGTGGTTGTTGTTGTTGCGGTTGTGTCAGCCAGTCACGTCTCCGACACTGTGTGGTGAGGAGTCGGTGTGGAGACTCGTTCATGCATGCATTGGAGACGCGGGGACACCTAAACACATACACACACTAACAGGCACACACACACACACACACACACACACTAACAGGCACACACACACACACACACTAACAGGTACACACACACACACACACACTAACAGGTACACACACACTAACAGGTACACACACACACTAACAGGTGTGTACACACACACACATACACACTAACAGGTACACACAAACACACGCACACGCACACAATGACTGAAAATGGCCATCAAAATAATCCTAATTTGCATGTTCAAGAGATAATGACAAAGCCCAGAACAAAAGAAAACCATTTAATGAGCTGCTGGAGCAAAACGAGACAGAAACCTGGAAAGAACACGAGAACACACACGAGAGAACGAGAGAGAGAGAGAGAGAGAGAGACACAAAAAGAGAGAGAGAGAGAGAGAGAGAGAGACACAAAAAGAGAGAGAGAGAGAGAGAGAGAGAGAGAGAGAGAGAGAGAGAGAGAGAGAGAGAGAGAGAGAGAGAAATAGAGACACAGAGAGAAAGAGACACAAAGAGAGAGGGAGAGCGAGATAGCGCAAGAGAGAAAGAAAGAGTAGATGAGGAAGCTCATGAATAAAACCCCATGGAGGATCTTATTTATTTCCATAAAACTAGTGAAGATGATGCGACTCTATCGCGGAGACAGAGTGAGTTCTAACTCGTCCTTGTATCTGGGGAAATCAGAGCAGAGCTCACTGCTCTAAAGCAGCAGCCACGCACAATGGTGGTCGTCCAGGCTGAGCGCTCGTCTCAGTCGGTAAGTGAAAGGGGCCCATTGTTTGGAGCGAATGACAAATGTTTTTGCTTAATGGGTAAAATAGCATATCAACTTCAGCAATAAAACATCTATATTTCCAAGTCCACACTCTCTCGGTAGAGCCACTTGAAATTCACACGGTCCGACGCGGCGAGCGGAGGGGGAGCAATTGAACCGGTCGCCTCTTGAGCAGACAGTGGGGGAATTGAACTCACAGTATGTACCGCACACACAATATTGTATCTGTAGCGAAAAGACATTGGCAGCCAACGCTAGCTCCCTGTGACAGAACTGGTGCTCTCCAGTTGACCGCGGAAGGACCCCCCCTGGGGGTGCCGACACGCCAAACAAGGCAACCCACACACATCTCGGGGCACCCCCTGGGAGAGTGTGAACTTTATAAACCTACGGCACAACAAAGGTTGCCCATAGTCGGTAGTGTATGTATGTTTAGCAAGCCTGTGGTTGATTAAGTAAAGGTTGAACCGAGGGAATCTCTCTCTCTCGCTCTCGCTCTCGCTCTCGCTCTCGCTCGCTCGCTCTCCTTCCCTGCAGCCTCTGTTAGTTAAGGGGCTGGGGGGGGGGGGGGGTTTCTACCCCCGTATTCCAACAAACACAGCAGGACCCTGGCAAGCTACAGGCCCATATGTCAGCCCTGTAGGGGGTAAAATCTGTGTCTCCATGCCTGTGGAAGCATTTGTCTGAAAATGCGCGCGTGTGTGTGTGTGTGTGTGTGTGTGTCTCTGGGTGTGTGTGTGTTTGTGTGTGTGTATGTGTCTCTCTGGGTTTGTGTGTGTGTGTGTGTGTGTGTGTGTGTGTGTGTGTGGGTGATAGGGGGGTTTACCGTTCCTCCTTTTCCTTTTCCTTAACACTTTGTATGGACCAGTTGTCATTGAGGAATAATAATGGCTGTGGTGGACCACACCCATAAATAAAAAGGATCCAACGGGTTCCTTGGGTTCTCATGTGTAATGAATGTGTATCTGTGTAATGTATGTGTGTGTGTGTGTGTGTGTGTGTGTCCAATAGGTGCAGTGTGTGTTATATTGATTGTTCAAGAGGCCTGTGTGTGTGTGCGTGAGTGCGTATGTGTCTGTGTATGCATATGTGCGTATGTATGTGTATCTGTGTGTGTGTGTGTGTGTGTGTGTGTGTGTGTGTGTGTGTGTGTGTGTGTGTGTGTGTGTGTGTGTGTAGGTGATGTGTGTCAAGCTGCAGGAGGAATGAGCAGTTGAATCCCATAGCGACGGCGACCTTTGACATGAAGGAGTGTGGAGGTCGTCCCTGGAAGGGGAAAACAAACAGACATCTCTCTGAGCGCTTTCCTCTATGACCCTGACTCAGGGTATCTGCAGGTTTAGATACATCCGATACACTGGTTCACACTCCAATCGATGAAATGTACAGTATATACTGCATACTGCATACTGCTGTTAGTTGGGCCATTCGTCTTGTGCTTTTCACCATTGGTGAAAAGCACACACAAGGGCCCTTGACTGGCTTAGTGGCCAGCGTGCTTATAAGGTTGGTTTGGGCAGGGGCTTCTGGATATGTGATTTCCTTGGATTTTGGCACAAGGGATTATAACATCTGATCCTGTGTATTAATGAAATATATATATATATAAGAAAAACAATTGTAAAGGCCTGATAGATGTCCTGTGTATATGTGTATATATATATATATATATATTAGTGCTGTCAAACGATTAAAATATTTAATCGTGATTAATCGCATTAATGTCATAGTTAACTCGCGATTAATCGCAATTAATCACACATTTTTATCAAAAAAATGATTTATTTTTGTGCCATTATTTTTTCTCATTTTAATACCCTTCAACATGGAAAAGTGGATTGGCTTGCTTTGTGCAAATGTTTTTTTTTAAAACAATGTTGCCATATTTTATTTTTTGGCCATATTTTTCGGAGTTCAAAAAATGAACGCCGTTAAATTGGGTTTGTCTCTCCTCTGTTTTCATAACAGGCAACGCACGTGACTGAAGTCCCCACTGATCGTCAAAATAATGCGCTGTGACCCAGAGGTAACTCTGATTACTTAGTGAGGTCCAGTAGTCTCCGGTCAGCGCAACTGTGCTTGTCTGCCCCAACGCCGCCGCCACCTTGGCTCTCTCGTCATCATACAGGTCGTGGATGTTCTTGGTAGTAGTGGCTCGACAAGGTAATTCAAATATCATCAAATATCCATAGCTGATGTCAGCACTCTCCTGAGACCCCATATGTATATCAGGGGGGCCCATATGTATATCAGGGGACCCCATATGTATATCAGGGGACCCCTATGTATATCAGGGGACCCCATATGTATATCAGGGGGGCCCATATGTATATCAGGGGACCCCTATGTATATCAGGGGGCCCATATGTATATCAGGGGACCCCATATGTATATCAGGGGTGTGTGTGTGTGACCAAGTGTTATTGACAGATAATCGACCATCAGTAAAATCCCAACCATAGGTTTCAAGTGATTTGTGGGAGTGTGTGTGGAGGGTGGCTGGTTTAAGCAGCCTCACCTGGCTGAGTCTGATTGGAGCCTGGGGCTGGGTGAGGCTGCACACCTGTTGCACATTGAATAATCAGTGTGCACAGGTTAAACCAGCCGTCAGCACACCCCACACTCAAGGCCTGTTATATGTACAGATTCCATGGCAGCTTTACATAGCCTTGACACAGGTCATTCATCAAGGGAAGATTTGATTATTGAAATTAGACATTTATATTAATTCCAATTTATTTATATTACATTTATATTAATTCGTTCCTGGGGAAGGGTGAAGCCAAAGACATAGACGTTAGCATAAAGTATAGATGAATGTGACAGGGAAAAGGGTTAATTCAATAAGCTTGAGCAGAAGGGAAGAAGGGGTTTTACACCAGACTTAGATTAGGACATACAGGTTTGAATGCAACCTTACAATTAGTAGGGAAGGGTAACGGATTATGCATAGAATGCCAAGATAAAGAAGATGTAGAACATGTACTTTTTGCATGTGAGAAATATGATAGAGAAATATGGCAGGAAATGTAAGGAGAGAACTCAATTCATGATATACTTGAAGAAAAGGGGATGACAAGGGAGAGACTAAAAACCTATTTTCTTAATACTGATAATGAAAAGAATATTATTTTTTATTTTGTATTTTTTTTTTACGTGCTGTATCACACACTCCTGTACAGTTGGTGGCGGTATACAAAAAAAATGGTAATATGCCAAGAAAAAAAGAAGAGCACGCTCAAGGAGCGATCTCGAACCACCAGGTCTTGTATTATTATC